>NC_072783.1:2274257-2582494 GCF_022539595.1 Amphiprion ocellaris
AACAAAGTCAATCTTATCGACATGTCATTTGTAGCTTATAACACCAGTATCGTCTCACCATGACAGCGGCGATGTCTTCTGGATTGTCTCCGTCCAGGTCGAACTTAAAAGTCACCATTTTGTCATTGTGCGTCTGCAGCTGGCACTCCACCACTCGGTCCACTTTATCAGAGAGCTGCAGAGACACCCAGGACAAATAATCACGAAAGGTGTCTATTTACCTGAGCAGAGCTAAGCATAGAGGAAACGATGTGTGTGAGTTCATGCTAAAATGCAACGTGTTTATGTCTGTTAACCCTCGTGTCGTCCTGCGGATCAAATTGACCCGTTTTAAAGTTTGAAAATGTGGAAAAAATATATATATTTTCACACTGAAACGTCTGATGTACACATTTTGAATATTTTGGGATTTTTTTGGGACATTTTTTGGTGGAAAAAAAGAAATGTTAAAAATGTTTCTTAAGAACATTCACAAAAAAATCAACCAAAATCCAACTAAATTTGTTGGATTTTTGTGAATGTTCTTTAGAAAATATTAGAAGTTTTACTGATATATATGGAATCACTTTAGATATTTTTAGGATTTTTTTGGGAAGATTCTTACTAATTTTTTGAAAATATTTACAAGAATTTTCTTGCCAAATTTGGGGGATTTTTTTAAAAAATAAAACTTTTAAGGAAACTTTTAAGGAATTATTGGAATTTTCTTCCTGAAGGTTTGCAAATTTTCAGAAATTTGTTGAATTTTTTTGCTAAATTTTTGGATTTTTTCAGACAAGGAAACAATATTTTTTGGTGCCTGTAAATGAGGACAACAGGAGGGTTAAATGTGTTGATCTTTGCACTCTGCACCTCGGTATGCACATGTGGTCACGTCTGATCTGTTGTTCTCTGCCGCCAGTCCAAACACGCTCATTAAAAGACCACAGAGTGTCTTGATCAGAAGAGTAATGTACTGCGGTTGCCGGGGAAATAACAGCGTGGCTACTGATAATGTTGCATAATCAGGGTGGAGCTTCACCGCTCGCTCATAAAGAAAATGCCTCCGCTAATTCAATAATTTAGTCCAGCTGATTTATTTGTTTATCATGTGGAAAAATGCATTTGCAGGGGTGTAATGAAATGAGACGTTTGATTTATTGTACCCCAGTGATGCGCAGCCGTGAGCGTGCTCTCCTCCTGAACAGCTTCCCAGCGGTTCGTCTCGCCGCCGTCTTCTCGCTCTTCTCTGATAGGCCCTCGTAGCCGTCGCTCAGACCAGAAGTCACATCGGAGGCGTAGCTGTGAGGGAATAAACCGGATATGCTATTGGTTAAAAAACACGCCACAACAAGCCGCTGAAGCATTAGCAATTTCAAAGTCAATTCATCATCAGCAACAGAAGTATAAAGGAGCCGAATATCCATCAGCCAAGCGACTATCTTGGCACCACACAAAATAATAAACAGCACTCCGGAGTGTCAAATAAAGTCTAGATGTGTTACAGTGGCGTGTCAACAGTCGACTTAAACAACACAGTTTAACTGGAGAATCTGGAGGAAGCATGTGATCTGTTGTATGTACACAATGAAGGAGCTTTCAGAGAACATGCAGCACATTTTATAAAAAGCTTCGGTTCAGCTAATTGCGTCTCCTGGGCTTTTTAGGATTGCTGCGGTCACAGACTCCCCTCCGTCCACCTCCCCGGCACAAACACAAACATTTACAGGCCTACTGGTTGGCAGCGTCCATCCGTCTCTATTTAAAAACCCTTCACCTCACGGGTAACTTTAGTTCACAGAAAAACCTCTCTGCACCTTCACACACTGAGAACGTGGAGAAAAAAATTGATCTGACATCCATGTTGATGTTGCAAACGGTTGCTCTCTTTGTAATTTCTGACATGCACATCTGCTCATCATAATCAAGGGCTTTTCTCAGAGGAATTAACCAACTGGGAGTACGTTTTGGCTCCTAAATGTTGCATGACTAAGTTGTTACGAAACACGACACTCAACCACTCTTGGCATTTCTTTCAATCCACCGTGAACGAGTCACATACTGTCAATTCTTGGAAATCACAGAAAACTGAAATGAGATGACTGTAAAAGACATTTTGACAGTCGCGCTGTTTGTTCTAAAATGGTAATTTGGTACAGAATATATTACTTTATCTTAAACATATTGGTCAATTTGCAACATTAATCTTATTTCTCTATTGGAAAGCACTTTTGCTCATACAAAAGAAGACAAAACAGCAACAAAAACAAGACAAAATATTACAAAAATAAGACATAAAACTACAAAAGAACAATGAACAACATAGTATTTTACTTTATGATCAAAACGACAAAAGCCAGATTAAAAAAGACAAAAAATAACAAAAACAAGACAACATATTGCAAAACTGAGACACAAAAGGACAAAAAATGAGACAAACGACATGAAACAAAACAAAAAGATAAAAAATTAGACAAAAAAGTTACAAAGCGACAAAAAACTGGACAAACGACAAAAACGAGACAAAAAAACATAAATCGACAAAAGCAGCACACAAAACAAGGAATAAAAAAAGACAAAAACAACAAAAACAAGACAAAATACTATAAAAATGAGACACAAAATGACAAAAGAACAATGAACAATCTAGTATTTTACTTTATGATCAAAATAACTTGTCATGGTCTAGAAATGATTTTAAATTGAGGGCCGGATTGGACCCTCTGGAGGACCACTTTTGGGCCGCAGGCTGCATGTTGGACACCTAGATGAACCCCCCATCACTCACAGAGGACATTACATTGACTTACATCAATTATTCTAACCTTTACTGTACCTTCTACCACCTGCCTGACCCTAACATTTACCTAAATCTAACCTCAGCATGTCTACTTGCTTTTAGTCCCCATGAGGACCACATGTCCCCACAATGTGTATAAACCTGAGGTCCCCACAACATGAGTAATACCTGGACCACATACACGCTCCAACCTACTCGTCCTTAGTCTGCTCTCATGCTGAGAATAAAACCTCCCTCTCTAACATCCCACCAACATGGGGAACATGGCCTCCAACAACATCTCAGTTCATTCTGCCTCAGTGCAATAAAAACAGAGCTGTCGATTCGCCTCCAGCGTGTCGTCGCAGCACTGCAGATGTTGAGGAGGAGGAGTTACGACTGGAGGATGTTTCTACGAAATTCACATTGATTTTCAGGCGTCTGACTTCAAATGAAAGGGACTGCTGAGCTCTATTGTTCCCTGAATGGCTGTAAAAAGCTCAGCGTGAAGGACGTTTACCTGTCCACAGGGGAGTTGAAGCCACTCGGGGGTCCAGAGTTTCTATGTTCTATGTTGCTGGATACGGCGATACTCTGTGAATAGACAGAGATATGTGGTAAGATGCACATGGATACAGATTTGTCTAATTATTTGAAGATTAATAAGGTGTTTGATTTACTTATAATCAGTTATCTCAATTGAAATGATTAATACTTCTCAAGATATCATTGCTTTTGCCATAATGAAGCATCAATTTTGCGGCAATTTGTTTTGCCTTGACACATGTGTGAATGTTTTTAGCCATGCTAGTGGTTTGGCAATACAGGTGGTCCTTCCTTCTTTGTTGACAGGATGAATTTTTAAATTTTATATTAAAAATGTTTGATTTATGGTCAAATCACTGCAAAATTAAGGACATATCCAACGGTCTTAGCTGCGCTTTGTTTCTGGAGCCAATTAGTTGATGTGTTAGCATGCTTATATTAGCATTTGCTTAAAACACAGCAAATCAATTTGTAAAACAGATTGGCAAACATTTAACATCAGTATTTAGCATAAAACAGAGCCAATCACCTACTAATTGCTGATGTGTTAGCATGCTAATATGCTACACTAAGTTGTAAATATTAGCATTTAGCATAAAACAGAACCAGTCACCTACTAATTAGGTGATGTGCTAGCATGCTAATATGCTAGCTCTAACAAGTTCTAAATATTAGAATTTAGCTTAAAACCAAGCCAACTGGTTCTTTAAAGAGATTGGTGAACATGAAACATTAGCATTTAGCATAAAACAGAGCCAATCACCTACTAATTAGCTTATGTGCTAGCATGCTAATATGCTAGCTCTCTCAAGTTTTTTAAAACTTGTTAGAGCTATAGCATTGGCTCTGTTTGAAGCTAAATGTTAATATTTATATTAGCCTTTAGTTTCAAACAGAGCCAATCGATTCGTACAACAGATTGGCGAACATTTAACATTAGTATTTAGCATAAAACAGAGCCAATCCCCTACTAATTAGCTGATGTGTTAGCCAATCACCTACTAATTAGCTGATGTGCTAGCATGCTAATATGCTAGCTCTAACAAGTTCTAAATATTAGCATTTAGCTTAAAACCAAGCCAATCGGTTTTTGAAATAGATTGGCAAACATTTAACATTAGCATTTAGCCTAAAACTGAGCCAACCATCAGCTAATTTGCTGATATGTTAGCATGCTGATATGCTATACAAAGTTGTAAACATTAGCATTTAGCTTAAAACATAACTGTACAGTGCAGTAATGCAGCCTCAGACAGTTGCTAGGCTAAAGACTCCTATAAATTCTATTTAAAATCAAAATTCCATCAAGGACATGACGAAAAACTGAAAAACAAATACAAATTCAATTTTTAAACTGACAACATGTCACAAGAAGATACACAAAACTCTAGTTAGTAATTCAGTGAGTAAATATTCCACTTTACTAATGAAAACTATCATTAAGGGGCTAAAAACTATACTCAGTATTTAGCATGTTCTACTATTCAATTAGCATGTAAGCACTGGGTTGGACATAGTAATGCTGCAAAACGATGCCTTATAAAGTCCTGAACGCCATCCTTCCCTGTAATCTCCCCTTTGACAGCCAGCTCCTGACTGAATTCACTCACCGAGGGGAAGCGGAGGGCCGGGATGGGGAGGCCGTTTACAGCCGGGGGGTTGCTGTGCGTGGTGGGAGGGGTGGCGGGCGCGTTGAAGCCGCCGGCCTCCAGCGGATCCTGCAGCCCGGAGGAGCTCAGATAGCCGTCCGTCTCGCAGTCAGCTGTTTCAACAAAGCACATAAAACCATGAGCATGTGACCGGCCCGACCAACTGACACAAACACAGAAACCCACGCATCTAGAGACCCCAAACTGAGCTGCACCGCACACATAAACAATAAAACTTCCAGGATTTCACTTCATACCAGCTCTGATCTGTGGATGTCTGACACGTTTTTAGCGTATTCTAAATATCTGGGTGGTTGTTTAAGAAGCTGTGAATTACAAAACTGAGAAATGCTCAATAACTACAGAACAGCATGTGCTTACAACAGAGAAAAGACTTACAGGGACTGAATAATTTAGTTCTCCACAGCTTCACATTTCAGTGCATCCCCCCCATGTGCTTTGGGTTCTGAACAGCTTTCCTGCTTAGTACAGTTGTGCAGCTAATGCAGTGAGAAGTCTTTGTTTTCAAAGGTTACGACCCAAAACAAGAGAGGTCAAAACTTTAACAGGTTCATTAGACATATATGTCACATTACAGTTGTAGTATGTAAGTTACTGAAGCACTGTACACTTAAGTATACTTTTGAGATACTTGTACATCAGTATTTATGTAAATTTATACTTCAACAACACTAAATTTCAAAAGGAGCTAGCTTAAATTCTAAATTTATAAAACATGATGCAATGTTATAGATTAAAGTGTCTGCAACATATACAATTTAGCTGCAACTTGACTGATTTTCAAAATAAAACGCTACAATAATTCTACATAGACTTTTACCTTTTACCCCGTGCTTTAAGTGTACTTTGTGATAAAACTGCACTCCTACTAACTGAAATTCTAAATACAAGACTTTAATTCCTAACAGTGTTTTTATTGTCGGGCACTGCTACTTTTATTTTGAAACATACTATACTGTACAAATGTATTTAGACGTTTTATAACGAACAAGCTTTGATTGTTGATTTTAACAGCATTTCTTTGTGCAAAACACTAGACTTTAACCCTCCTGTTGTCCTGCGGGTCAAAACTGACCCGTTGTAAAGTTTGAAAATGTGGAAAAGAAAAATATTTTCAAAGTGAAACTTCTGATGTCCACATTTTCAACACTTGTGGGAAATCTTTGAACATTTTTTGGTGGAAAAAAAGAAATGTTAAAAATGTTTCTTGAGAACATTCACATAAAAATCAACCAAAATCCAGCGAAATTCGCTGGATTTATGTGAATGTTCTTAAAGAAAATATTAGAAGTTTTACTGATATATATGGAATCACTTTAGATATTTTTAGGAAGATTTGTACTCATTTTTTGAAAATATTTACAAAAATTTTCTTGCCAAATTTGGGGGATTTTATTTTTTTTTTAAAGTAACATTTTTAAGGGAAACTTTTAAGGAATAATTGGAATTTTCTTCCTGAAGGTTTTGCAAATTTTCAGAAACTTGAGGATTTTTCTGCTGTATTGTTGGACTTTTTTCAGACAAGGAGACAATATTTTTTGGTGCCCATTAATGAAGACAACAGGAGGGTTAATGACCTGAGGCACTGCAAAGCTTCATGTTTCAATTAATTTGACAGTTGGCTATTTAATCAAAGCTTTTGAACTGCAAATATGCACATTTTCGTAGCACGAGATGTTTAATTCAGCAGCTCACAGTTTGCAGAAGACAGGCTGTTGTGGCGGACGTGGAAGTGCTGGTCGGCCTCGGGCTCCTCCGGCTCTGCGGGGTAGCTGGAGCTGACGCCGGAGTCCACAGAGCTGGTCACTGGGGACAGTATGGGGGCCGGAGGCGTCAGGGCCGGGGTCGGGGAATCTGCTGCCACGACATCGCCGGTTTTGGTCTCCAGTTCTTCTTCTATGGCCTCCTGCGCCTGCTTCTTCTTCCTCTCCTCCGCCTGCCGCCTCAGCTTGTCCCTCTGCCGCTTGATGGCCGTCACTCTGTCCCGTATGGCCTTGGCGACCAGCTTGAAGTCGGCCTCGCACACGAAGCCGAGCACGACCTGCATAACAACACACACAAGAGGTCAGGGCACAACATTATACATATGTGTGTAGGTGTGCTGGTGCAATATGTAGAAAACGTATGCAGGCCTGCTGTACTTCTTGACCCAAGCTGTGACATTTACAGTCAGTCCTTTCATAGCCCAAAACACACACAAACTGCATTCTTCTGTCATTTCAGCATCTAGAACGGCCTTTTATGACACTCAGTCCAGCAGAATGGGGCTGCTTCTCAACACATAGTCAGATTATAACAACAAATCATGTGTAATGTGTGGTCTAATTAGAAAAATTTACGAAATTTGAGCTTAAAATGGTGACATTCCATTCAAAACTTTACATGTGTCGTTTAAAATTTGCCCAAAAAATTGATCTGAACAAATTCAGTAAAAAACGAAAAATTCTAAGCTCCTTTGTGAAACTGTGAAGCTATTCGTGACTCAGCTGGGAGCAGCTGTCATGTGACAAAAATTCATGGACTTTTCAGCTGAACTGCAGGCTGTGTTTGCAATGACACAAACTGAAAATGTGACTAGTGATATATATGTGTGTGTGCTGGTGCAATATGTAGAAAATGAATGCAGGTTCGTTGCACTTCTGGACCCATTTACAGTCCAGTCCAGGACAAAAGCTTCAGCGCTAAATAACATTTGTTTTGCGAACCCGACACACACAAACTGCATTCTTCTGTCATTTTTAGCGTGTTGAACGGCCTTTTGTGACACCCGGTGCAGCACGGTGGGGCTGCCTCTCAACACTTAGTCAGATTACAGCCAATCGCCCGACTAGATGTCCCCTGCTGATACCAAATTTGATCTTGATGAAAACTACCACAAAGAGGTAAACAAGTAAGGAATTGTGGCTTGTATTTTCATTAAAAGTGACCTCTACGGAGGGGAGGGGGCTCTCGAGGACATAAGGGTCCGTTTCGTGACAAGCATGAGAGCCATTATATTATTAAAGACGTGACTTCGGCCGCTTCCTGAGACACGCTCTCACATTTCCATCCACTGATGATTAAATGCCGAGCCGTGACCTTGACACACTGTGCAAGGTGTTCCCGTTATGGGCCGCGGCGGGTTTCAATGCTTTCTGCTGTCGTAACGGAACCATAAAAGACACATAATGATGCCGAGGTGCATTAGCGAGCTGCTTTCACTGCATGGGGTCAAGTGTCACATCTGAAAGAGAAGCTTCTCTTTCAGTTATAATAATGACAAGCCCATAACAGGACCTCCAGATGATTAAATGTAAATCTGGATGTGCTTTTAAATAAAACATATCAATTACAACAACAGCAATATCATTGGAATTCAACACTGAAACTGTCTTTTAATTCAAAATTCAGCAACAAGAATTCCTGTCTTCTAACTATACTGCTGTTCCCTCACGGCCTTCAGATGAAGTAATTTATTCTGTGTGAAGGACTGAGGGGTTTAACTGTACTAAAACACGACGAGTTCATTCAGCTCCATATTCAGCTTCCCTACACAAACCCTATAAAAAGCTATTATCATAAATCAAGGGTTAGAATCCAGAGAACACATGGAGGAGGCCTGAAGCCGCCTCGATCTGCTGATCTGGGATCAATTACTCAATTTCCTCACTAATGGCTGCCACAAACTGGGTCAGAGCAGCAGTAAAGGTTGACTCATCGGGTCGTGTTGTCAGCCTACCATCTCCTGAGCCACCTCCTCAGGCACGTCTTTGTAGAGTTCAAAGAGGAACTCGATGGCGTTGTTGTCCTTGTACTTCCCGTGCAGCTTCTTGGTGTCGTCCATGCGCAGCCACAGCTTCAGGCCCGACTTCACCATGTCGTCCTCCTCCGCCAGCTCCACGTGCACGCCGTTGTTCTCCTGGAAGAAGGGGTGATCCAGGAGGTCCTGGATGGTGTACCTGCAGCAAGGGAAGGATAATATAAATAAATAAATAAAATAGAAATGGGGAAAAGTGCACTTTATAAATATTAAAATATCAGTTCTCTACACATTTTCTCATTGTGTTATTGTGGGTTAGTGTGTCTGCTTTGACTTTTACCTTTCATCCTTGTTCATGCGAATGCAGCCCTCAATGATCTCCTTGAGTTCTGGGACTTTGACTTTGTAGAAACTGTCGGGTTTAATGCCCTGTGAAAACAGTCAGAAGAGAATATTAGGTTTTATTTCCCCTGCAAGGCTTCATAGGTAATCATAAAAAATCACAGGAGGGTGTATTTTAAAGGATTTTAAGCAGAATAAGTGATGAGCAACCTTCCTTTATCCCACATTAGCAGTCAGAGCGTCGACACCACTCCCACCTGCACTGCATGTTAACGTAACCCTCCGCTTTGTGGCTTCTGCCTCCAGCCAGCATGACATTCGGCTCTGCGATCATGTCAACGCCAGTGGAGGACAATAACCGAGAGCTCATGTAAATGGAAAAAACCCAAGATGCAACACAATCCTCGGAGGGATTTTAATAACTCCAAACAGCTGCAGCTTCCATGTAGAGTTTAACTTGAAAATATTTAGGCAGGGTTTCTCCTTTAAAAGAAATAAGGGAGTTTTTCTAAATGCTATCATGAGAATGTACATAGATTACAGTAGCGCTCCAATCCCTGTAAAAACACTGATAAGGGAGGAAAAAACCCAAGGTCATTGGGCCTGCAGATACCCAAGCAACCTGATGATGTTGGGTCAAACACCCAAATAAGATTTAGCAGCGAACGGCCGACTGATACACTCTGTTATCGTATTCAGAGGCTGACATGTCACACAGTCGCTGCAGCTTTGTTTTGCTTCTCATGACTGCTTCCTCCTAAAGTGAGACAGCAGAGAGGACAAGATGTTTTTTTACTCAAGCAACAAGTGTGTTTTGTTTGTTTGTTTGTGTCATTTTTGTCCACTCAGACACAAATTAGATCGCCTCCTTCACTGCAATCACAGTAAATCTGCTGTCCTCGCTGTCCTCCGTGTGCACCTTGAGCATAAATCAGTTTTTCCTCGATCCAAATCTAATTTGTGACTCAGCTCCTTTCCTGTGGTGACAGAGGTCGAGATAAGATCTTAGGAAGCAAACCGGCGGCCCACTGACTTAATGTATTGTGTCACATTTTTAACATTGTGAAGAATGAAAGGATCAGTGTATCCCATACAAATCTGAAACAGATATTTTGCACAGATATGAGAATAAAACATAGATATGTCTTGTAAGTATATGGTATTCTTTGGGATAAATTATCAGTCCAGTGAGAGTAAGTACACTATACGACCAAAGACAGATAGAAAGCCCTGCACATGTTTTTAAATGCTATTTTACAGAGTTTTAGAACATTACGTTACGTTAAGAATCCCTGTATTTAACTTAAAACTCATTTAACTGCATATTCTGTTGTTTTAGTTTCTATCCGATGTGTAGATTAGTCACATTAGGATCCATGTATTAGATGTGAAACATCCAAAACAGTTATTTTGCACAGATAAAGACTAAAATTAGTTTATGTTTTGCTGGTAAAATGTGATATTCTTTGGCATAAATTTAATCCAAGTCTAGAAAGTACATTATATGGCCAAAAGCATGCAGAAAATCCCACAAACATGTTTTTAAGTGCTATTTTTTCCCAGTTTTATCACATTAGATTAAGTCAATAATCTTAATTCTGCAGCATACTTTCACTGAATTTAACACAATACTCATTTCACTGTATATTCTGTTCTTTATGTCTGTCTACAGTGTAGCTATAATGGTTAAATTAGTGACTTATTACAGCTAATTCATAATTCACACTGTGATTTAATAGATCATTTTGTTCATTTTGTACATATTACAATTACATTCCATCTATCTATATGCACCTTTGCCTCTGTTTGCACTGTATTCTACTGCATTTTACTAACCTGTGCACAATGGCATACATAAAATATGATTTACACACAGTAATAACTCAGTTCTATGTGTTTTTATTTGCACGATCCCATTCCCACACACCAGTGTCTCCCTGCACAAAGGCAGCGCCATGAATAAATGGTTTTGTCCTAGTTTGGTGTGGAAGAACTTGACACTTCTGGATGAACAGAAAGTGTAAACCAGGTCTCACAGTATCACCCAACATCAGCCTCACTGGTGCTCTTGTGTAACCAGGATCAAATCCCTGCAGCCCAACATTCGGTGGAGCAAAGGATGTCATAAGAGGACTTTAATGATGCAAAATAAGATGTTTATCTGTCACATATGGATGCAATGTTCAAATGTCTGCATACTTTTGGTTATATAATGTCTATGAGACAGCATTTTCCACTGTAAATGGGAAAATTCATCTAATTGCTTGATGTAAATCATATTATAAACAAGGCCAAGTCTGTAAACAGTTGTGACAAGAATCTTACGTGTTCTGCCTTTTCACATGTCAAGCTGCACTCTTTGGGCCTCTTTAACAGCAAATGACTTCAGGTAGAAGTGTGTCATTTAAACCTATGTAAGGTTTGTGGGTTAGTGCTGTGAAAAATATTACTGTCACGCCGTTAAACCGACACGTCAGCCGTCGTCCTTATAAAAGTAAAACATTAACAAATCACGAAAAGCACAGCTAACGTGAGGTGTTGATTTTTTTTTTCACATCTTGCCGCATGGCTAAGCTTCTCCGACTGCACACGGAACACGTCTGCACTCCTGTTTGTGGAGGAGCCAGACCCACTCTGACTTGTTGGCATTGTCGCTTTCTCGCTTTTCCAGCCTCCGTCACACGCTGTTTGCTTTGCATATGCGACACACAAGAAAGAAACAGGACTCTTTGTAGAGCAAAGAGTGAGACACACTTTCCAAAACATATAATTCTACCGTCGCCTGCCCGTGCCCACCGTGGCGTCATCGCTGCGCTCAGCGCCCAAGAACAGCTTGAAATACAGCAAGTTAAAGACGCTGCTGTAATGCTGCAGTCTTAACAATCAATACGTTCATGAAGTCCAGCTTTTTCTGAACGAAACTGCAAGGTATGACCTGAATGCAGCATTATTTTAGTGGATTCTGAGCTGGGATTCGACCCTAGATCTTCTAAGAGAACATGCTGAAGTCTTAAGAATCAATACTTTGATGGAGTCCAGCTTTTTCTGGACGAAACTGCCAGATATGGCCTGAATGCAACATTATTCAGGTGGATTCTGAGTTTTGATTCATCCCCAGATCTTCCATAACTTGAAATACTGCAACTTAAAGACGCTGCTTTAATGCTGCAGTCTTAAAAATCGATATGTTCATAAAGTCTCGCATTTTCTGGATGAAACTGCCAGATACCTTGGATTCGACCCTAGATATTCCAAGAGAACACGCTGCAATCTTAAAAATCAATGCTTTGATGAAGTCCAGCTTTTTCTGCATGCAGCTGTGTGATATGACCTGAATACAACAGGATTTAGTTGGATTCTGAGTTTTGATTCATCCTTAGATCTTACAGGAGAATAGCTTGAAATACACCAATTCAAAGACGCTGCAGTCTTAAAAATTACTGCTTTGATGAAGTCCCACTTGCCTTGGGTGAAACTGTCTGATATGGCCTGAATACAACATTATTTAAGTGGATCCTGAGCTGGGATTCGACCCTAGATCTTCCAGGAGAACATGCTGAAGTCGTAAAATCAATACTTTGATGAAGTTCAGCTTTTTCTGGATGAAATTGCCAGATATGACCTGAATACAGCATTATTTAGGTGAATTCTGACCTGGGATTCGTCCCTAGATCTGCGCGAAGAACATGCTGAAGTCGTAGAAATCAAGACGTTCATGAAGTCCCACTTTTTCTGGATCAAACTGCCAGATATGACCTGAATACAGCTTTATTTAGTTGGATTCTGAGTTTTGATTCATCCCCAGATCTTAAAGGAGAACAGCTTAAAATACAGCAACTTAAAGATGCTGCTATAACGCTGCAGTCTTAAAAATCCATGAGTTCATGAAATCCCACTTTCTATGAACAGAAGTGCTAGATATCACCTGAATGCAACATTATTTAGGTGAATTCTGAGCTTGGATTCGACTCTCGATCTTCCACAAGAACATGCTGAAGTCTTAAGAATCAATACTTTGATGGAGTCCAGCTTTTTCTGGACGAAACTGCCAGATATGGCCTGAATGCAACATTATTTAGGTGGATTCGCCCCTGGCTCTTCCAGGAGAATAACTTGAAATACACCAATTTCAAGATGCTGCTGTAATGCTGCAGTCTTAAAAATTACTGCTTAGATGAAGTCCCACTTTTCTTGGGTGAAACTGTCTTAAATGGCCTGAATGCAACATTATTTTAGTGGATTCTGAGCTGGAATTCGACCCTAGATCTTCCAGGAGAACAGCTTGAAATACAGCAACTTAAAGTCTCAAAAATCAATACGTTCATGAAGTCCCACAACTTCTGGATGAATTTTGTCATATGACCTGAATGCAACATTATTTAGCTGGATTCTGAGTTTTGATTCATCCCCAGATCTTCAAGAAGAACAAGCTGAAGTCTTAAAAATCAAAATGTTCATGAATTCCCACTTTTTCTGGATTAAACTGCCAGATATGACCTGAATGCGACATTAGTTAGTTGGATTCTGAGCTTGGATCCATCTCTAGATCTTCCAATGCAATAAAAATATTTAACTTCCCAATGAATCTGTCTTTTTCTGCCAGGTTTGAGCAGTTCAGAGAAAAAATTAGCATACATCCTATTCAAATCTTTTCACGACGAAGGGAACTTTCCAGGGAAAACGATACCAGTTATGCAAGACCTTTGAACTGGTAAAGCTGCTGGCAATCAGTGCGTAAAACATGCAATCCTGCGTCATGATCGCAGCCTAAATACAGAAGAGCGGTTGGGTTATTGTACACTTCTGCACCCCGAGCTCGTAATGGGCAAATCTGAGCCTTTAATAGACCAAACGGAGCTTTCGTTCCGAGTGGGCCCCCCTTCTTTTCCAGGCCTCCAGAATATCCAGGCGTATGCATGAGATATCCTGGTTCTTTTCTATCTAATTCCAGCAGAGGAAAGAGAACACATGTGGACAATTACATGAAATACTAGGGGGGAATGAGGTTGTCCTCCTCTTTCCCGTACTCACACTGGTGACTTTGCGGTAGATCTGGGCGGCGTTTTGGCACTCGGAGTACGGGTACTCAGAGGTGGCCATCTCCAGGATGCACATTCCGAAGGCGTAGACGTCCACGGCTTCGTCGTACTTCTCCTCGTACATCTCCGGGGCCATGAACTCTGGTGTTCCTGTCGAAGTTCAGAAGTGGAAGTCATAAATCATCCAATTATTACTACACAATCACTAAGGGACAATTTCTTCTGTCTTACAAGAAAAATAAATCATTTTTTGCCATAAATTTCCACCCAGGGAGGGAAGTACAGGACATGACCAAAAGCAGTCACGCTTTTAAGTGCTATTTGTTGTAGTTTCAGAGCATTAGGTTCAGTTAAGAAGCTTAATACTGCAGCATATTTTCACTGTATTTAACTTAATAGCCATTCAAACTGTATATTCTCTCCTTAGTGTCTGTCTATAGTGTAGATATGGATATATGGGTGATTTATTATAGCTAAATTAGATGTAATTTAATATATAGCTGTCTTCATTTTGTACATATTATATTTACTTTCCATCTATCTATGTGCACTTTTGCTCCTGTTTGCAGTGTATAGTATAAGAAAGCAATTATTACAACAAAATCACTAAGAGACAACCAAAAATTTGTATTGAGAATGAATGAACATAGAATTTTTGTGGGCTGCTAGCATTATTAACATTATATATGCATATTTTGCCCATTTAATAGCATCAGAACGAGCTAAAAACCCAAACCTGACATCTCATCACCTTATAAAATTGTGATTGGGAAGCTTTTTTTTTTTTTTTTAGCAAGAGTTGCCTTTTTAGAGATCCTTTTAGCTCTGCTTTGGTCTCTATCAACTCCTCTAGAAAATTTAGGGTTCTTAAGCGGCTAAATATTCCACCATGTTTACCAGCTACCCACTAGCTTTAGCTGTCTGATGTTCACTGACATGCAGTGGTTTTTAAATGTTACGTCACTGCTGCTAAAAACTAAGCTGATGAGGTTGTTAACAGTAAACCAAACCAACAAAGCTGCAACTGAAAGACATTAAAATGTTGCATAACACTGAGGAAAGCGAAGTCTGTCGATAATTCAGTAACAGTAAAACATTAACAACTACACAGAATGGAGCTGCAATAATTAACTCATTAGTTACTAACTATTTATTTAATCACTAAATATTCTGATGAGCATTTTTTCAGTTTGAGTAATTAAAAAAATAAAAGTCAAAATTCATTAATCCTCCTGTTGTCCTCATTTACGGGCACCAAAAAATATTGTTTCCTTGTCTTAAAAAAATCCAAAAAATCAGCAAAAAAAATCCCCAAATTTCTGAAAATTTACAAAACCTTCTGGAAGAAAATTCCAATAATGCTAAAAAATTCTTGTAAATATTTTCAAAAAATGAGTAAAAATCTTCCAAAAAAATCCTAAAAATATCTAAAGTGATTCCATATATATCAGTAAAACTTCTAATGTTTTCTTTAAGAACATTTACATAAAAATCAACCAAAATCCAGTGAAATTCGCTGGATTTTGGTTGATTTTTCTGTGAATGTTCTTAAGAAACATTTTTAACATTTTTTTTCCACCAAAAAATGTTCAAAGATTTTCCAAAAATGTTTAAAATATGGACATCAGAAGTTTTCACTGGTCAATTTTGGCCCGCAGGACAACATGAGGATTAATTCCAGCTTCTTAAACGTGAATATTTTCTGGTTTCTTTATTCAGTTGTCTAAGTAAACTGGATATCTTTGGATTGTAGGCAAAGCATGACATCTTCTTGGGGATTGGGAAATACTGATCGACACTTTTCACCACTTTCTGCCATTTTATAGACCGAACAATGAATTGATTAATTGGCAAACTAATCGACTGATTACTTGACAATGGAAATAATCATTAGGGGCAGCACTAATATAGAACAAGGAATCTAACACATGCACAAAATGAAAAGAAAAACATACATTTTGGCATTATTTTCATTTGATCTGTTCTTATGTGCAAAATTAACTTAACTGAACATCAAATAGCACAAAAAAGGCTCTGAACAAGCAGCTGGTTAGCATAAATGCTTCACATGTCAAACACTAAGTCAGTCAAGGCTGAGAATCTGCAGCTATGGGAGACTGTATCTATACACGGTGATGTTTTGATCTAAATGCTAACCTTTACATGTCAACATGCCCATATTTACAGTGTGAACACCCTGAGGTTAAGCATGTATAGTATTTACTATGGTCTTTTAGGATGCTAACATTTGCTAATTAGCACCAACTCAAAGCATATCTGAGGCTGATGGGAATGTCATTTGTTTTGCAGGTATTTAGTTGTAAACTGAAGTATCTGACTTGATCAAAAGTTAACAGAGTTATTATAATTTGCCTTGAGGGAGGAAAACATCATGGAAATCCATCCAATAATTCTAAGATATTACAATCTGGACCAAAGTTGTGAACTGACCAACTGCCTAAAAAGATAATTTCTTTATCTTGTTTTATCATAAAAAGTAAAATTAATCTATACCACACCTCTTCATGATAAAACAATTAGGAAATTATGATTCATTTGGAGGCGGTTAAATGAAATTTAAGAGCCACTTTCAGCAGGAGTCAACAAGTCTTTATGGTGCGTTTGATGGCTGGCACTCCCTGCTTGTACGTGATGGGATGGGCGAGTTCCCACTGAAATTAAAAGCCACTTGCGGATTGATGCTGCGTTTAAAAATGAGGTCAGGAATTTAAAGAGGCACCTGAGGTTATTGGGTGCAGTGGGACAAAGTGACAAACAAACAGGGAAAAGTGAAAGGCGAAACCTGTTCCATTTGATTGAGATCTTCCACCATTTAAAGACTGGTTAACTGTTAGATTTAGGCCAAATTGTGCTTAAGATGTCAGACAGGAGAAATTTAAATCATCAGTTCAGGGTAAACACACTCATAAACACGCTGAATCTACTCTTACCAATTACACTTTTAGCAAAAGAGGCACTTTTGAGAGTGGCCAGGCCCAGATCTCCAATCTTGACGGAGCCAGTCGGACCGGTGATGAAGATGTTGTCACACTTGAGGTCCCGGTGGATGATGGGAGGAGTGCGAGTGTGCAGAAAGTGAAGCCCTTTGAGAATCTGACGACTCCAGCGCTGCAGCAGCTTCAGCTTCATCTCCTTGAACCTCTTCAGGTACCTGAAACAAAGACTCAGGAAGCTCAGCCTAAACATATCCCAGCGCAGCGTGAAGAGGAAGCTTCTAAGTGCCGTGAAATAAATCAGCTCGTATTTTGACAGCCAGGGGGAAGCTTGAAAGTTTCCAGAGATCTCTCCCAGAACATTGGATTCAAAGTAGAACTATTCTCTGGTCTTTTTTATCATCTTTTAAAAGCAGAAGGGAAGCTGTCAAATGAGAGACAAATATACTTTTTGGTATGTAAGAAGGAGGGTAAGCATAAAAATGAGCTGCTTTCAGGTTTGGAGACTCATCTTTTTTTAAAATCCACTGATAAAAAAAAAGATGCAGTTTAACCCTCCTGTTGTCCTCATTTACAGGCACCAACAAATATTGTTTCCTTGTCTGAAAAAAATCCAAGAATTCAGCAAAAAAATTCCACAAATTTCTGAAAATTTGCAAAACCTTCAGGAGGAAAATTCCAATAATTCCTTAAAAGTTTCCCTTAAAAGTTTTATTTAAAAAAAAAAAAAGAAAATTCTTGTAAATATTTTCAAAAAATGAGTACAAATCTACCAAAAAAATCCTAAAAATATCTAAAGTGATTCCATATATATCAGTAAAACTTCTAATATTTTCTTTAAGAACATTCACATAAAAATCAACTAAAATCCAGTGAATTTCGCTGGATTTTGGTGGATTTTTATGTGAATGTTCTTAAGAAACAATTTTAACATTTCTTTTTTTCTATCAAAAAATGTTCAAAGATTACCAAAAAATGTTGAAAATGTGGACATCAGAAGTTTCACTGTGAAGATATACTTTTTTTTCCACATTTTCCAACTTTAAAACAGGTCAGTTTTGAGGGTTAAAGAGGAATGGGATGCAGAGACTCACGTCTTGAGCGTGCCTGACGTCATGAGTTCGGTCACCAGGATGATGCATTTGTGGCCTTTCACCGTCGACTTCCACGAGTCGTGGAACCGTACGATGTTCGGATGCTGCAGTCCTTTCAGCATCTCTACCTCCTCGCTGAAACGCTGCCTCTCTGCTTTGGTCAGCTTACGGGTCTGCAGAAAACGTCACATTAAGAAGGTTTGCATGCATTTGTGTCCCCTCATGGTGGTTTTAATCATGGAGATGTGGTTATTCAGCTCACAAAGAAGCGGCCTAGCTGCATCTCCTGATCATATAATATGATTGAAAGCTCTACAACTAAATGGACCTTGAGGTGAGATTGCTTTGTCAACAATAAAAATGCAGTTGTGTTGACAGTTGAGCTGCAGTGCCACGAAGTTTTAACACACACATGCTCCGGTCTCATCAGGGTTGTAAACGGTTACGTAAGCTAGTAGCAATAAACACGGTGCATAACTACCTGGGACCAATTTGATAAATCACTGCTAGTCGGGCTAATGAGCTCACTGTGGGATTGGAAACCACAGGTTCATCCATCTGGGTGACCCTCTTACATAACCACATTTATTTTCCAATAAGGAGAGCTCTGACTTTACAAATTGAAGGAGGACGTTTCCTTAAATCCACGCAAAAACCCCGAACCAAACAGTGCAATCACGTTGGATGAACAAAGACATTTTTGTGCTTCCTTGAGGATGAATGGAGCAATTTAGCCGCCGGTAGAGTAGCTCCGACTGCGGTGGGTGGTTCATGGAAAACTCCTGTGAGACTTCAGAGCCATGAATCCTGCTTTCAGGCAGATTTCTGAGGGGAAAAAAATGCTCCACACTCATATGTTTATGCTTACAATCAGGTTGACCACCGCTCCTTGCTTTTTCCCAGTAAGCGAGGAGGTGCTGCTGCTAACGCTAAGCTAACTTAATTGACACAGGAGGCAGACTGTCTGAAGACCTGCACAGGCTAGAGTCGCACATTGAAAAACCTCTTTTTACCTGCGTCAGTCACCTGTCGTATTACATCGGCACCTCAAAAAGGAGGCCTCGGGCTCAAAGTCAAGACGATTTCTGACCAAGTAGATTATTTTTAAGGTCAAAAGTGACAGTTTATGATGTGAAAACAGGCTGCAGCGTATTTCTCATGCGTAAAACCTCTGTCAGAAATACTAAAAAGTTTGCAAAAAAGGAAAATATTTTGAGGGAAAGCAAAGCATCTGGTGATAATTCTTTGTTGCTATATCACCTTTTGCATCCATTTCTGCATTATATTAACCCACCTGTTGTCTTCATTTACGGGCACCAAAAAATATTGTTTGCTTGTCTGAAAAAAATCCCAAAATTCAGAAAAAAAATCACCAAATTTTTTGAAAATTTGTAAAAACTTCAGGAAGAAAATTCCAATAATTCCTTCAAAGTTTCCCTTTAGAGTTTTATTTATTAAAAAAAACAAAAAACAAAAAACAATTTTGGCAAGAAAATTCTTGGAAATATTTTCAAAAAATGACTAAAAATCTTCCAAAAAAATCCTAAAAATATCTAAAGTGATTACATATACAACAGTAAAACCAATCAAAATCCAGTGAAATTCGTTGGATTTTGATTGGTTTTTTATGAATGCTCTTAAGAAACATTTTTAACATTTCTTTTTTCCATCAAAAAATTTTCAAAAATTTCACAAAAATGTTGAAAATGTGGACATCAGAAGTTTCACTGTGAAAATATTTTTTTTCCCCACATTTTTTAACTTTAAAATGGGTCAGTTTTGACCCGCAGGACGACACGAGGGTTAAAGTGCTGCATGATACTGAGGAAGGTGAGGAGTCTTTTGTGGTTTCATTGCCTTTCGTATCACATTTTTAGAGTGTTAAATATATCAGCAAAACTATGCAGAAGTGATCTCACACATATACAAAACCAAAAGAGTATCATTTACAACGTTATAGTCAAATGTCGTGCTTTTAATGTGAAAAATAAACCAGGAAACACCGGCTACAGCTTATTCCTGTTAGAAATGCTACATGATTCACAAAAAGGGAAAATATTTTGAGTTAAAAGTTAAAAATAATTATTATAAGATGTTTAAAATGTGGGGCTGCACAGTGGCGTAGTGGTTAGCACTTTCGCCTTGCAGCTAGAAGATCCCTGGTTCGCGTCCCGGCTTTCCCGGGATCTTTCTGCATGGAGTTTGCATGTTCTCCCTGTGCATGCGTGGGTTTTCTCCGGGTACTCCGGCTTCCTCCCACAGTCCAAAAATATGCTGAGGTTAATTGATCATTCTAAATTGCCCGTAGGTGTGAATGTGAGAGTGATTGTTTGTCTCTGTATGTAGCCCTGTGACAGACTGGTGACCTGTCTAGGGTGTCCCCTGCCTTCACCTGAGTCAGCTGGGATAGACTCCAGCCCCCCCATGACCCTAGTGAGGATTAAGCGGTGTATAGATAATGGATGGATGGATGTTTAAAATGTCACAAAAACTCCGAAGTGCAATGTGATACTGAGGAATCCGAAGAGTCTGGTTTTAATTCTTTGTGGTTATGCCCTGTTTCACCTCACGTAGCAGATTGTTAAAGGATTAACAGTAAAACTATACAGAAAAACATCAACTGCAGCATCAAATTTAGGAATCATATGCTACTGAGGGAAGCCGAGGAGTCTGCTGATAATTCTTTGTGGTTTTATTGCCTTTCACATTACATTTACATCAATTGCAGTGCTAAATTTACGTGAAAATTGTTAAACCTCTGTCAGAAATACCAAAAGATTTGCAAAAAAGGAGAATTTCTTGAGTTTAAAGTAAAAAGAAAGTAGTGATTGTGACATAATTAAAATGTCACCAGCAAAAACTCTAAATGGCTGCATGAGGGAAAGCAAAGAATCTGGTGATAATTTGTGGTCATTAAAGAATTAGAAGTAACAGTAAAAACCATACAGAAAAACATCAATTGCAGCATTATATTTATTTGCTACGTAATACCGGGGAAACTGAAGAGTCTTCGTGGTTTCATTCACTTCTACGTCACATTTTTAAAGCATTAAACATAATACAAAACCCAAAAGAACATCAAGTGCTGTGTCAAATTTAAGTAATGTGCTTTTAATGTGAAAAATTAAATCAGGAAACACAGGCTGAGGCTTATTCCTCATACGTAAAACTTCTGTCAGAAATGTTAAATGGCTTGCAAAAAAGGCCAATAATTTGGGTTAAAAGCAGTCATCATGAGACGTTTAAAATGTAGCAAGGAAAAACTCTGAAGTGCTGAGGGAAACCCAACAGTCTGGTGACAATTCTTTGTGGTTTCTTTCCCTTTCACATTACATTTCTAACAGTAAAGCTATCCAGAAGGGATGTCACACATAATCAAAACCAAAAGAGCATCAATTGCAGCATTATATTCAAGCTACATGATTTTATGAAAAAAATTAAACCGGCTTATTTGTCAATATGTAAGATTTCTGTCATGGGAAAAAAAACATGTCGGCTCATGAGTCCAAAACAGTGATCGTGTCGTGTTTAAAATGTCACCGGGGCTCAAAAAAGCTTTTAAAATCACACAAATTTCCACACCTCTTCCCAGTCAGTCGGTTTTAGCTGTAATGTAATTTGCGCTGGATGCACTTCATTTGGCTTTATGGACATTTGAGGTTTTACAGCTGCCATAGATCACGAAAAAAATAAGGAAACGCAACGCAGGACGACACAAATCACAGCGTGAATGCGGCAGCGTGGGGCGGTTTAGCGTGTGAGCCGGGGTGAGTGAGTCACTGGGTTTATGGGTTGGTGTGCATCCGGATGTTTGTGTATCTAAGCGCGATAACATCGGACCCCTGCGTGGCCAAGCTTTGCCTCCCGCCGACAGTCGCCTGTGCAAAGAAACGAAAGCTGCACCAGAGACGGAGGGACTGGCTGTGGCGCTGGACACTTCCAAAGCCACCAGATTTACTGCAGCTTGGCAGGCACCATCGCAAATTACTAAGATGCTGCTGAATGCGGGCATTCTTGGAATAAAAAAGCTAAATCATGCTGTGGCAACACTCTCCATAAAAGTGCAATCTGTTGAACAAACCGACAATTATTTCATGTGACTCATATGGACCTGTCCTCGATTCAAAACAACCATCGTTCATTTAACCCTCCTGTTGTCCTCATTTACAGGCACCAAAAAATTAAAAAAAATCAGCAAAAAATTCCCCAAATTTATAAAAATTTGCAAAATCATCAGGAAGAAAATGCCAAAAATTCCTTAAAAGTTTCCCTTAAAAGTTTTATTTTAAAACAAAAATCCTCAAATTTGGCAAGAAATAACAACTTAAAAAATAATTTTTAAAAAATTGTAAATATTTTCAAAAAATGAGTAAATATCTTCCAAAAAAATCCTAAAAATATCTAAAGTGATTCCATATATATCAGTAAAACGTCCAATATTTTCTTTAAGAACATTCATATAAAAATCAACCAAAATCCAGTGAAATTTGCTGGATTTTGGTTGACTGGGTTTTCTGAATGTTCTTAAAGAAACTTTTTCTTTTAACTTTTTTTTTCCACCAAAAAATGTCCAAAAATTTCCCGAAAATGTGGAAGTTTCCACTGTGAAAATAAATATTTTTTTCCACATTTTCAAACTTTAAAATGGATCAATTTGACCCGCAGGACGACACGAGGGTTAAAGAAAAAAAAAGTTGAAAAGCTGGAAAATGTAGTGGAAAAAAATTAATTACACGAGCTGCGGTAAGTCATCTGCTTGCATTGTTGTCGGTGCTGGCTAATTTCAGGGTAACAAACTCCTCCCTAGTAAACACATGCACATGAGCGGTGACTAATAACAGAAATGAAAACCATACAGCAACACTCTGAGACGCCAGCGCCAGAGAAACGCCTAATAAAAGGGATTCTGATTCAGTCAGAAGCCCTGTGGCATAAGAAGAACTGCTCGCTGTGCATCTATCTAACATTTCCATGGAATATTAGGCTGCTTCCATGTGTCCCAACCTCTCTCTCTGGAAAATGAGGCCAGAAAACATTGCTCAACACTAGAGAAAACATCGCGGGGTGGGGGGGTGGGGGGGGGGGTGGAGCCGTGAAAACAAATGATGAGCGCTACACTGCAAAAACTTTAAATCTAGCCGAGTCTATTTGTCTTATTTTTAGTCAAAATGTCTCATCCCACTCGATTTAAGATAAATTCACTTAACACGAGACATTTCAGCAGATGGAGGGACTTGTTTTAAGACAATGCATCTTAAATATCTTGTTAAGTCAAACAATCTGGAAATTATCTTGTTTTGAGTTGAATTTTACAAGAAAACTCAAAATAAGTTTAACCCTCGTGTCGTCCTGCGGGTCAAAATTGACCCGTTTTAAAGTTTGAAAATGTGGAAAAAAATATAGATCTTCCCAGTGAAACTTCTGATGTCCACATTTTCAACATTTTTGGGAAATTTTTGAACATTTTTGGTGGAAAAAAAGAAATGTTAAAAATGTTTCTTAAGAACATTCACAAAAAAAATCAACCAAAATCCAGCGAATTTCACTGGATTTTGGGTGATTTTTATGTGAATGTTCTTAAAGAAAATATTAGAACTTTTACTGATATATATGGAATGACTTTAGATATTTTTAGGATTTTTTTGGAAGATTTTTACTCATTTTTTGAAAATATTTACAAGAATTTCCTTACCAAATTTGTGGGATTTTTTTAAAAAATAAAACTTTTAAGGGAAACTTTTAAGGAATTATTGGAATTTTCTTCCTGACGGTTTTGCAAATTTTCCGAAATTTGGTGAATTTTTTTGCTGATTTTTTTTTTTTCAGACAAGGAAACAATATTTTTTGGTGCCCGTAAATGAAGACAACAGGAGGGTTAATACATCTCAAATTAAGAGGTTACATTAAAGTGAAAATCTATTTTTGAGTGAAAAACTGCTTCTTTTTTTTTAGCATGTCTGACTTATTTTAAGACACCTAAGCTTGACAATTCTGGTAAAATAGCTCTTAAAATAAGTTTTCCCAGCTAATTTTGAGATCTCAATATTCTAAATATTACATCTTACTTCAAGAAATCTTACCAAGACATTTTTCACTTGTTCTATTGGCAGATTTTTTTTTTTACTTATTTCAAGCTAAAAGTTCCTTGAAATAAGTTTTTTTTCTTGTTTTGAGAGAGGCATTTTTTCCAGTGTAGAAGTTCTCCTACACTGTGCCAGCTGGATGATTTATTCTTAGCCACCAGGAGGTGTGCGTATTGAACTTGGGGGTCCAGGGAGTTTGGAAATGCACCACATAAGCAGGGTTACATAAGCAGTGTTGATGGTAGAGGAGCCGCTGGCATTAAGAAGTCCCTGTCAGCGCCCCTATTATGACAACCGGGACATGAACACGACATGTCAGCCAGCATTAGCAGCAAAGCCAGGTGGTGCTCGCTGTGGCTTAATACGGGAAAGAGCAGCGTCCTGATGCTGCACTCCAACGGACAGTCTGGACGGGATTTGGGTAGTCAACAGACTGCGGTATCTACAGGAATCTTTACTAAATACAGAGAGAAAACTAGGGCATCTGAAAAAAAAGATCCACTCATGCTACTTATAGCCTGCAGATGTGTGTTAAGGGTTGGAAGCGTCTGGGACATTTGGACAATAATGTTAAGTTTAGCACTGAAACAAGTATTCATTTGATAAATGTGATGAATTAATTAAATATTCTCTAAAGCAGAGGTGTCCAACATGCGGCCCGCGGGCCAAAAGCGGCCCTCCAGAGGGTCCAATCCAGTCCTCAAAGTGTAAATATACCAGAGGAGACATTAACTGCAGATTGTAAATTAGTAAAACTATAAATTTAAAATCATTTCTAGACCATGACAAGTTGTTTAGATCATAAAGTAAAATACTAGATTGTTCATTGTTCTTCTGTCATTTTGTCTCATTTTTTTGTAATATTTTGTCTGTTTTTGTTGTTTTTTTTGTCTTTTTTTGTCTGACTTGTCGTTTGTCTTTTTTTGTTTTCTTTATTGTTTTTGTTGTTTTTGGTTTCCTTTTTGTCTCGCTTGTGTTTTTTTGTCTTATTTTTGTCATTTTGTGTTTCCTTTATTCGTTGTTTTTTGTATCGTTTTCGTCGTTCTGTGTTTTTTTGTCTTGATTGTGCTTTTTGTCTATTTTTCTGTCGCTTTGTAAATTTTTTGTCCCATTTTTTGTTTTGTTTCGTGTCATTTTTCTAATTTTGTTTCTTGCTTTTGTCATTTTGTCTCATTTTTGTAAACAGTTTTGGTTGTTTTTAATCTTTTGTTGTCTGACTTTTGTTGTTTGTCTCATATTTTTGTCATTTTGTTATTTGCTTTATTTGTTCTTTTGCGTACTGTTTTTGTCTCGTTTGTACATTTCTTGTCGCTGCAGAACTTTTTTTTTTACAAATTTTTTGTCTCTGTTCTGTTTTCAGGTTGTTCACGATGTTTTGTAAAAAGATAATTCCTTAAATGTGAACATTTTCAGAATGTACTTTTTTGCACTAAAACAAAGGGAACATTTGGAGTTGTAGTTATTTATCCGTCATTATGCTCTGATTTTACCAGTCCGGCCCACTTCAGATTAAATTGGGCTGAATGTGGAACCTGAACTGAAATGAGTTTGACACCTGTGCTCTATAAGAATTGGGCTGGTGTGATTCTATTTTGCTTCTATTTTCATCAAATCCTATAAAAAAGCAACTGAAAGCAGTAACATTTTCAAACTTCACGACCTTTTTGGAGTCCAACTAATCCTCCGGAAGACACAGATCTTTAAAAACAGGTCAGTTATTGTGTATAGAGTTTAATTTTAAACAGCTGAGCCTTGTGGTTTCATAAATGTTACTTAAACAAGGCCAAAGAGTGCATTTTTTGCTATTTTAAGACACAGATTAGAAGCATTTGGCTCCTTTGTGAGTCTTTCAGATGAAGCTACAAAGCCAATATTTGCTGCAGCTCATGTTGTTTTTAAATATATTTATCTGGTTGTAAAGATTTTGTCTATACAAAGACACTGAATACTGCAAGATTTGTTCTTTAAATCAAGAAAATGAGCACCTGATTTGGCAGAATCAGCTTGGAAAATGGAAAGATTTGATCGTTTGTGTTTTTTTATCAATAATTTCAAGTTAAATTAAACGTCTTTGGATTTTGATCCACTGGTTGACAAATAAATCTACAAAAACCAGCAGCATGGCTCTGGAAAATGAATAAATACATACATTTCAGCCCAAGAAAAGCAACTTTCAATAGTAGCTACATTGTGCATGATCAGAGATGATATTCGTAAAAGTGCATGTAAAAAAAAAACAACCCATAACTTTGTTTCATTTTTTTAAACGAACAAATTCATCCTGCATTCCTTCCAGTCTACCTTGACCTCTGTTTGAACCCTTTTAGGGACTGAAAGAGCAGCTTTCCCCTCCTCTTCCTGTCATTAACTTATTATTGAAAGTGCTGCTAACAGGCCAGAACTGTGCTCCAGATGCTGGCGGTGAACAGCCCTGCAGATAAAGACCAGAGTCCATCCAGGCATTTTTATGACGGGAGACGACAGGACAGGACCTGCACAGCTGCAGAATTAACAAACTCCTGTCCATCAGAGGGCCGTGACGGCCGCTTTGCCAAGATCTGGGATTGAGGTCAAAGGCAACGTGGGAAAGAAAAACGCTTTGACCTCGGAGCCCGAAGGCCGACATCGCCGCTTTGACTGACATGCACTTTGTATAAACGTGCACGTAGGCAGCTACAGTGGCACAGTGTCACATTTAGATGTTTGCAGGTGAGGACTGAGGCGGTAGTGTGCTTTTTCCAAGAAAAACCCGACGTGTTCTGTAAATGGAGCGGGCAGAGGGAGGTTAGCCATTAATCTCATAAGGATTGAGGACTCAAACCCGCCTCTGACTGCTGCTCTCACTCTGAGAACCTCACTTGACTTGTGGCGCCCGACTAATTACCATCTAAACGCAGGATTACACCATCTCTTATGTATTCTGGTCGTGAAAAGTCGTCCGTCAAGCACGTCATTGTCAATCGGATTGCGACACCTTCTCCAGATATAAATGTGTGCATTTTTTTAGTGATAATGACGTTGATTTTTGGTAGATTTTGCGGCCACGGTGTACGCTTCAGAGCTGGAAAATCTACTGATTTATCTGCATAAGCTAAATTCAAATCTGTCTTGCTGTACTGTATTTGCACAACACATAGCTACTGCACAGTTCAAGTTTTCTTAGAAAGCATTGCATCACCTTGTTTGAGCGACTAAGGTTGACTTGTTTGCGAGCGGCGAGATCGTGTATCTTCTGTTTGCTTTGTTATTCTTAACATCTCTCAACCTGCCTTGTGTTTGCTTTTAGTAAGTCATTAAAACCCAACTTGACAGGCTTCTATAAACTGCTCTGCACTCACAATGCGGTCCACCTCCCCCTAGTAAGAATCCTCATCTTCAGTAATCCCCCTTGCCTTTCAAGATGAGCATTATATTGCATAATTACAGTCACTGGTAACCTTTCCTTGCACGCTACAACCCTGATCCAACTCATTCCTTCCCATCTATAGGCACTGCATCATCGTCTTTTGTTGCGCTTCCTTCCATGGTAACTTGTGATTATGAAAATGACTTATTCTATAGGTGGTTGTAGGTGTCTATTAAATGTTTTGATTATAACCTGGTTGGAAATAAAAGCGCAGTAAATATCAATATGTGAGATGTTTAGGGACTTTTCCAGGCTGATCACAGACCTTAATTGATCTGCAATTCATAAACAATGTCCCCTTTGTTGCTTTAAATCTCAGCTGGGCTGATATGTGTGCAGTAATTTGAAGACGATCGTGACCTGTGACACCGGAGCCAAGAGGACGCTCTCACTACGATCTGATAATCGACCCCGCGAGGGAGGGACGTTTTGAAATGCCGGAGGGGACGGTGTATTCGTGGTTCTGTCTGAAGGGATTCAAGGAAACGTGTGAATGGAAAAAACACTTTGTCCTCCTCAGGAAACCCGGAGAACCACTGGAAGATCACAAGACGTCTGAAAGACACAGTTTGCGGTTCAACACTATGACTCCAAGGGTTGAAAATGCTTCATAATGGGTCACCCCATTTGTCCCCCTGGCCATCAGACTGCACAACTATTCACTGAGTGGTCCGGGAGGGTTGTAGTCATGATCACAGTAGGACTGATCCAGTGTGATTGTAAAATGTCTATGCACCTTATGTAGTTTACAACTGTTTTCTTACCATCTAAAATCACTTTAAATCACTTTAAATCACTGTGCCTTGAAATGTGTAAATACTGTATGTTGACTTTAAATACTTTGAGTATTTCTATAGGGGGTCCTCGGTTTACGACGTCCTCGACTTACAGCGTTTCGTCACTACATTAGAACTAGTTACATGGAACTAGTTGGTGAGCGGAGCGGATGAATACGTCGTCATGCAGCACTATAAGACAGCTTTTATTTACATTCTCTGGTTATATGCCACCTTGGATTGTGCTACATTCACTAACTTTTTGCCCTTCATTAAGGCTCCCAAGCGTCATAAAGTAGATGAAGTTTTAAAACAGCACAACATATCCTGTTACCTTCTAGTAAAATGACTCATACATGCATGAAAGTCGTTGGTATTCATGTCTTTTCCGAAGAACTGATCGATATCGTGATTGTACCAGCTTTGCTTACATTTTCGCTGGATCTATCCATCCATCCATCCAGTTATGATGGCTTGCTTTCTGTTTATTTAACAATCTCGTTAAAAGTTAACAAAATGCATGTTTTTTGGAGAAATTGTTGCAACAAACTTGTCAGAAAACACAATTTTGTCGGTGCACCGCTGTGCGTTGGCAGTCTATTATATTCCCAAATGGTGTGAAAAGCCTTTTTAATGGAGCAGCTGTGGGAGAATTCAAAAAACTAATAACCTGTCACATGAAATTCCTGAACTCCCATGAAAAAGCAATATATATATTTAGTGATTCCTGCCCACTGGAGGAAATGATTGAAATCTGTGTGCTTGGTACGTTGGGGCAGTGGACATAAGAGCCTGTCATGTTCCATCACGGTTATGTCTTGTGCCGCTATGAAGGGCCAAAGCGAACCTGTGGGCTCTTAAACCTGATTAAAGTGGCGCTGCAGCGGTGGCAGCCAAACACAACAATCCGTGTGCTAACATCTTTACGACAGGGAGCTTTTTGATCCGTTTCTGCTACTGAAATTTAAATTTTCATACGACTGTAAATATTTTGTTGAACAAGACATCATTTTTTGGCTGCTACTTGTCTCTTTCTACTCGCTAAAATCAGATAAAAATGGTTTATCTCGTGCTCTTTATTGGGTGGTTGTAACAGCAACATACTAATTCACGCAAAACACTACCCTGAATTTGATTACAAGATACTAATTATTTAAAAATGTTTACGATAATTATCTTCCGGGCTACCGTTAACACACTGCAGGCCTCGGCAGGTTCACGACGACACGAATCTGACAGGTTTTAAAGGTATGTCCCTCTTGGGCAGATTCCTTAGATCTCAGGCTCCAGGTTTTTTTCACAGCTACTGTTTCAAAGAGTTGGGCTGAACAGTATTTGCACATACTTGATTTTATGGGTTGTTTGAGCCCACGTTAACCAGCGGTTCCCAACCGCTTTCCTTGTGGTTTAAAGGGAAGCTGCGTGTACATAGGATTCTGGACATAAAGGTCACATGTATTAGTTGAGAGCAGTTTAAACAAAGACAGAATTCATCTGTAATTTCAGTAACTTTCTTCAGCAGCAAATAAAGGACAACTATGTATTTTAGCACAATATAAAAGTCGGAAAATAAACCCATCTTCTGATCTTCGGTAGCATTTGATAAGACAAGCAGCTTAATTATAGGTAAATAAATAGTTGACTAATGCTTTATTGACCAATTATAATCCATTCATATAAAAAGTGTTTAGGTTGCCACATTGTGCAAAGTTTATTTGGATGGTAAGTTTATTTTTTGCCGTTGAATAATCTGTTGTTTGGCTATAAAATGTCCGAAAATGGTGAGAAAAGTCAATTAGTATTTATCAAAGCCCAACATGGCATCATAAAATATCCAATACCAAAGCCAAGGACCAAAACCAAACCAAAACACATTAAGTTTACTGTCGAAAAAGATGAAAGAAATAAGAAATATTCATATTTAACAAAGGAAAATAGAAGAACTTTGCCTTCTTTTCTCAAAAATTCACTCAAACTAAGCAACTGATAATCAAAATAGTTGGTTGATTCATCAAACAGATTGATGACTCATGTAACTGATTAATCGCCACAGCTCCAGAACTCATTGTTTTCTCATTTTATAATAAGTCACCAGCTCTACAGACTCAAATGCTAGTAAAACATTAATAAAGAGTTCTTACAACAATCCAGTTTAGATATTAAACAGCATTATTTATATTTGTATTTTTGTATATTGTATATTTATTTATAGAGCAAGTTGTCCAAAAGTCAGAGGAAGTTTATTTTAATGACGTCAAAGCAAATATCACGCTGGAGGAGGATGGATACCAAACAAAGGGATTTTTTAAAACCTGCCAACCTAATATGCATGTTCAAATCATGAATGAAGTCATTGGCTTCCAGTTTTAAACTACTTCCTGAAGGCTTCTCAAACAGTTCTGATCTTACACAAACTCCCACAAGAAGTTCGTTAAAGTCATTTAACTCTCCTGTTGTCTTCATTTACAGGCACCAAAAAATATTGTTTCCTTGTCTGAAAAAAATCCAAAAATTCAGCAAAAAAATTCACCAAATTTCTGAAAATTTGCAAAACCTTCAGGAAGAAAATTCCAATAATTCCTGAAAAGTTTCCCTTAAAAGTTTTATTTAAAAAAAAAAAAAAATTCTTGTAAATATTTTCAATCTTTCAATCAATCTTCCAAAAAATCCTAAAAATATCTGAAGTGATTACATATACGTCAACAACATTTTCGCTGGATTTTGGTTGATTTTTTTTCTGAATGTTCTTAAGAAACATTTTTAACATTTCTTTTTTTTCCACCAAAAAATGTTCAAAGATTTCCCAAAAATGTTGAAAATGTGGACATCAGAAGTTTCACTGTGAAAATAGATTTTTTCCCACATTTTCAAACTTTAAAACGGGTCAATTTTGACCCGCAGGACAACACGAGGGTTAAGTCCATTTTTCTCTGTATGACAAAAGCTTGACGCAAAAATTCTCCACACGTGTTGCCCCAAGCTGGACAACATGCTAAGCTTTGTAGGAAACGACGATTTGCCTGAGCTCAGACCAGGAGAGCGTTACAGTAAAGCCGTTTGAAGTTGTTCTGACCCGAGGCTACACGGTAAAGCAAGCTGTGAAGGTGCTTTCATCTTTTGTCTTTTTTGTTATTACTTTTTGTGAAGTTGAAGCTTATGAAAACCCTCGTAGATCACTTGAAAACTCCAAATATGAGAAAAGAACTGTGGCGTTCTTTTCTCCGCTTCATAATTAAATAAAGATTTGCTTTGTGTGGATGTTTTCGTGAAGCAAAAACATGAGGCACGTGTTGGATTTGAAGTGTGCGTTTGGTAACCGGCTCATTTGTGCTCGGCTCCGGCTCTGCCTGCAGCAGCATAGTGTTACACTGACAAACAAGGATGTGCTATCAAGTGCCACTGGCGACCTGGACCGGATATAGTTTATGAAGTGATGGTATGCAAGTGGTGCCCTTGTCACAGGAAGGCAACAGCATGAAAGATTTACGAATCTTTGACTAGCTGCTCCACCGAGTCCAATAAAGAGTCAATTTGACGGATATTTTGAGAGCCTGAAACCCACGTGGCTTCAAGATAAACTAAAACAGCTCTATTTACATCTGGGAGGAACACAAATTAATGTTTTCTGTTGACTGAGAAAACAAATTACAGTGTTTGCTGATGAGTATTGAAAAGGTGCCGGACACGAAACAGAGAGAGCCATTACTGTACACCATCAGCCAACATGCCAGGACTCACATGGCAACTTAGAGCACATTTACACCACCGACACCTCCATCCTGCTGCTCTGACACACATGGTCAGTTCAGAAATGACCAGGGGTAACCTCGTGGAGCAGTCTTTTCCCTTACCAACTATGGCCTCAGAGCCTTAACAGCTATTAAAGCTTGAGGTCTTTGGTTTGTTTAGGAAGCAGGACCCGGGGCCTCTGGAGGGCCGAAGCTGCAGGGTGACCACATGTTTTTCACCAAAAGGACCGGCTGTACAGTCACACACTGTCAATACTAAAAACATGAGGAGGGAAGACATTTTCCAAAGTGCAGTGACGGATTTTTTCCCCTAAAGACCCCCTGTAAACTGTGGTTTCATGTTTTCCATGTGTTACCATAAGAAAAGATGAAATCAGTAACAAAAATAACCAACAGCAGGTCTGTGAGATACGTCAAATGTCCGCTCTGGCAAACAAAATCATGGCAGTGTCAGAAATTAAGGACCAAATTCTCAGAAAATCAAAACATCTCCAAAATAACCAATCGCAACACAGCACAAAATGGCTGATATGCACAGGCGATTTCAGGGAATATGACTGGTCATAACGCAGCAATGCCTCCGACACGGGCAGATCACACAGGTTTGCGTGATGTTTGGAACATACAGAAAGTTTTACACATTAGCTATTAAAGCCCAGTGGTTCATAAGAGAATTAAAATTAACTTATCATTGACTGAAAGGAGCCACAAGCTCATCTGAAGATGTTACGTCCCCAAACATAAGACACAATAGATGACAGAAGAGTACTTCATGCCTATTTATCTGGTAAATCAGCCAAGTAAGCATTAAATGGGATTTTATCTATAAGTTTATCTACAAGACTTTAATATTTAAATGCAATGAAACATTTCTGAGAGCCACACTGCATGATGTTCCATCATATTTTGACATAACCCCCTAAATTTAGTATTTTTCTTCATACAATATCAATATTTCCAACATGAATTGACACAAGCTGCATAATATGGCACAAAAATTCACTACACTACAGGCAAAGAAGTGTTTAACACTTAAAAACTCTTAGGTTTGGACCCCTAGAGCCTCCACTTAATGTGTCCACCCCAAAATTCAAACAAAACCTGCTATCATATTATAAAGGTGATATTAAACTATTTATTTATACCTTTTTTCTTGGCTTATTAAATTAAATCCAGGGTTAGCCAACAGGCTGTTTTTCATCTGTCCAACGTAATATACAGGTAGTCATTCTGTAAAAATATGAGCTTAAAAAACTGCCTAAAATAAAATACTTTAGGGGCAAAAAAAAACCAAATCCAACATCCAAGTGCCAAAAACTGCAGTTCCTCAAATGGCCACTAGAGGCCGACTCCGAAAGCCAGTCAATCCCCATTAACCGGCATGTTAAAAAGCCCAATTTTACAGCAGAAACAAACATGTTTACTGCCTGGTACGACGACATATTTTGGTATCAATAGCTAATTTACGAGTTCCTGACAGCTGTATGGGGGTGAATTTTAATACAACTCATCTGTTTAAATTGGATTAAGGGTGGAAATTATGCATGACTTTAAATCCACTCTTGAGGAAACTGATGGGTAATGTTATGATGATGTCTGTCAACCTTTAAGTGCAGCCAATTGGAATAAACAGCAGTCAGTTCAGTCTCTGAATGTGGTTTTCATATTATAAATCTATAATTTGCCATACTAAACGGACATCTTTCTGGCACAAATTGCGACCAAGATTTTCCAGATCTATCTCACACAGCGTGACATGCAATTAACCTGCTAGATTGCTGTCACTGCACCGTGTACGGAGCCTCTAAATGTGTTCCGGATCATCTTTATGAAGAACTCTTTCAATATTCATTTATAGACAGAAGGCTAAGAGCTAATCTGAGAGTTAAGGGCTCGTCCCAGAAGAAAAGAATAACATCACTGGCAGGCATTCAGTGTCAACAGGGAAGAGGAAAAGATATATTTATGTTCCTTTAAAGCAAAGAGGATCACTGTAAATACAAAAGGTTCTTCCAGAAAAATGAACAGTGGTGTCATTTTAAAGGGACAAACTTAATAACAAGACACAATCTTTCCATTGAGCCCCATCTGAGGAACACGAAGAGGAGTGAGTCATTGTATAAAATGTGGGTCACTGTTACTGGAAGATGGAAAACTTTAACCCTCCTGTTGTCCTCATTTACAGGCGCCAAGAAATATTGTTTCCTTCTCTAAAAAAAATTCAAAAAATTCAGCAAAAAAATTCCCCAAATTTCTGAAAATTTGCAAAACCTTCAGGAAGAAAATTCCAATAATTCCTAAAAAGTTTCCCTTAAAAGTTTTATTTTTAAAAAATTGCCCAAATTTGGCAAGAAAATTGTTGTAAATATTTTCAAAAAATGAGTAAAAATCTTCAAAAAAAATTCTAAAAATATCTAAAGTGATTCCACATATATCAGTAAAACTTCTAATATTTTCTTAAGAACATTCGCATAAAAATCAACCAAAATCCAGCAAATTTCGCTGGATTTTGGTTGATTTTTATGCGAATGTTCTTAAGAAACATTTTTAACATTTCTTTTTTCCACCAAAAAAAATGTTCAAAGATTTCCCAAAAATGTTGAAAATGTGGACATCAGAAGTTTCACTGTGAAAATAGATTTTTTTTTTTCCCCACATTTTCAAAGTTTAAAACGGGTCAATTTGGACCTGCAGGACGACACGAGTGTTAAAGCGCTGAGCACTGACTGAAATCTGTCACATGAAGAATCGATCTAGTGAGGGAACCTAATAAAAAGCAGTGATTCAGCAGAGACGCAGCCTCCTGCCAGCAGCACATTTCTACAGTACAATAGCTCTGTCATTACATCTGGAAGACCAGCTTCTAATCTGTTCTTTCCACTTAGCGTTCCCAGTCTGTGTCTAGCAGAGCTGCACGTAATAACAGAGACGCTTTTACACGCATGATCAGTGGATTTACTTCGACATGTAATTGTTGTGATGGGAAGCAGACACATTTTCAGTCAATAATAACTTCACATGTTGTCTGTTAGGCTTTAGAGAAACATAAAATCAGATTACTGTGTTTGCATGTCTTGCATGGTTTGACTAATTCTGGCTTGTCTAAGGCAGGGGTGTCCAACATGCGGCTCCAGGGCCAAAACCGGCCCTCCAGAGGGTCCAATCCGGCCCTCAAAGTGGAAAAATTCCAGAGAAGACATTAACTGCAGATTGTAAATTAGTACAATTATAAATTTAAAATAATTTCTAGACAATTTGTTTTGATCATAAAGTAAAATACTAGATTGTTCATTGTTCTTTTGTCATTTTGTGTCTAGTTTTTATAATATTTTGTCTTGTTTTTGTTGGTTTTTGTCATTTTTAAAGTAAAATACTACATCATTCAGCTCCAGATAGCTGTGACTAAATGTTGTGTTCCTTTGTAGACACTCTGTGATCTGGAAGTTGTAATGTGGAAATGATAAACTGAGGCTGCATGTTGTTAAAATCTCATTTATTTTTCTTAACAAATTTCAGTTTCTTCATAATGTTTTGTAGAATCATAATTCCTTAAATGTGAACATTGTCAGAATGTATTTTTTTGCACTAAAACAAAGGGGAATATTTGGAGTTGTGGTGATTTATAGGTTATTATGCTGTGATTTTACTGGTCCGGACCACTGGAGATCAAATCGCGCTGAATGTGGAACCTGAACTAGAATTAGTTTGACTCTCCTGGTCTAAGGTGTCGTGTTAGACTTTCTGTTCATCAAAACTTACATAATATAAAGCTGACATCAAAGGATGATTGTGGAAACAGTGGAAAAGATGCTTTGCAAGCCTCTGTCTCACACATAAAATGGATTCATTGAATCTATTTTCTGGACTCTTCTATCTAAGCAAGTATCACTGAGCAGTTTCCCTCAGTGTGTTGGGTAATAGCAGGGTTAAGACGTATAGAAAAACACACGCAGCCTCACCTTCACCCTTCAGCACTTCAGTTTCCAATAGAAACACACAAACACACCAAATGGCCCGAGGTCCCTAAACCACCATGCCGCCTCTGCTGGTACCTACAGTATCCGCCCTAAATAAGACACCGACACACTATCAACAGCAGCCAATGAGACACTGTTATCTAGTTTCAGCGCTGACTCTACACTGCATGATACAGACGAGCTGTATCTCACACAGCAATCACCAAATGAGTGCACATTCAGTACAGTTTTATAGGTGACCCAGTGCGGCCTTCCGTTCAGGACTGTGCAGCATTAAGACAAACAAACAAACAGTCCTCACGTCAAAGTGACGCGCTGCCATGTGTAAATGTAGGCTATCGTCGCGGGCCTCCTTCATTTTCTCCTCGGAGAACATTGGCTGGCCCTGATAAGCTGGATCCCGCTGCTCTGCCGGCCCTACAAGGAAAGACGGTGTTGATGTTGGCTACAGTGGAGCTGATAGGAAGCCCGAAGCTTGTCACCGAACACTAGCCACATTCAGATAAAGGTTACATAGCCGGGGTTGTACTATGAAACCCTGGCTTCCAGATGATAGAGAGAAAGGGAGAGTGGGGCAACAGAAATCCAGGGTTTGTGCCAGACTAGATTTCTGCCTTGTTGTGTAGCCTCATAACTCAGAATACAAACTGTGCAGACCCGGTAGCCAGACATTAATAAGGTTTTATAGCTTTAATTTGATCTGCTGCTCTTATAGGAGCTTTAAAACTGCGAGCTAGAACGTAAACAGGGTTGCTTCCAGCTCCCTGGACCCCATGAGCCCACTTTCACAGCTACTGTAATGATTCCAACACTTACTACAGCGGCACTGATGTAAATCTCCCATCACCAAACCACGCCACACCCTCCGTCTCTTGTCATCAAATAACCGTGCTGCATGGAAACATACAGGAGAATAGGTGACTTCATTACTGATTAATTTGATTATTGAACTGATTAATAACGGGTCAGAAAATAGCAAAGGACAGACCCAGGTGAGTTTAAATTGCTTGTTTTGTTGATCAACAGTCCAAAAACTAAAGATAAAGTTGAATTTAACACTAAATCTTGTTTGGATTGTCTCCTCTGGTACTTGTAAATTGCGATTCTGCTCTTAAAAGCAAACTGCCAACCATTTCTGCACTGAAACGACCCCATTTCTAACAGGGCAAGCACAGTTAAACAACTAATTAATAATAGCCCACTCTACGTGCAGTATCAGTATAAAGTTTTATGTGTTTAAGGAATCAGTTACCACAAAAAAGCATTAGCCAAAAAGTCCTCTTAAACAATCTGCAACCGTCAACAAAAACCACACGTACTTTTTACAACTTGTTATGTCACGATCAGCAGAACGCCGTCTCTGAGCTGGTTTTTATGCAGTTAAGGAATTGGTTAATTGGTTGTGAGTGCGCTGCAGTATTTTTAAAATGCACTGAAGCCGATGTTGCATTAAGCGCAGCCCTCATAAACACCGATAGCCCTGAAAAATACAGGTGTGGTGAAGTCGAGTGTGATGGAGCTGCTATTTAGAGCATGATAAAAGAATAGGAGCTGGTTTTAAAGAAACCAGTGGTGGGATTATACAAGTGTCTGATGCAGGCTGGAGAGAAGAAGCTGGAAACTGCTGCGCTTCAATAAGATTAGGCATTGTGCTACCGATGCCCTTTAAAGGGTCTCGCCGAAAAGGATATGTGCCTCAGCGCACTCACTCCTGTCAGTTACTCAGTAGCTCGCTGTGTTTTCACAGTCAGGAGTCATGGTTTAGAAGCTCCATGCTCGTCATTTCATGCATTTAAAATTTAAGATTTGTGTGCATAGACGACAACAGTGGAGACGCAGTGAGGTCATTAACCCTTCCTCCTGCCTTTGTGCTGTACAGTCAGAACACTGTGGATGAATGGAAGTGGGAGGAGGCCATAGAAAAGCTCATCCATTTTTTATCACCGCTGCATTTCCTTCAAAGCTCAGCCTACACCACCTATATGGCACCTGAATCACCTGTGTGCCCGTGGGGGAAGGGTTGCTAGATAGCACCAGGCAGCTCTAAACTTACAACATGTCCTAAAAGCTCGAAAGTTCTCCATCAGTTTCCACCGCACTACACAGTAATGAGCGTCTAAATTACTGTACGGGAACGTTTGCCTCACTATTTAATTTATCCAAGTGGAACTGACAACAACTGGAGATGTGTTCAGCAGCTCAGAAGTCTGGAGACTGAAAGGACACCACCATATGTAGGAGAATTTACAACTAACAAGTGTAATAAACTCTGTTAAGAAAAGGGTGGAGCATTTAATTGCTTAGTTTTCAAGTATTAAATCAAGAGCCAAATATTTTAATAATCAATTCAGCGATTTGAGTAATCTTTTAAGGAAGAAAAATGTCTAAATCCTCTGATTCTAGCTTTGTAAATTTGAATATTTTCTGTCTTTTTAGCTCCTCTCTCATGGTAAACTGAAGTTCTTTGAACAAAACAAGACATTTGAGTTCATCATCTTGGGCTTAGGGAAACACAGATTGACATTTTTTTTTTAACATTTTCTGTCACTTTAAAAGGCAAATAACCAATTGATTAAGTGAGAAATTTGTCTATAGATTAACCAACAATGAAAATAACCATTTCTTGCGGCTCTAGCTAATAAATCAATATTTAAAATATGCAATAAAAGTTGAAACAAACTGAAAAATGTATGGGTTTTACATTTGGAAAGTCTTACAGTGTTGCATTATGTTATTTTAAACTGTGAAAGGTGCAGCAGATGCAACTAAGAGTCAACTTTAAAGATAATTAAGTCACTGGTATCAAGTGCCAACAGATTGGTCCACTGGATTCCTCATATTTTATCCATCTTCTTTCGATTTTACGCTATAGCTTGTATTGATTATGCAAGTGTACTGAGTATGGCACGCTCAACAGGAAACGGCATCATCAATGACTGTGTCTTGATTTGAAGCTCATTCAGTACTGATTTGGTTATTTGAGTGTTTAAATGAATTTGATAACATACTATAACGGGATTTTTTACATTAAACAAATAGGAGATTTGTTGATTATCCATTAAATTTGACTTTTAAGCACATGCTGCCAAGAATTATTGAGCTTCCTGGTGGACAAAATGTTCAACGTCAACACTTTAAGGCACATCTTTGACATTTCTGTACTAATCTTTCTTGTTTTTTTTATTAGCTGACAATAAAATGCTACTGATGTACCTGGAATAAGCTACAAATGGCCGATAATGCTTCAGTGTCAATAAAGGAGTTGGGCTTCAATAACATTTATTGACTAAAATTCAAAGCACCTACACAATGCACTCCCTTAACCCTGATGTTGTCCTGCAGGTCAAAACTGACCCATTTTAAAGTCTGAAAATGTGGGGAAAAAAATCTATTTTCACAGTGAAACTTCTGATGTCCACATTTTCAACATTTTTCTGTTTCTTAAGAACATTCACAAAAAAATCAACCAAAATCCAGCGAATTTCGCTGGATTTTGGTTGATTAATATGTGAATGTTCTTAAAGAAAATATTACAAGTTTTACTGATATATATGGAGTCACTTTAGATATTTTTAGGATTTTTTGGAAGTTTTTTATTCATTTTTTGAAAATATTTACAAGAATTTTCTTGCAAAATTTGGGGGATTTTTTTAAAATAAAACTTTAAAGGGAAACTTTAAGGAATTATTGGAATTTTCTTCCTGAAGGTTTTGCAAATTTTCAGAAATTTGGGGAATTTTTTTGCTGAATTTTTGGATTTTTTTCAGACAAGGAGACAATATTTTTTGGTGCCTGTAAATGAAGACAACAGGAGGGTTAAACTAACATCATCAAGTCTCCTTTCAGTATTAGACAAGCTGTAAATGTGTTACTTTATATGGTTTATGTCTCTCTGGAGTCATAATACAAGACTCCAGAGAGTGGCTGGGTTTCTGTTGCGGTGGTATACTCTTAATGTAAGGCATTAGGTTTACGAGCAGTGACGCAGAGTCCGTTGCGGTATATATTCCACTGTACCGGCCAAGCTTTTGGTGTTGCATGTCATGGAAGGATCTAAATGTTTTGTTTACTTTTTTGTGTGCGAGTACAAAAAGTTCCTGTGGACGCCGCCCTGACAGACCTGCATTCACTGGAACAACAAACAGATCAACTTCACGTCTTTCGATATGACTGATTCAATTATGATCTGCAAAAGTGGGAACTGTTTAAAGCTCCTCCACATTCTGAGCAGCTGATCTTAAATGCCTGCAGATTACTGCTCAGGCTCTGTAATACATAGTTGAAAGAGCTTAAGGCATTTCTACCTGACTTGTAATGACGCACCTTCGTCTGCTGCTCCGTCAACATTACAGGAGCGATTGTGTTTAGCCACCAACAGCCTGCTTTTGACGTTTCGCTCAAGCGTAGGGCGGGGGAGGCACGCGGGGAGGACGTGGTGGTGATTTCAGTTAAGAAACCGCACGCTGAGTCTGTCTCTTTGAGGTTAACTTATCACAACAGCAACCATATCAACAATGGCCACCTTTAAGCTTATTAGGAGCGATTAAGGAGCTTAACTGGGATCATGTCTCAAGGAAAGAGATGAAATGGCATGCTTGTTTCCAATATGGCCCACCGCTTTGGTTCAAATAAAAGGGGTGTGATTTAAAAGTCAAAACCACAAACAGCGACGGACTCCCGCTTGTGTTTGACTCCAGGGATTGAACTACAAGTGACTGTGTTGTGACAGTGCAGGTAAAAAGGGACATCTGTGACCCTCTGAGAAGCCTGGGAGTGACTCGGCATCTACCTCCCCCCAAACAGACACCTGTTGTGTGATCTGACAGGTGGGTTCTTGAGGCAGAAGTCCCACCTGCTGGTGCTGGAGCTTGAGCCTCGAGGGCAGATTCACTTCAGCTGTGAATAATCCCTGAATGTCTGCACACTGACACCTTCTGCACAGCTTAAACGCAACGCAAGGAGCGCAGAGAGTGCTTTTTTTCTGAATGTTCTTAAAGAAATATTTTTTTTAACATTTCTTTTTTCCATCAAAAAATGTTCAAAATTTTCCCAACAATCTTGAAAATGTGGAAGTTTTCACTGTGAGAATATATTTTTTTTCCAGCTTTTCAAACTTTAAAACGAGTCAATTTGACCCGCAGGACGACACCAGGGTTAAAAACAACTAACAGATTGTACCGATCCTCATAAAAACCAACGTCCTGCTGAAAACATGTAGTTCAGTGTGGCTGGCACTGGGTTTAAATTGACATTTAGAGGTTATCAGGGCACATCTTCACGCTTAAGAAGGCTCATGCGGTTGCCAGATACCGATACCGATGCGCGTCACACACAACAGCAAATGTTAAGGGGTGGACTTAGAGCTTAAATCTTTAAGTCCACCACTGCGCTATCAAACCATGTAAGCAAGACAAGCGGCAGCTGTTACCCAGGCTGTTTGCTGCCTCCAAGCCAAACACTGTGGCATAGAAAAGTACTGACACCTGCACAATTTAACAGCGGCCTTCCTCCTCATTGCTTGTCTTGCTTGATGTTTACATGTTACACGTGAGAACAAACGCCCTGCAAAGGCCAAGCAGAACATGATCCCACCAGATGGAAACATTTCAGACCACCAAAGTCTCCATTTTCACACACAAATAGTGATGATAGCTGATCAGAGCTACATATAAACGACCTGCTGGCTCTCGGTTGTTGTCGGTTTTGCACGTGAGACACTCAAAAGAGCCCCGGTGTCACCGGTTGGAAATGAAAACAGAGATTAGAGGGAATCACGGCAGGCACAGTGGTTCAGTTGGAGCTGACTGCTAACAGGATGACCTGCATTACCAAGCAAGGATTTGACATAACCCACCTCAAGGTCAGGGAAGCATAATATGTAGTAGATTAGCTGCTTCACATCAACCCTGATGCCCTCATGGGAGAATTAGAGCAGAGTGGGGCAGGAAAGCAGGGGAAAGTATCAGAGTATGTGACCTGGGTCTGCTGCTGAAGGTTAGAAAAGGAGATCTAATGTAAACTTTGGCTGGAAACCAATGCAACTCTGATGTAGAGGTGCACACAACATCGAATTTAACTTCTGAATATCAATTTACAGCTGCTTTTATGACAAATTTGCAGTCAAAATAATTAAAATATGTGCTGACTTTCCCATCCACATTTCAGTGCATTTGGTGAATGTTTACAGTGAATTATGAGCCATCCTACCTGTAGCTCACACCAAGCCACCTCCACTGTGGTCTCCGTGTCCAGTCCTTTATAGACGGTCTTGAAAGACCCCCTTCCAATCTCAATGTTGAACTTGAGGTATCTTCCATCGGGAGACGTCGCCACCGCTTTGGTCTCCACGTCCTCCTTCTCCTCCTGCTCCCACTGGGTATCAAACGTGATGCGGGACAAGATCTTGTGCTGTTTGCTGTGAATCTCATTTTCAGAGTCCGAGCTGGCGTCTTGAGCGGCGGGTCTGGGCTCCCACTTCCCGCCGAGGGACACGGCGTCGGGTTCCTGGCTGCGCGGGGGCGTGTTGGAGCTGGTCCCCGGGCTGGAAACGGGCGACGGCGAGGTGTCGTCCGTCTTCTCGTCCTCTGCTCTGGACTCGGCCAGTGTTAGAATATTCTCAGCGGACCAGGACAAGGCTTTGGAGAGGGTGCCACTGTATAGAGGCGAATCGATGTCCATACTAATTTTCTGGAGCCCGTAAGAGTTCCTCCGTGCGCCCAAGCCGTGCGTCCTGAGCACGGATGGGACCCTGGACAAGCAGTCGTCGGTCATATCCATGGAGAGGCCTGGGAAACCGCGTCCGGGTATTTCAACTTGTGCATGAGACATTGTGGCAGGTTCAGCGCCTTCCTGATTTAGAGCCTAAATGTGGAAAGGACATTAGAACAATAGAGTACCGTTACTTTACGCTCCAAGTTACTTTTCCATGATGTGGACGCAGCTAGAGGCAGCGACCACAAAGTAACAGCTAAGACAAGATTAAACATGCCTCTCTAAAACACGTGAGCTGCCACCACCTGCAATTATGACCGAGCTTTGAAGTTTATTTTAATTAGAAAACAAGGAAAAGCAAGAATAAACGGACTCACTCATCACAGTCGGTGCGTAAAAACGTTCCAAATAAACGCAGTGCGCACTTTAACGCATCGTTTCTGTCTGACAATCCCCGTTGTTCTCTCCTCTTCTCTTTGCAAAGACTCCAGCCATAACCTCCAGTGAAAGGACGGAGTTGCCAATATCAACAAAGCTCAGGAGGGCTGTGCGTCCTGTGCGCTCTCGGCTGCGCGCTCTCCAACTCCGCCCCCTTTGCCGCACGGAGAGGAACATCCGGAGGGAGTAATTAAATTCTGATTAGAAGAATGTTTGCTGACTAATGCTCTTTAAAACCACAAATTTCATTAGGTTCTGTTTTGATTACTGTGGCGTCAATGTGGGGAAAAATGGAAAGTTTCAGGGATGATCAATAAAGTGATCTCTTAGGAATTTCCTTGTATTGATTAGGTGAACAGGTGCCACAGTTCATGTTGTTGACTTAGAAGAACAGAATGTTCCGTCCTCTAATTCATTAATCAAAACAGCTCCTCCTCCTTTTTCTTTGAATTAAGACACAAATGATGAGTCATTTCACTACTATCTGTCGTCATTTGATTAGCCTGAATGAAAGAGATATGAAGCGCGGGGGGTTGAATGGTCTGGTTTCACCTGCAGGGGGGGCTGCACTGCATAGAGCTGCTGCTACTGCTGCTGCTGAAACAGGACACCATTATCAGCCAAGGCCACATTGGGCCCCACCTGTCCCTGCAGCGCACATGAGAGCTTTTATCAGCAAACATGCACATGATTCCCCGGAGCTGTATCATCCCCTCAGGCCGGAACACACAGCACATGATGTGACTGAAACATCCAGAGTGCAGCCGCAAAGCCCATCATAACATCTCCATCACTGGGCTCTGATTCGGCACATCTGCACACTTCTCATTCAAGAAGACATTTTTTTTAGAGAAAAAAAAGGGAAAAAAGAGAAAGAAGATGTAAGAAATTTCTAATTTATTTTTCCTACGGGATATGAAAAAAAGAGGTTGGATATAGACAGAGTGACAGATAACAGGAGCGTCACAGTAGCTACTGCACAATAATATGAAGACAGCAAACTGTACATGGAGTCCACTATTATTACACTCAGCTGATGGGAGCAGGACTGGCCTGAGTCTCTGTGGTGTTCCGCTTCTGGAAGTATTACTTCTCAAAATAAAAATAAGTCCCTCTGGTGTTGTGTTCCGGGATTTCTTTGGGATGTCTGCATGGAGGAACAGAGGAACAACAGGCGACCAAAGGTCCACAGCTAATTATACAGAGTAGATTTGTTAACAGAGAAAATGGGAATAAAACTAGTTGCATTTTTACAACAAAGGAGTAAAGTTACAGCTGGCGGGGAAAGATTTCCCCTGAAGTATTCAAACATAATAGTATTTAGTCCCCTGATAGACTCATTGCATGTTTAAATGGCAACAAATGTCACCCGTGACAACACAGCGTCACCTCAAAATGCTCTTTATGCCCAAACACTTAAAGATATGATATTGGTTCTCTTCCAATGAGAAAAAGGCTTTGAACCAAAAGGCAACAATTACAGGACCAGCATCCATCAGCTGGACATCGAGGTGCACCTTGAGTAGCCTTAAGTGGCTAAACTTTAAAATTTGCCTGTAAAAGGTACAGTATGAGGGTTCCCGGACAGAGTGAGAGGGATTCCAGCACCGTTTCAGAAGAACTTGACACCTTTTCCATCATCCATGGTGATGATCTCCGCTTTGCCTTCTGTCTGTAAAGCCTGCAAGGAGCGCAGCAGCATCCACTCTTCTAGACCGTGGAAGTCTGGAGAAAAGGATTACAGAGCAACGTAAGAATGCACAATGAGAATAAAGCTCATTTATTGTATATAACCGAGAGCCAGAACACCATGAGCACCAGCAGATGAAGTAAATAACAATGATTACCTTGCAACAAATGCAGATGTGAAGGTCTTTGATATAATAGACAGTAAGTGAACAGCTGGTTTTCATCATTAACATGTTGGGTGCAGGAGAAATTATTATTATATCCAGATGAATGGGTTGCAGATGAGTCACTCCATCTCAAATCGTCAAACTTTTACAACAGTTTCTGCTCGGTCATCTCTGACTTGATTGAAATTTTTAGTTAATAAGATATGGAATTTATTACATATTTGTGAAAATTTAGCTTGATATAGTGAGCAATTTCTGAGCTAAATACAAACTTTCACTGTGTTTTTGTGCACATTGAAACTTGAGCTTATGTTTGTGTAACAACTCAAAAGTTCCAAAAAATGAAAGCCTGAAATATTCAGTTATTGCTCATTATGTCATTGATTCCGAATTTGCAATATTGGATAAGTAGATTAAACAATCTTTGAATATCTGAGTTGAAATAATAAAAAATGAAGCTGTCATAAAAGTCCAATCTTTGAGCTCATAAACAAAAAACAACTTAACAAGTGCTATTTTCTGAACCGTATGTAGTTGCACATCATGATAATACAAACGAAACATACAGAATATTTTTAATATGAAATACTTGGTTCCAAAAATGGAAAAAAAATAAGCTATTTTTCTTGAACTGTTGTGCCAAAAAAACAAAAATACTGTTAAATGGCCTAATCCAAAAAGAAAATGATTCTAGAGTTTCCAAATATATCTAAACACAAAACTAAGAAAATATTTCTTTTAACATGGGCACATTTTTTATTAAATTTCAGGCTTTTATTTTTAATAGTTTCCCAAATATTTTCATCCAAACATAGTCTCAAACTTCAGTGTGTAAAGAAATGTGCTGAAAGTGGGCTGGCGGGCATTTTTTAAAGTGTATCTTTGAAAGTACTTGATAGAAAAAACAAAAAATTCAGATACCATTTTAAATATCTATAGTTTATGATAAAAAAAAAAGTTGCAAGCAAATCAGGTTCCTGATGCTTTGATATGAAATAACCCAATTTCTAAAAAAGTTAGGCTTATAATCTGCTTCCAAGTCATCAGCAGAAAGACAGAATCCTACAGGGCACATTGAAAAGTTCTGGAGAGTCGATGCCTCTGTGGGTCGGAGCTGTTTTGTTTGGCTCTTAACCGCACATTAGTCAGGGTTGGTGGTAATATTCTGGCTGATCGGTGCTCAGCATCTTTAATATTATTACGCGCTGCTTTACATGCATGAAATTGAAATGAGAGAAACATTTCAGGACTCCAGTTACTTCAATTAGGGATGTATAATATTCGATTTTTGCAATCTGATATGCTAGATTTCTTAACTCATTTGGGCAAAATAAAATAGACAAGAAATTTTATCAAGACAAACTTTAAAACACTACTTAAAACATATATTAACTTTTATGTCACATTTTCAAACAAAACTGCACACTTTTACCCTGAGAGGAATTAGATATTATTGTGCATTCCTATATAAAATCATGTAAAAAATGAAAATAATATAAAGTACTGCAACAAAACAAGACAAAAACAGAACAGAATAAACAAATTCAACACATAGAACATAATAGAACTGGGAAAGTAAAATTATAAAAATTAAATAAAACCCTTTCTCTGCATTTTTTTAGATAAACTATTTTGGATGATTTGCAGAAAATATTTTTGACAATTTTTATTTTGATAGTCTACTGGCACTAAAAATGGCTTTCAAATGTACACATTTACCAGGAAAAATTTTAAAAAAGCATTTCAACTTACAAGTAAAACGTACAATATTTACTGTTATGTAAAACTTTCAAACTAAACAGAAAACTTTTAGCATGACGTTGAATTTTCTAAAGCCTTCATAAGCCGATAAAACGCTTAAAATTATGTGAAATAAACAAGAACAGGAAGTAAAACTAGCATTAATAAAACTATTTCCCATCATTATTCTACATAATAAATGTTGGGTATAATGTGTTTGTGTTTATTCTCAGTGAAAACATTTCAACAACAAAATACATTCATCAGTTGGTTTAAAGAAGCACCCTGAACGGTACCGTACCTTCTCCTTCCGTGTCATCACCGTTGGACAGCTCATAAAGTGTAAACACAGAGTTGACCATGCCGTTTTTGGAAACCTAAAATGTTAGAGAACAGCACAATGTTCACTGGGAAAATACATCTACTGTTTTCATCTAGCAGACAAGGAACAACTCATACTCTAAACAACAGAAAAAGTCTGAAAAATAAAAGGTTTTGACAAGTTTCATCAGACATCACTCACAGTTAATCTTCTGTATCAGTGAGGGAAGTGCAGTCTTTAATCACTGTTGAAGTTTAACTGTTAGGCAGGTTAACATGTTTTGGATATTATCAATAAATTGCGTGAAAAAGCCAAAACAAACAATGTGTTAGTATTTTTGCTCAATGCTGCCCGTCTGTCTTGTCAGGAATAAGCTATAAATTTAGATTTGCTGACAAAATGGAGAATATGTAGCACGCATTTTTTTCTTCTTTAAACACACTAACTCACGTTCACGAAGCATGATGTCAGACTTTTATTGTGTTAATTAGTCAGTGATCACATGTACAGAGGTGAAGGCGAACAGCCACGTCATTTGTTTGCAGTGAGAGATGTACAAAAAAAATTAAACAGGCTCGTTTTTGTATGAAATGTGTGCAGGTTTTTGGGCTGTAGCTTTCATACTGTTTATAGGACAGATGTGGCCCAGCACCTTTCATCTACACCATCTGTCATGTTTTAAAGGTGTTCATTTGAATTGAATTATACATCTGCTGCTACTTAAAGGTACCCATTATGTAAAGTGAGCATTTTTCATGGGATAAGGCTGGAAATGTCTACGTCTTGGAGTAGAAAAACCTGGATGTTAACATTAATACGGACTCAGAGACCAGGTTACCCTCAGAAATCAGGTTATCAAACATTCAGTGATTACAGAAAGCAGGTCAGTGGCTAAAATCCTTTACCCCCCACTATGATCCCTCTGTGGGTGGAAATGGAAGAGCAGTTTAGTGGAGGCTGTTCTTACACAAACACACAGCCCCGTTCCTCCTCTAGAGCCAGAGAATCTTAGAGGAAGGTACAACAAATAACTAAATCTGATCCTGACTTATCAAGCAGATCCTGCATATGGAATAAAAAGGAGCTATTAATAAATACGAAGAGCTATTTTTTGGATTGAATAGACCATGTCTGGTATTCATACTATGGGGGTTGTGATGGGAGATGCTGGCTTCAGATGCTTTGACCATATTAACTCAGGATTCTGGAGATTTCTGCAAATTAGACGCTGTGAAGGTGCATTGAAATTCTATAAATACATCAGAGTTAGACAATTTTCAAACTTGAAATGCGCTGGGAAAGGATGGAGCCCGGATCGGGAGACCTCATAAGATAATCGGAATTGCACCACGGTCCTGTCATGCTAATAAAACGCAGTCACAGTTAATTTTTTTATGAGATATTACACAGATCCTGTTGAATTCTTTCCAAAAACTTCAACTTAAAAACAGTCATACAAGTTGAAGATTTATGTAAAAAAAAAAAAAAAAGAGTGTTACATGACTGTGACAAAATCAGCTGCACATGGGATTAAATCATTTCTTTTTTAAGTAATGCATTTAGAAATACACATTTCTCTTGACGTTTCATGTTAAAATGTAAAAACGTTGGATTACGGTGCTGTTTAGGTACGATAACAGTGACTGGGATAACTCTACAACACTAGAAATCTTCTACCTAATCCACTTTTAAAGAATAGATTGAGGTGTTGAGCGCTATCACATGCTATGTCTGGGAGGGAAGCTCTAGTATGGCGGCGTTAGGATAATTACTTTAGCACAATTTATGTTGAGTTTGGGTACATGATGTTTACGCTATGTAGATTTCTGAGGACGTTGTGCTTTTGTCTTTCTCTTCTTCCCTTTTTGTTTTTTATTTTTAAATTCTTGACTAATAAATGTTCAAAAGTGGACACTGACTATTTTAAAACCATGGAGGTTACTTTGTGACTGTTTTTGCTTCAGTCAGACCTTGAATTATATTAACTATCAGCGCAGGGTGTAACATTTCTAGTGATCTGTACTTTAATCATGCTGTTCTGCTGCCACAGAGATACTTTCTCTGTTCAGTACAAGTAGATAAAAACCTAGTTATGCAGACACAGGGGCGAGAATCTGGCATTCTTCAGGGAAAAACAATCTATTAAGAGAACCTGATCTGAAATTTATATGACATTTAGGAAGTCAGGTTCCTGCAGAAACTCAGTAACTCACTTATTTAAATGTCTATAAATGTATGGAGAGGGTTTTTTTTTATATCTTCTGTAGTTAGAAAATGTAGTGGGGTTTTTTTGGCATTGTGCTGTGGATTCTCTGAGAGGTTTAAAAGACTGACAACCGTGTTTTCAAATTTAACATATTTAAATTCTTCTTTCTACACATTTATTGCCCCATAAATGACAAAAAAAATGTGCAGTTTGTGCGAGTGCTTTAGCTTGATGACTCACCCACTGGTATATTAACTTTCCCCATTCCTCTGGTCGTCTCCACATGACCAAACACCGAGATTTGTTTTTGTCCAACCACTCAAGGTTCCCTGGAGTCAGACACAAAAGCAATAACAAAACCGTTAATAATTCCCATGGAGTACTGTTCATAAACATGTCGACAGAATAAAACGTACCTTTTTTCCTCAGCTCTTCGAACACAACCTGAATTGCTTCAATTGATAGTTTTCCTGGAATTCCATTAAGGGCAAATAAAAGAGTAATGAAATGTTACACAAGCACAGATACCCACTTTGATGTCTCGATGATAGTTTGAATTTGAAAATGGTGATTATGTTATGGCTCCTGGTTCAGCCTTGAATCAACAGGGAAACGTCAGAATAAAATGACTGTGAATAAACTGAGGTAGGTGACTGCAGCAACAGAGGTGTTACTGTCCTGGAAAGCTTTTCACATCTACCGTGAATGCAACAAGAGTCAACATTAACATCCTGCAGGTGAAATTTTACATCCTAATAAAGCAGGAAGGCTATAAACCCAATCTAAATTTAACAATCACAATATGCAAGGAGTTTAAAGAGGTGTGTAGCAATAAATAATTAATAAGAGCATCTTGAACGAAGCTGACTGAATCCCATGTGGACTTTTAGGATACGCTCTATCTTCTTGTTGTTGAACACAGGGCTTTCCTGAGCCTCCATAACGTCCAGGGTGTAGAGCTTGTGATGCCGGCAGTAGGACAGAGCCAGGGAACACCACGCCGCCAGCTGTTTCTGTCTGGTGTCAACATTTGGCTGTAGCCTGTCCAGGACGACATCAGCAGAAAACGTAAAGCACTGCAAATGTTCAAGCCTTTTTCTAACGTCAGCAAATCTAATTAAAGCCAGAGTGGGCAGGGACGCTTTCACCTGGTAGGAAGTGTTTGTATTCTGACATGTATTTGGGGGCATTTAGTTTCTTTCATTTTATTTTCATTTATTTAGTTTCTGCACGTTCAGGTCCCACATTGGATTGACTTTCTGTATTTTGATTTTAGTTTTCTTGAGGTGAAACTGTCAGACAATAGTGAGATTTTTCTAAATTACTTACATTCCTGGCAAGCATCCCAGCAATATTTCAGCTTGTATTGTGCGATTGTGGATTATTTTGCAAATAAATGAGCAAGACAAGCAGGTTGAGTATCTAATTCATCAGGTAACACATTCAGATGTGGTTATGTTTGATGTATTTATTCCTGTATTAATTTTGTTATTTGTAAGGTATTTGAGAAACACTTAGTGAAAGACCTTTTCCTGATTCGCTGAAGCATGCACAAAGGATGGTAAAATATCTGTTGATATGTTTAATAATCTCATACTACATGCATCCTGAAGGGACAAACATCCCCAAACCACAATTACAGAAAGCATAGTGCAGTTTTTCCTCATAAGGCAAGACAATTTGATTTGCAAATTGATTTTTAAAGTCATTAAAGAGCACAAATCGCCATCTATGTCTCACGAGGAGGAGGGCGTGAATTTGTAAAACCAACTCGACACTTTAAACGTCATGTCAGATGTGCTGCAAAATGTATGAAGTGTGGCTATTAAATAACAAGACTGAGCTTATGTTACAGCACACATGGTCAAACCACCAAGTACACAGTGATTTATGGGCAAGAGCAAACGACCGCTGAAGGTTTCAATGTGCTCTAGTTAAATACAATTGGTATTAGTCTCACATTTTAAACCCAGACTACATTGATCCTAAATTGCAGCCTTTGTGATTTGCTATTTGCATCATTTCAAACTGTGATTTGGATTAAAAAAAATCATTTATCAACAACTGCTGTTTATCTAACTATAATTTAACTAGAAAAACTGGCATTTAAAATCAGATTCAGCACACTATATACTATACGTCTGTGTAGATTCCCAGTTTTCCAACTAAAAAGAATCCATTTTTTTTCTACTGAAGCACTTTGGATTACCAAGACCTGGATGGCTGAATATTGCTTTGCACTTTTGGATGAATACCTCTGCATGGACTGTGGAAGCCTCCTGAATAAGAGGTGAAATGTCTTCAAGAACCAAATAAAGAAGTTAAGTACATTTCCACTGAAGCATGACGGATCACACTTTACACACTCCTACACATTAGTGGGATTCATTGCAGTCATCACCGCTGGAATATAAACACTTACAAATACCTAAAGATAGTCAATGTGCTGCACAGCCACACGAATTAGAAATTCTCCAACTAATGTGTCCTGCAGTACAAAACACACAGTTCAGGTTCAGCATCACTGTTTAGGTAATGACTTCATCCTTTCTATCCATTTGTTGAATCCAATTTGTTTCAGTACAAGTGATGACATTACCCCAGCTCTTGCAGGGTTTCACTGCTTGTCGGTTAGTTTTAAGATTTTATTGCTTCTTTTAAAAGCCTTACATGGCCAGACATCAGCTTACATTTGTGACATCTTAATTCCGCCTTTCACGACTTTCACTTGTTTGTTTTTGTTGTGGATATTTTATTTTTGTTTTGGTATATTTTACACATTTTTTTCTATTTTTTAATTATGTTGGTCTGCTTGATTTTGTATCTTTTGCATTGTGATTACCACAATGATAAAACCCACTTTTATAGACTTGCTTTTATGTGAGGTTTACTTTCAGCTTTAACTTATTTTAGTGTTTCATTCTGCATTATGTCCTGTTTATTTTAGGTTCTCTCTTGTTTTATTTTACTTTTAGCTGCCTGGTTCTTTGGTGCGATGTTGTCTCTCTAATTCTTTAATTCTCTATTATTTTTTAATTTTAACCCTCAATCTTGTTCTTTAATTTTCAAACTGCCTAGTTCCTTTGTTTGAATTGCGTGCTAATCCAGCAAATTATTCTTTTAATATATTGTCATTTTTACTATTTATTTTTAATTGACTGCTCCAACTTGTCTCCTATAACTTGTTTGATTATCTCTGTGTTGCATGTTTTAACTGTCAAAGCACTTTGTGAACGCTGTTCTTGAGGGTGCTGTATAAATAAAGTTATTACTATTTTATGGCTGTTCATTTATATATTTTGTGTTGTTTCTGCTTGGGTTTATGTTAATATTATCATTACTGTTATTAGATAGATAGATAGATAGATAAATAGATAGATAGATAGATAGATAGATAGATAGATAGATAGATAGATAGATAGATAGATAGATAGATAGATACTTTATTAATCCCCAGGGAAATTCAAGTCTTCAGCAGCTTACATACAACAACATACAGGGTTTCTGCAGAAATCAGCTAGTCAAATTTAATGCCATTTTAATGCTATATTGTAAAAATTTTAATGCCATGACCGTGAACTCAACAAATTACATGGGTTTGGTTTTTTTTGGAAAAGATGATTTTTATATGAAAACTGTCCCTACATTTCACTATTTCTGAATCCGGAAACCACCCCTGACCACCCACGTGCTGTAGTCATTCTCTGAAATCCACGTTTTCTAGTCATTTTCGCTGGAATTTGAATTTCCCCATTTCCCAGTTCTCCTCCACTTTCCAAACATGCAGTTTTGGCAACTGTACCCGACCGGCCGGAGCAATTATCGCAATGCTTCGGCATGTTTATGCAGATGTACATATCTGATGAATCGCAGTCTACAATCATATATTATCAAATATTTTTCTTGAAAACGGGAGAAAGAATTTTTTATTGCCACTGAGAATCAAATGTAATGATTTTTAATGCCATTTAAGGCCTCAATTTTCGCAAAATGACTATTAATGCCTTTTAATGATCTGCAGAAACCCTGACATAAAATAACAAAAATGCAGGCAAGTAACATTACTCTGAAAACCTTGCTGTACAAAACTATACTATTAAAAAACGCTTCTAATTTTAAAATCTATAGAATACTAAACGTAATTAAGATTCAATATACAGTATTATTTACACATATCAAGGCACGGTGATTTAAATTGATTAAAGTGACTTTGACAGATTATATCAGCACTGAGATCTTCCTGGTGTTGCCCAGCGGATGATACACATAAACTCGTGATTTTAGAGGATCAACTAGAAGAAAAAGAAACGGTGTGAGGTAAATCCGTCAGCTGACAACTAAGTTAACGTTAGCTGGTAGCACATCCCATCAAAACAGATAGCTGAGAGCTAACAGCTAAATTCTCTTAAGTCGAACACAGGACCGTAAACTATTAACATGTCAAATGCCTTATATCTTCCCACGAATTCGAGCCTTAATAAGTCGTTGAATAAAGTAAAATGAGCTGTTATATAAACTTTAGAAATCTAGAGTGTAAATCCACTTCCTTAGCAATCTGTGTCGGTTAGCCTGTTAGCGTGCTAACATTATGCTAACTCGCAAAGAACCTTCGACCGCTTCCGCTCATAAAAATCCACACAATGAGGGTTAATAAACGTGTTTAAAGACATTTATCTGAAATAGGGTTCAGAGAAATGTGACTCACGTAAAAAACGGAGGGAAATTATACTGCCAGGGCCACTCAAAACTCATTGCAGTCGATGCGGTGCTAACAGCTGACAGCGTCCGGAAGCAGGTCCACCCTCTCAAACGTTTCCGACTAGCAACACACATTTACCAAAGGACTTCAAAACAAGAGTCAAGAAGATTCAAGAAGATTCAAGAACTGTGCATTAAAAGATGTATATATAAGCACATTTGACTTGGTATTCTAGTGTTAAACAGTGAACACTGACAAAGAAGGATTAAAACATAAATAAAAAGTGTTACAAGACAAATAAAGAGCAAATGTACCAATTCCAAGCTATTATAAGTAAATACAATGTTCTATATGTGAGACAGATGTACAGATTGTGCAGAAATGTGTAAATTATTTGCTTGGGAATTAATGCAAAATGTCTCGATATGTAGTTAGAACAACTAGAAATGTGCAAAAGGATACCAACAGCCCTATTCAAAAGCTGTGTTCATGTTATGCATTTAGTTAATGCATAAACATGAATACATATAACGTCACATTAAAAAAATATTTGATATTCATAAGAATTCTGTAAGTTGCCAGTAGAGGGAGTTAAATTTACTCAATTACTGTACTTTAAGGGACACTTATGTTTCCCTTAATCAAATTCAAAGCTGAACATCAAGTTATTTTAGTCATTTAGGGTTTTGAAACTGAAAAAAGTCAAAGCATCAAATCTTCAAGACAAAACCATGTTTTTTCCCATTAAATAAAAAAATATATATATTATAGTGAAGTGCCTGTAAATGAAGACAACAGGAGGGTTAAGTTTATTTTAGAATCCTGGACTCCTTTATCCACAGAGCATTTTCATTCTGTTGCATACTTCTTCTGCTGCTGTGACTCACTGATATGTTCCTGTAAATAGCATGTATGTCTTTTAATAAACAGTCTCAGTTGTTGTATATCAATAGTTTAAAGACACATTTCCATGAGCAAGAAGAATAAATACACACTTTTTTTTACAAAGTTATTTTATTATGGAATAACTTGTGCATTTTCACCAACTTTCAGCATAAATATGCCATCTATTTCTATTTACAGGTCATATATCTCTTCTAATATCCATTTTTCTGTGTCATGGTCAGACTGATTTTACTGGCAACTGTCAAAAAAACGTATCGCTAGTTTATAATTCTATCCTATAATGTTGTTATTATACAGTTTCTTCAAGTACAGCATGATTGAAAAATGGTGTTTTACAATTCAGTGGAAAATAATCTACAGGTTGCACAAGTATTCTATGTCACCATCTACTTCACAGCAAGATGTTGGTATTAATATTTATTTTTTTATACATCTCTATATTACAATGAAATCCAATGCATTCAAGTGAGGCTGAAAAAAGAAAACACAATATTAGAAACAATCTCAGTTATTGCCGCATGTGATATACTGTAACTTTAAATCCAAAACAAAAATTTAATCTAAAATAAAGACAGAAGCAACTGTGGATAATTTCTTAAAAAGAGCATTAATGCAGTCGCCCAGGTTTGACTTGGATTCTATTAAAGGAGGAATTTAGAGAAAGAAACCAAAATAAAACGATAAAATGTGAAGAAAGTGACCTGTGAGATTTCGACAGCTAAGGTCTCAGGGAGTGAGAGCAATTTAATACAGTCCTTCTGCCACCCAAGAAACAAGCTCAGTAGCTTTGAGAAGGGAAACCGAACCACACCTGTCTGCACCTGTGTGGCTCCACTTCCAATCCTACAATACTGCCAAAGATAATTCTAACAGTGTGAGCCTCCTCTGGAGAAATCCAGACTAAACTGTGGTTAAACTTCCTGCAGAAATCCTCAGCATTTGAAGATCCTTTATCTAGTCTGGTTAAACTTCAAGGCCCCTTTATCTTATTTTACAGGTTTGCTTTTATTCGTTGCACTGAAGCTGATGATGTGCATGCAAAACGTACATCTGGCACTTTAAAACAACTTGAGCGCACGTTTGCTCAGGTTCGCTCGCCACCGCTTCAGCTGGAGCGGAAGATACGCTCGTATTCGTTGAGGATGAACTCCACTATCTGGTTCTGGAAGACCATGTGCATGGCGATGTTGGACGACTCCATCTCCGGACGGAGCAGCGTCGGGCCGAACACGATGGCCACATTCTGTACCGTCATGCGATTGTCTTCTCCGTATTCAATGACCCTGCCAGAGAAATGAAATATGCATGAGAAAAGTGACATTTTTCTCACTTTTCTTTAATATTTGAATTCATCCAGCAGCAAAGGGAAGACATTTCATGAGCTGGAGCTAAGAATTATTTGAAGAATCTGTTTAATTACAGGAGTTTTCTTGCCATTGTGAGCTCTATTTTAAAGTTAACTGGACATCTTTCAGTGCCCGACGTCTCAGTCATTGGTGTTTATTTACAGAACCATTCTGGGTGTTGTTCCTTCCTATTTGTCTTGTCTATTAACAAGGAAACATGGAAGTCACAATGTCTGATCTATGGATATTCTGCAATTTGTTAATTAAAGGAGATCTCTGATCTCAATGGGACTCACCTGGTTAAATAAATGCTAAATACATCAATAAATAAAATTTGCACCTGCTGTCCCAAGGCAGGTACAGAAAACAACAACAAACACAAAGCAATAACACACTACATAAAACATTACAAAAGTCCAACAGTGTGAGATCATAAATAAAATCAGTACAAACTATAAATACAATCATTAAAAACGATGAAGAAAATGGAATAATTAGTGTCAGGAAGGTCATTAATGTAAATACTTAATAAAACTGGTCATAAAATAGACCCTTGAGGAACCTCTACTGTACAGTTAACAAATGGAGAGCACTGATCATAAGAATACCAGTACTAATCAGTTATTCTACCACTTGTTTCCTCAGTTATAGGTCTATGAAACATTAGAAAACACAATAATTGCCCATCATCACAATTTCCTATCATTAAATGTGCTACTTTGGCTATTAAACTGTCCAAAAAGTTCTGAATAATGTTAAAACCAGGAAAAACATTCCTTCTGAAGTGACTTAAAGATAAAAAATTTAAATAATTCTTGTAATACTGTACAATTTACTAAATTATTTAATGGAAATATAAAGAAGACAGTAGTAAAAAGCTGATGCAAACCTGTGTAAATGTCCAAAAAGGAGCTTCATGGTGTCATGGTTTGGAGGCGGAAGTGACTTGACCAGCTCATAAATGCAAGACAGCTTTGTGTTGTAATCAGGAATTCCTAGAAAAACAGAACAAAAGTTAAAGAGAAAACATTCAAGAAATCATTATTACTAGCAAATACACAAAGATTTATCCGTAGAATGACAGATGAAGTGCGTTAAAATCAGATTTATGGATTGTAAATTGTGCTCACTGATGGCAGAGATGAACTTATTGAAGTGGCTGTATGGGAAAAGCGGCTCGGGAAGTTCTCGGAAGAACAGCTTCAAGGCTCCGGTGATGACGTGGACGTCCTCCCACTGACCGTCCTCCAGGTCCAGCTCCTCTGTTTGAACACAACAGGAAGCATTAAAGCACAGCAGGGGGCGCTGTTGTCTAAGGGGAGCCGCAGTAGTCGGTAGCTTGACTGTCTTGAGTGATTATCAGCTAAATTATCCAGATTAATTGTTGTGAAGTGAGTGAATTTACCGTGATCAGCCTTGTAGCGTAGTTTCTGAATGACAGCGAGGTTCCCACTCACTCTGTAGAGGCCGTCGATGTCTAAACCTGGAAATCAACACAGCAGTCAGTCAGTCAGCAGAGATGTCACACACTAAAAACATCCTACCAAGTCTGTTTGTCTTATTTTTAGTCTAAATGTCTCATCCCATTTGATTTCAGATAAATTCACTTAACAAGAGACATTTCAGCAGATGGAGGGACTTGTTTTAAGACAATGCATCTAAAATATCTTGTTAAGTCAAACAATCTAGAAATGATCTTGTTTTGAGTTGAATTTTACAAGAAAACTCAAAATAAGTTTGACCCTCATGTCGTCCTGCAGGTCAAAACTGACCCGTTTTAAAGTTTGAAGATGTGGGGAAAAAAATAATATCACAGCGAAACTTCTGATGTCCACATTTAAACATTTTTGGGAAATCTTTGAACATTTTTTGGTGGAAGAAAAGAAACGTTAAAAATGTTTCTTAAGAACTTTCACAAAAAAATCAACCAAAATCCAGCAAATTTTGCTGGATTTTGGTTGATTTTTTCCAAATGTTCTTAAAGAAAATATTAGAAGTTTTGCTGATATATATGGAATCACTTCAGATATTTTTGCAGATTTCTTGGATTTTTTTTCAGAAAAAGAAACAATATTTTTTGGTGCCTGTAAATGAAGACAGCAGGAGGGTTAATACATCTCAAACTGGGAGGTTACATGAAAGCGAAAATCTATTTTTGAGTGAAAAACTGCCTCTTCTTTTTTTTTTTTTTAAGCATATCTGGCTTATTTTAAGACACCTAAGCTTGACAATCCCGGTAAAATAGAGCTTAAAATAAGTTTTCCAGCTAATTTTAAGATCTCAATATTCTAAATATCATATCTTATTTCAGGAAATCTGACCAAGACATTTTTCACTTGTTCTACTGGCAGATTTTTTTTCACTTATTTCAAGATAAAAGTTCCTTGAAATAAGTTTTGTTCTTGTTTTGAGAGGAGCATTTTGTCCAGTGCACAAGAGAAACACCCCAGCTGTGATAATAAATCAGGTTTATTACCTCTCTTCTCCACTGCTCGAACACATTTCTCCACAAAGCGAGGAACCGTGGTCCTCTCTTGTTGGCATAACGTGGCAAGATGGCAACCAAACACATTCTCTGCAAAGAATAACAGCATTATTAGTAGTAGTAGTCCGATATATAAACACTGAATATATTAGTAACCATTCTAACAGGAACAATGAAACAGCAGCATGAATGAATCATCAGTTTAGGTGTGAAACTTCCACAGAACTTGACACTTTCTTTCTGTAGCGGTTTTTCTTCTGTAGTAACCATACGTTCATTCCACTAAACAGTTTCTATGTGTCACATTTTTACTCAGTGTCGGGTTATTTTTCATTGCAATGTTCTATCTGTGTTAAGTCCTGCACCTCTATGGAAGCAGAACAACCATGACTAGAAGTAGAGAGAAATGTCTTCTATGCAGTATGACACAGTTATGATGGCATAAATCATACTGATATTAGTACTTATTGGATTATTTAATGTGCAAAATTGACAAAAAACATGCTCATTTTTTTCCAAGTGTCCACAGGTGCTACAAACACTGTGAAAAATTATGATTCTATATATTTAAGATATTCTACTGCTTATATTTTTCATTTGTTTCCATACTTGTCTCCTGCACAGCCTGCAGTTCAACCGAGTTCAGCTGAAAAAGTCATTAAATTTTTGTCACAACTGTTGGTCACAACTGAGTCAATCCTGGCTTCACGGTTGCACCAAAAATCACAGAATATTTTGTTTTTTACAGAATGTTGTTGGAGCAAATGGCCTATTTTTGGCGATTTTTGAAATTAGTTTAGAATAAAGTGATTTTCGTGAAATTTTTAGTTTGGTTTGGTTGAGTTTTTCTGATGTAATTATAAATGCCACAGATGTTCAGTTCAAAATCCAACAATTTTTTCAATTTTTATAGTTTCTGGCACTGATAAATGCTGTAATTTTGATGATTTTTTAAAAAAGACATTTGTTTTAATCAGAGAATTAATGTCTACAACTGTTTAATTACTAACTGAACTTAAAGGTACATTTTAAAAAAACAAAACAGTTTGTATTTAACCCTGTGAGTCAAAACTGACCCTTTTTAAAGTTTGAAAATGTGGGAAAAATATAAAAAATTCACAGTGAAACTTCTGATGTTAAAAATGTTTCTAGTGAATGTTCTTAAAGAAAATATTACAAGTTTTACTGATATATATGGAATCACTTTACATATTTTTAGGATTTTTTTTGAAGATTTTTACAGAAATTTGGGGGATTTTTTTGGTGTATTTCTGGATTTTTTTTCAGACAAGGAAACAATATTTTTTGGTGCCAGTAAATGAGGATAAGAGGAGATTTAAATTTGCATCTAACCAGAAACTTCTAGGAAACGGGGGGTATTTCCAGCTGATTTTTTCCCCCCATTTGCTTCTATTCAAATCAGCCTGGGAGGAAGTGCAGCTGGTTGAGATTACCTCTGATGTAGCCTTTTTCTTTGACAGACTGCAGCGTCGGACGCTTCATGAGGAACTTCATCAGTTTGGTTCGAACCTTCTTGGGGTCTGTTTCTCCTGCAGAGCTGGATGAGTGTGTGACGCTCGGCCTGGAGGCTAAAGAAGCAACAGCGGCTTTTAAAACTGGCTGGAATTGCAGCTCCGACGAGGACTCATTTATACATATAACTGGGTCAAAGTGATTAAGTCATTCAAACCAGAGTTAAATCAGACGCGCTTCGCTTTCCCAGTGAAGTAAAATGTAATAAAATTACATCTGCGTTTGTCCATTCCGCCTCCGAGCTTATCGTCTCGCTCCGTGTTTCCGATCTTCTCGTACAAATCTCCGTCCTCCTCGTCTGAATGATGGTGAACGTCCTGATACTCCTGATCAACACAAAACAAGTGAATCAAACACAAATACGGAACTATATCAACACATTTAAAGTCTTTTAACCCTCCTGTTGTCCTCATTTACGGGCACCAAAAAATATTATTTCCTTGTCTAAAAAAAATATCCCAAAATTCAGCAAAAAAACTCCCCAAATTTCTGAAAATTTGCAAAACCCTCAGGAAGAAAATTCCAATAATTCCTTCAAAGTTTCCCTTAAAAGTTTTTTTTTTTTAATCCCCCAAATTTGGCAAGAAAATTCTTGTAAATATTTTCAAACAATGAGTAAAAATCTTCCAAAAAAATCCTAAAAATATCTAAAGTGATTACATATATATCAGTAAAACTTCTAATACTTTCTTTAAGAACATTCACAGAAAATTGTTTTATGTGAATGTTCTTAAGAAACATTTTTAACATTTCTTTTTTTCCACCAAAAAAATGTTCAAAGATTTCCCAGAAATACTGAAAATGTGGACATCAGAAGTTTCACTGTGAAAATATATTTTTTTCCCACATTTTCAAACTTTAAAACGGATCAATTTTGACCCGCAGGACGACACGAGGGTTCATTTATCGGCAGAACACTCGTTTAAAAGAAACAATAATACAGAAATCGAAGCATTTTCTGCATTACAGAGGCAGTATGTGAACTTTAGTCCATATTATGGTACATTATACTTCCACTTCAGTTCATTTAAAAGGGAAATATCATATTTTTCATTCCATTGCATTTATCCGACAGCTTTAGTTACTTTTCAGATGATTATTTTACACAGCAGACAACATATTAAAATAAAGATTTTGAAGCCCAAATGTCCTCCAGTTCTGGAATGACCCTTATATTTATTTGCTTCTTTGCTGTAACACTGCAGATTTCCCCTCTGTGGGTTTAATAAAAGCTTGTTTTATCTTATAATCTTCTGTTCTGGGCAATGTAAAGACTCACAAGTTGTCGTATGGTGTCCATTAAGACTTTGTGCCAGTCGCTGATGATGCTTTCTGTATCGTACTGGATCAGAAACTCCACACCGTTCCTTCCTTTCAACTGGAGACACAATTACAGTGAATTAATCTTTAGTTGTATCTCCACAGAAGCAACATTATCAGTCACAATTTTCTGCAAGATTTAACTCACAGCAGCCATTACAAAGATGAAAATGAAAGCATTAGATCAGGGGTGTTAAACTCATTCTAGTTCAGGTTCCACATTCAGCCCAATTTGATCTCCAGTGACCAGTAAAATCACAGAATAATAACTTATAAATAACCACAACGGCATATTTTTCTTTTGTTTTAGTGCAATAAAGTACATTCTGAAAATGTTCACATTTAAGTAATTATCTTTTTGCAAAACATTATGAACATCCTGATGTTTCTTAAGAAAAATAGCATCAGTTTCAACAACATTCAGCCTCAGTTTATCATTTCCACATTACAACTTCCAGATCACAGAGTGTCTACAAAGAAACACAACATTTAGTCATCTGGAACTGAACCATATAGTGTTTTACTTTATGATCAAAATGACAAAAAAAAAGACAAAAAACTACAAAAAACTACAAAAACAAGACAAAATATTACAAAAATGAGACACAAAATGACTAAAGAACAATGAACAATCCGGTATTTTACTTTATGATCAAAGCAACTTGTCATGGTCTTGAAATTATTTTAAATTTACAAAAAAATTTGACAAAAGAGTTACGAAGTGACCAAAAAAATGAACAAACGAGAATAAAAATTCAATAAATGAAACAAATAAGACAAAAGCAAGAAACAAAACAACAAAAGTCAGACAAAAAAAACAACCAAAAAAAGACAAATATTACAAAAATGAGACGCAAAACGACAAAAGAACAATGAAGAATCTAGTATTTTACTTTATGATCCAAACAACTTGTCATGGTCTAGAAATTATTTTAAATTTATAATTGTACTAATTTAAAATCTGCAGTTAATGTCTTCTCTGGAATTTTAACACTTTGAGGGCCAGATTGGACCCTCTGGAGGACCGCTTTTGGCCCACGGGCTTCATGTTTGACACCCCTGCTGCAGATTATGTTTTCACTGCACTTTAACAGAGCAAACTCCGGCACGCGTGTTGCTTGTCGGACATAACGCCACGTCGTGTTCCGTGTCAACAAAACAACGTACTTCTAAGACGTTCTTCTTGCTGGATTTGTCCTTGGAGGCCCAGCCGATCGTGGCTCCTCGCAGATCCACCGTGACCTCGGGAACAATCTGATTGGTCTTGTTCTGAAAAGAAAATAAAGATCCAGCTGTTTACGAAACCGACGCTGCAACATTCCAGGATGCTTGAGCTGCGTTTAACAAAAGCTGCTCCTGTCAGCTCATGACCCGAGGGCTTGTCTGCTCCGTCACCGCTCACGAAGGCGACACAACCGGCAGCGTCAAGTTGCAGTTTAGTGTTTCCTCTCCTTTCTTAGGCACGAAACACGAAACCGACGTGTGAATTATACGGAAAAAAGTTGCAGTATTAAAACTACAACATGAAGAAAGAAAAAAAGTGATGACTTCTGTGTGTACACTGCAAAAACTCTAAATCTCACCAAGTCTATTTGTCTTATTTTTAGTCAAAATGTTTCATCCCACTTGATTTGAGATAAATTCACTTAACAAGAGACATTTCAGCAGATGGAGGGACTTGTTTTAAGACAATGCATCTTAAATATCTTGTTAAGTCAAACAATCTGGAAATTATCTTGTTTTGAGTTGAATTTTACAAGAAAACTCAAAATAAGTTTAACCCTTGTGTCGTCCTGCAGGTCAAAATTGACTCGTTTTAAAGTTTGAAAATGTGGAAAAAATATATTTTCACAGTAAAACTTCTGATGTCCACATTTTCAATATTTTTGGGAAATCTTTGAACATTTTTTGGTGGAAAAAAAAGAAATGTTAAAAATGTTTCTTTAAGAACATTCACATAAAAATTTTTATGTGAATGTTCTTAAAGAAAATATTAGAAGTTTTACTGATATATATGGAATCACTTTAGATATTTTTAGGATTTTTTTGGAAGATTTTTACTCATTTTTTTTTGAAAATATTTACAAGAATTTTCTTGCCAAATTTGGGGGATTTTTTTTAAAAATTAAACTTTTAAGGGAAACTTTTAAGGAATTATTGGAATTTTCTTCCTGAAGGTTTTGCAAATTTTCAGAAATTTGGAGAATTTTTTTGCTGATTTTTTGCATTTTTTTCAGACAAGGAAAGAATATTTTTTGGTGCCCGTAAATGAAGACAACAGGAGGGTTAATTCATCTCAAATTAGGAGGTTACATGAAAGCAAAAATCTATTTTTGAGTGAAAAACTGCTTTTTTTTTTTTTTTTTTTTTTTTTTTTTTTAGCATATCTGGTTTATTTTAAGACACCTAAGCTTGACAATCCTGGTAAAATAGAGCTTAAATAAGTTTTCCAGCTAATTTTGAGATCTCAATATTCTAAATATCATATCTTATTTCAAGAAATCTGACCAAGCCATTTTTCACTTGTTCTATTGGCAGATTTTTTCACTTATTTCAAGGTAAAGTTCCTTAAAATAAGTTATTTTTTCTTGTTTTGAGAGGGGCAGTTTTTCCAGTGTAACGTCTCACAACCTCGTCAGAAATGTGCAGAATGCAAAACGAGCAGGAATGCAGCTTCATATAAACACACGATGAGCATTTTTCTCTGCTGTGAGGGTTTTTATCTTTCATATAAATCATACCGAGGCCCCCGGCGCTGCAGATTTGGGGTCTTTGTGGAACGTCAGCACACCTCCGTGGAGAACCGTCCACGTCTGGCTCCAGTTTTTCCTGAAGTGAGGGAAAAACCCGTGACTCACACAGAAAGAAAAAAAATACAATTAACCCTCGCGCCGTCCTGCGGGTCAAATTGACCCGGTTTAAAGTTTGAAAATGTGGAGAAAAAAAACACATTTTCACAATGAAAACTTCCATATTTTCAACATTTTTAGTACATTTTTGAAAATTTTTTAGTGGAAAAAAGAAACATTAAAAAAATGTTTCTTGAAGAACATTCAGAAAAAAAATCAACCAAAATCCAGCGAATTTCTCTGGATTTTGGTTGATTTTTTTTCTGAATGTTCTATATATATATATATATATATATATATATATATGGAATCACTTTAGATATTTTTAGGATTTTTTAAAAAAATAAATATTTATTCATTTTCTGAAAATATTTACAATTTTTATTTTTTTATTTTCTAAATTTTTATTTCTTTCCAAATTTGGGGAGTTTTTTTGGTTTTTTTTGTTTTTTTTATAAAATTTTTAAGGGAAACTTAAGGAATTTTTGGAATTTTCCTCCTGAAGATTTTGCCAATTTTGATAAATTTGGGTAATTTTTTTGGGCTGAATTTTTGGATTTTTTTCAGAGAAAGGAATAATATTTTTGGTGCCGTAAATGAAGACAACAGGAGGGTTAAAGAGCTTTAGGGAGGATGAAAAATGACTCAAAACATGAGAGTCAAACGTAAGAAAAAAGCTTTAAAGGGACTTTTGGGCTCACCTTACTTTCTTCCCGTTCTCTGACACTTTTGTTTTGTTGAGAATTCCAGCTTTTTCCAAGTTCTGCACCTAAAAATGTAAAAGATGAGAACATTTTAATCCTGTGGAGACTCTTTCTCTTTCATGTGAAGCTAAATTACAGCAGGTGGTGACATGAGGGATACAAAGTTCTCATGCAGGTCATTAAGTCACGCGTACAAATGATGTTCAACAGCATTCACAACCACACCTTGGCAGCCAACACCCACACACACAATTATTACAAGTATTATTACCATTTATTCCATTTTTTTAGCCATTTTAATAACAGCCTGAAAAATGACCAAAAACACAGAATGAATGACTAAATAACTGAACAAAGTTAAATGTGTGATTTTTCTGGTCAGAAATTCCAATTTTTAAACATGTGACCCGTGGCACGACTTTGTAAAGTGTAAAAATTACAGAGAAGACATTAACTGCAGATTGTAAATTTGTAAAACTATAAATTTAAAACAATTTCTAGACCATGACAAGTTGTTTTGATCATAAAGTAAAATCTTATCTTGCTCATTCATTGTTCTTTTTTCATTTTGTGTCTCATTTTTGTAATATTTTGTCTCATTTTTGCTGTTTTTTTGTCTGACTTTTGTAATTTAGTTTCTTGTGTTTGTCGTTTTGTGTTTCCTTTTTGTCTCGCTACAGTTTTCTGGCTTACTTTTTTAATTTTGTGTTTTGCTTTATTCATTGTTTTGTGTATCATTTTTGTCTTGTTTCTCGCTTGTGTCATTTTTGGTCGTATTTATGTCATTTGTGTCATTTTTTCTCATTTGTCTCGTTCATCCATTTTTATGTCACTTCGTAACTTTTTGTCAAATTTTTTGTCATTTTTTGTTTTGTTTCATGTCGTTTGTCACATTTTTTGTCATTTTGTTTCTCACTTTTATCATTTTGTGTCTCATCTTTGTAATATTTTGTCTTGTTCTTGGGGTTTTTTTGTCTTTTTTAAAGTTAAAAAAATTGTCTCGTTTGTCCATTTTTATGTCACTTTGTAACTTTTTTGTCAAATTTTTTGTGTTTTTTGTTTTGTTTCGTGTCATTTGTCTGATTTTTGTCATTTTGTGTCTCATCTTCGTAATATTTTGTCTTGTTTTTGTTGTTTTTTGTCTTTTTTAAAGTTTAAAAAAATTGTCTCGTTTGTCCATTTTTTTCACTTCTGACTTGTTTTGTCTAATTTTTTGCCTGTTTTCTGTTTTGTTTTATGTCCTTTGTCTCATTTTTTGTCTTGTGTCATTTATGTAATTTTTTGTTTCGCGTGTCGTTTGTCCATTTTTTTGTCGCTTTGTGACGCTTTTGTCTAATTTTGTGCCTGTTTTTTGTTTTGTTTCATGTCGTTTGTCTAGTTGTTTCTCATTTGTGTCTCATTTTTCTCGTTTTGTGTCTCATTTTTGTAATATTTTGTCTTGTTTTTGTTGCTTTTTGCCTTTTTTAAGTAAAATACAACTGACAACAAACTGATCTGGAAGTTGTAATGTGTAAATGATAAACTGAGGAATAATGTTGTTGAAATTTAACAGATTTTTCTTAAGAAATTTCAGGTTGTTCATAATTTTTTGTAAAAAGATAATTCTTTAAATGTGAACATTTTCAGATTGTACTTTTTTGCACTAAAACAAAAGATAAATGAGGACTTGTGGTTATTTATAGGTTATTGTGCTGTGATTTTACTGGTCGCTAGAGATCAAACTGGGCTGAATGTGGAACCTGAACTAGAGTGAGTTTGACACTCCTGATGTAATACATGAGTTGAATCGAAGCCCCAGGCGTTGGCTGCAGTAGATAAATAAGGAGCTGAATATCCAAGAAAGTTTATGAATACATCTAAGGAACAAGAAGTACGCCAAGGTGTGTTTTGGAAGGCACATTCGTAGCAGTTTGAATAGCAGAATGATAAGCTGAGTCAACTCTCAGGGTTTTCAAGTGTTTCTTTGGAAGACAATTTGTAAATTGTGTCTCCATAATCAAACATGGGATGTTTGAACAGTTTGAAATATGATCAAGAATTTGCCCTGGAATTTTCACTTTACAAATTCCAGATTCACGGCAGATTCACACGGGATAAAGATCACAGACGACCTCTGTGGTTATTAATAATTACTGGAGGTCTTCAGGTAATTTTAGTGCCATGTGAACAAAGCTTCAGTCACCATCTCAAAAATGATTTCATCTCCCTGTGAGACCGTCGACCTCTGGCTCAGTCACTCTAAACGGAGATAATCTAATCAAAACTTGATTAATTTAATTTTTTAGAAAAGGGTCCATAATACTCGAAAACAGCTGAACACTGTAGTCTTTAATAAAACAGGCCTAAATAGTTTTGAAAAATGCACTGTTATTTACAGATTTTTTGGTTTTATTAAGTTGTAGACAATAACTAGCAAAATCCCAGGAAAATAAACTATTAATTTACTCGTTAACCCTAAAAAAACAGGCAAAAACTGTGAATAATGTCCACATTAAAATATGTATATTCAGAAATGCTTTAATTGATTCTTTTACAATGTTTGAGTGTAAAATTCAACTATTTATACTGTATTTAAATCAGCTAAAATATCATTATATTACAGATATTTGTCATTATTTGAAAAAAATAAATTCTGTACATTTTTACAGATTTACTCAGTTTGGTTAAATTACAGAAATAGTTATTAACTCATATGTTGACTGTAAAAATTTAAAAAACAAATAAAGGCCAAAACTGTATTTTTTCAGGTAGCAATTCGGTCTTTTATATGAAGGGTGCAACACTGGAATGACACTGTTTTACTATATTTGAATCAGCTAAAATTATAATTATTTTAAAGATATTTTCTGTTATTTTCACCACTCTTGCAGTTTTTTTAATGTCAGTTTTTTCAATCTATTTTTCTGCATCCTTGCGCTCGATTGTCAATTTATTTTTACAGATTTTTATTTTTTTATGGGTTTTTTTGTTTATTTTTTATGGTTTAAATGGGGAATAATTCTAAATAAAATACAGTGTGTGTTGTGGTAATAAAGGAACTCATTACCCATGAACTATGAACTACAGGGGACAACAGCTTCCCTATAAACATGACTTCTAAAACTTTAAAAAGTCTCTAATATATTGACAGTAGGTCACTGTAGAAGCGTGACGGTGGAACATTTAAAAGCCAAAGATTAGCAAGAAAAAACAAACTTTATTAACGCCAGCCGCCATAAAATAAACAGAACAACTAAACTCACCAATCAGGAAGCTGAGGCTGCTTTTAATGCATTTTATTTTTATTTTATTCTTATTTAATAGAAGTTAAATTCATTGCTTCTGAGAGCTTCCCTCTAAAGCCATGATGTAGTTTGCACACTGGTTAAACAGTAAATAATTGTTAGAGGGATCAGTTAATTGCTGGTTCCAGTATTTTTGTGGGATTTTTATCCATATTTATGTTGAATATCATCAGACTAGTCCATTTGAGTGCATGTTGGCATTTCAAAAGTGACATTTAAACCAAATCTGAAAGCTGAAAAGATGCACATAAACAACACAAAAACAGCATAATATGGGGTTTGCCTTTGACAGCATTGTGTATGAATGAACATAGTATTTGATGTAAAAATGCCCCTTAAGTGATGTGAATTGACACCTTCTGCCCGTCATAGATAGACGCAGCTATCTATGGATCGAGTTCAGGTGAAAACTAAAACCCACATTATAGCGCAGCCACCTGGAGGTCAGATAATACGGATTTCTCCAAGGTCTAAACCCAAAAGCCTTGAAGGGGAGACAGAGCAGCGTTCAGATACGAGGGCAGGTCACAGCGGTTTCCAGTTAAAATGGTTTTTAGGTAAAGATAAACTCACGTTGTGCTGCATCTCCGGAGAGTTTCCTGTACTGGAGCTGTCGCTGCTGTAGTCTGACGTGTTCCTCCGGTGAGTCGGGACGAACCTCTGGACAACAGAAAGGAGATTTTAACATTTTAATTCAGAAAAATACACCAAACAGACCATCCATCCATCCATCCATCCATCCATCCATCTATAAACTGCTTAATCCTCACTAGGGTCATGGGGGGGCTGGAGTCTATCCCAGCTGACTCAGGTGAAGGCAGGGGACACCTGGACAGGTCACCAGTCTGTCACAGGGCTACATACAGAGACAAACAATCACTCTCACATTCACACCTATGGACAATTTAGAATCACCAATTAACCTCAGCATGTTTCTGGACTGTGGGAGGAAGCTGGAGAACCTGGAGAAAACCCACACATGGACAGGAGAACATGGAGACTCCATGCAGAAAGATTCTGATATCCAAAGATACTGATATATATATATATATATATATATATATATATATATATATATATTATTTACAAAAAAAATTATCTTAATGTAAGATAATTATCTTAATGTAAGTAATCGACAGTGGAAGTTATGTTTACCCTGCAGTCAAAAATAATACTTTCACCTGCATTTCTATGGCTGTATTATTCACATATATTTAAATGTATTCTTATTTTTTGGGTTTTTTATGTGCGAAGTGCTCTACACCCAAAAAAAAGTAAAATAAATTGGTTTTAAATTACCTCTCCTGCTTCCATTTTTAGTATTAATCATTACTTCCACTCTTCACATGAACCAAAACAGAAACTTTCAGGACAGGTGTGTCCTTAAACTTGATTTTCTGGGTTTGAGCTCCTCCTGTTGTGCCCCTGACTGCTACAACCGAGCAGCCCTTATTTGTATCCAGGAACCAGCAAGTGATTTGTGCAAATGCATCCCTCCCTCTGCCTCTGTCTCGAGGCTGTTTCTGTAAATACGGCGGCCGTGCAGTCCATTTGAATTGCTAAATCAGGGTTAAAAGCCTCGCAGTGCTGGTTGTCAAACAGGGAGCAAAGCTGAGGAAAGCTTTCAGTTTAATCCGGCCGACACGCCCTGGATGTGTGATGCATCCTGTACGTGTGCGTGCAGGTCTGAGTTGGTTTGAATGCTAATTTAACGTCAGTGTACCCCTTCGTCCTGGGCAGAGCCGAGCTGAACCGGTGCCATGGTGTGTCTCCAGTTTTTGATCACCGACACGTTTTCTGCCTCGACGCCGTTCTCCACCCGGGACTGACCGGCACCGACAGGGACCTGGACGGACAAAACACACCACAGATTAACCTAAATACTAAAAAAATACACTTGAGGCACGATAAAGTCAAATTTAAACCAGACTTTTAGCTGATTTTGTGCCCTAAATGATACACTGTAAAAAATGCTCAGAAATTTTACGATGAAACCATGACAGTAAAAACCTGTAAACTCTAAAATAGTTTGATGTGGTTTATTTAACGCTGAATCACCGTAAACAAGTTAATCTGGAGAAAAAAATGTTCTCTTCAATTGCCCTTCACTTGCAGTTATTTAATGGAAACATGTCATAATATGCATTATATCAATACTGTAATTTTTGCATTTATTTCTCAAAAAGAAAACCAGTTTTCGCAGTTTCTACTGATAATGGGGTGATTTTTGAACTTATTTCATGTAAAAAATACTGTCAGATGATGAACGGACATACGGTTTAATATCTATGACAGCTATAACCAGAATGTTTGCTAAAAATACACATATACTGAAAGTTAAATATACTAACTGTTGTGCTGATAATGGGAAAATGCCGTAATATTTATAATAGGTCACAGAAACTTTATTTTTTATGGTGTTTTCATGTAAATGTTCATGTAAAACTACAATATCTTTAAAGGTTTAAACTTTACAGCAAAATAATATGGAATGAAACACATTTTTTACCATAAAATCAACAGTATCAAGACGTTTCTTTATCGTAAATGAAGAAAATGTGATTTTATGGTAGCGTTCTGGCGACCACAGCTGCCAGAACTGTACCGTAAAAAGAACTTTTTTTTTTTTTTTACAGTGAACACAAAGGCATCTAGTGTACAAAGAGGAAACTAATTTCCATGCACTAACCCAGTAACCTCATTTATCTGACAGGTAATCAATCAAACTGGCGTCTGAAAACCATTAATTTAGGAGAATTTGTGAATGAGTGAAGGATCTTTACCTCGGGCAGGTTCCACTGAGACCTGGAGCCGTCTCTCAGGTAGTAGTAGGTCTGCCCCCGATCATCCACAGACTTGATCCACTGTTAAACAGCGCACATTTCTTAGTCAAACATGTCTCAGTGGCACTAATCTCTTCAAAAAAGAGAAAAAATTAGCGTTTAGGGAGCAAACACATGGGTACAAATGCCTCCAAGCACCGAGTCCCCTTTATGGCATGTCATCCCCCTGCTCTATTTCCCCACATTTTCTTGGCAAAATGCCTGAAAATATAATTAAAAAAACACAAAGTGAAAGTATTTTCACTGCTTTGGCCACTCCAGTGCAATGTGGCTCCTTATTTGTGCAATTATTTCATGCAAATATAAGACTTTAGGAGAAAAGAATGTCTTATGAGGGATGTTTTTTATGAGATAAGACAAGAAAAGTCTTCATTAATGCCACAGTGGGGGAGATTGTAGTGTTCCAGCAGCAAAATGGACGGTGCAAACGTTTAGGGAACATTTGTATAAAATAGAAATGAACAAAAAATATACAGAAATGCTGATTCTTGCATATGAGAAATGCAGCTATTGCACAAATTTGTCTAGAAAATAACAATATTGCACATATATACAGTATATATGTTGACAAATGATGGTGTTACACACGTTTTTATATTAGTACTTATATTAGGGATGTCTGATATTGGCTTTTTTGCCAATAACTGATATGCCGATATTGTCCAACTCTAAATTTCCGATTCCGATATCAACCGAAACCCATATCTGTGGGCTACTGAACTAATTTTAGGTAACATCACGTATCTCCTGTGGTGGAATTAACACATCATGCCTTCTTTTATTGTGACGCCCTACTGGATGCATTCTCAGATGCAACAAGGCTTTTCGATGGAAACACTGTCTGTGCAAAATAAGAATTTTATTGGTTTTCATGGATGAAACATGGATACATCCACATATAAACACTTATAGGAACTTTCTGGGATCCCAATGCCACAATTAGCTGTAAATTTTGTACTTTTTTTCCATTTTCAAGGGCCCTCCAGAGGGTCCGATCTGGCCTTCAGGACGACTTTGTAAAGTGTAAAAATTACAAAGAAGACATGCAAATTAAAAATTTGTAAAACTACAATTTTAAAGTAATTTCTAGACCATGACAAGTTGTTTTGATCATAAAGTAAAATACTAGATTGTTCATTGTTCTTTGGTCGTTTTGTGTCTCATTTTTGTAATATTTTGTCTTGTTTATGTTGTTTTTTATATGACTTTTGTCGTTTTGTTTCTCGTTTTTGTTGCTTTGTGTTTCCTTTTTGTCTCGCTTGAGGTTTTTGTCATACTTTTGTAATTTTGTTTTGCTTTATTCATTGTTTTGTATGTTGTTTTTGTCATTTTGTTTCTCGCTTTTGTCATTTTTTGTCTTGTTTGTCCATTTTTTTGTCACTCTAACTTTTTTGTCTAATTTTTTGCCTGTTTTTGTTTTGTTTCATGTCATTTGTCTAATTTTTTGTCATTTTGTTTTTCGCTTTGTCAATTTGTGTCTCATTTTTGTAATATTTTGTCATTTTGTTGTTTTTCATCTTTTTTTGTCTGACTTTTGTCGTTTTATTTCTCACTTTTGTCATTATTCGTCTTGTTTGCATCGTTTGTCCATTTTTTGTCACTTTGTAACTGTTTTGTCTTATTTTTTGCCTGTTTTTTATTTTGCTTCATGTCGATTGTTTAATTTTTTGTCATGTTGTTTCTTGCTTTTGTCGTTTTGTGTCTCGTCTTTGTAATATTTTGTCTTGTTTTTTGGCTTTTTAAAAATAAAACACTATATCATTTGTTCCACATACCTGTGACTAAATGTTGTGTTCCTTTGTAGATAAATTGATCTATAAGTTGTAATGTGGAAATGATAAACTGAGGCTGAATGTTGCTGAAATTCAATTTATTTTTCAAAACAAATTTCACTTTCTTCATAATGTTTTGTAAAAAGATAATTCTTTAAATGTGAACATTGTCAGAATGTACTTTTTTGCACTAAAACAAAAAAAAATGGAGTTGTGGTTATTTATAGGTTATTATGCTGTGATTTTACTGGTCACTGGAGATCAAATTGGACTAAATGTGGAACCTGAACTAAAAGAGTTTGATATCTCTGCTGTAAAGGCATCAGCCTGCTTTAGATCAAGCAGTTAGTCGACTTTAGAGCAGTAATCCATCAACACTGCGCTATAGAACCTGTTTCAGGGTCATTTTTGGGGAGAGTAAGTATCTACGCTTGAGTCGGTTCATCTAAGCGACCCGGATAAACTTCTATGTGGATCTTGGTGCTAACTGGTTAAATTCACTTTAGTTTTTAATTGGTTAAATTTAGTGGACAACAAACAGCCTCATAAAGAAGCAGTTTCCTCCCCTTTAACACTGTCGTCAACAATGTAAAAAGAATTCCCCATTTAGAGTAACATGTCAAAAGGTTCTGTCCAGTCACTGCTGTTTTGGTGTATTTGAAATTAGAATTTGGAGCTTCATTGTCATCATAATGCAGTGGAGGACAGTAAAACGATGACATTCTGAAGGTACTTCCTGTGCAAAACAAACAGCCTATGCAACAAGTACAAGAGACAATGCAGGAAGACGATGAAAAGACATTTTCTGATCTTCTATAAAAGACAGAAAGTTAACAACAGGACATTTCAAGCTTGATAAACATGTGAAAGGTCAACGCTGATGCACAAAGTCATCGTGCTTCAAGGTTCCTTTAATAGAAAAGTCACCTTTAGTCTGAAACTCTTTTCCCTTTATTCAGCATAAAAACCAAGACTCTAGGTGTTTCCACAATCAGACTCACTGAACACGATTTTAGTAATAATTTAAGTAAACAACTAGGCTAGTTTTATGGTGATACCAAATACTAGATGTTTTTACCCATGAATAATGACTGGATTTGGAATTTACATGTAATTTAAAAACGCTTTGTCTTCTTAAAATGATTTTATTTTCTCTTGTTCCAGGCCACAAATCTCCACTTCAGTCACACTTACATATATAAAACATTTAATTTTTATTTCAATCTATATTCTGAAGGTTTTTACAAAGTGGCTTAACCATATATCATCCATAGCCTCATTCTTATCTATTATATATATATCATTAATGTGCTGTTTATTACACTGTACACTTTAAAATGCACATTTTAAATTTATGCTCACACTGTTTATACTAATGTTTATATTTCAGGACTACTTATGCTAATCTATATTTTTTTAATACATATATCTGTTTATATTTCCTAGACTTTGAATGGGAACAACTGCAACGTAAGCAATGATTCTGATTCTTTCCGTAAAACATGGCGAAAATTGATTCTTTCTGATTGTTAACAGCATTTTCTGATTAATAGACTGATAATACCTCAATGAGTTAATGCATTATTTGCATATTTAAACATAATACTTCAGAAAATTTGCATAAAAAGTATAGTTGTCTTGGTGTAAGTAATCAGCAGAGAAAGTTTCATGGTGATATTTGTTTTTTATAGGTAAAATGACTGGACATCTGTGTGGAGGTGACACTTCCTGCCTCGTTCTATTCCTGTCTTGGCTCTATGGATAATGAGAGGGAAGAACGGAGCCTCTTGTGTTTTAATTCTATTAGACTGACATTAAAACAACCACAGACGACCTCTGAGGGAAACCTAAAATACTTTCTGCAACCAAACGTGCCGGTATCAGTGCTGGAATGTGTCTCTTAACGTCTCTGTCTGTGTCGAGCTGTAATCTCATTATTTATCTGGAATTTGACTGTATTTGGGACGTTTTCTGTACCTGATCTGGGGAGTTCTCGCTGGTGAACACCCAGGTTCCTCCGGGTTCCACCGTCAGGTTCCAACCCGCCGGCGTGCTGCGGTCCAGGTTGGCCCGGGGGATGATGGTCCGGGTCACATGACTCAGGGTGAACTCTTTAGGGAGCGTCGGAGGTCCGGTGGCCTGGAGCTCCTCATAGGCCTCCGGTGGATCAGCTGCTGGGTAATCCTCTGACGGGTAATCTTCCTCAGGCAGAGGAGGCTGACGGATGGAAAACAGAGAAAGTTAAAACATTTTACCCCGTAAGGCCAAATATAGAAAAAAAAAAAGCAAAAAATAAATAAAATAAACAAAAAATTACATACATATAAGATAATAATGAGGCTGTGGATGATATATGGTTAAGCCATTTTGGAAAAACCTTCAGAATATAGATTGGGACAGAAACTTAAAGTTTGATATGTGTAAGTGTGACTGAAGTGGAGATTTGTGGCTCGGAATAAGATAAAAAATCATGCCCTTATTATTAAATTACACATAAATTCCAATTCTAGCCATTATTTATGGGTAAAAAAATCTAGTAAATCCAGTAAAATCTAACTTCCCTAGTTTGTTTTTACAAATACGTTAAGTGGAATTATCAGTTTTGGAAAGCTGTGAAACTTAAATAAAATTAAATAAAATAAACAAAAAAATGACACATATAGATACATATATATATTTACAATTTAAAATTTACATAATAAATAATATTTAGAATTGTAGGTAAATCTGTAACATCAGTCTCTATTGGAAAGCTCAGTGTCTGTAGTTTGAAATGTGAATAACAGCGACTTGACGAAGTGTGAGCATTAATTTGTGGTTTTAACAGGAGTGAATATGTGAGACGGTCTCTTCTCACAGTTTAACCCTCCTGCTATCTTCATTTATGGGCACCAAAAAATATTGTTTCCTTGTCCGAAAAAAATCCAAAAATTCTGCAAAAAAATTCCCCAAATTTCTGAAAATTTGCAAAACCTTCAGGAAGAAAATTCCAATAATTCCTTAAAAATTTCCCTTAAAAGTTTCATTTTAAAAAAAAATGGCAAGAAAATTCTTGTAAATATTTTTAAAAAATGAGCAAAAATCTTTCAAAAAATCCTAAAAATATCTAAGGTGATTACATATATATATATATATATCAGTAAAGCTTCTAATATTTTTCCTCCCGTCCTTATGAAACATTTCTTTTTTTTCCACCAAAAAATGTTCAAAGATTTCCGAAAAATGTTGAAAATGTGGACATCAGAAGTTTCACTGTGAAAATATTTTCTCCACGTTTTCAAACTTTAAAACGGGTCAATTTTGACCTGCAAGACGACACGAGGGTTAAACACTTTAAACTGCGTTTGTATTTGGACTTTATGGCCTTCGGCAAAGACAAAAAAGGCCAAATTATCCCCCTTAATAAAGTCAGCTGAATAATTCCCCGCTGTGACCCTGATATTAAGCTCCATTACTTTTCTCTGACTTTCAAAAATGAGTCCCAACACTTCCGCGGCCTCAAAGTATTCTTCTTTCGTGGCCCATTAACGCCGTTTCTGCGGCTCGGGAAAGTCGTTCAAGGGGAACAAACTGGGTCATTAGCTGCTGGTGTCGTGAAGAAAAGCCACTCAGAATATAAAAGTACAACACAATAAGAAAATGTGTCAGGACGTGGATTTGTAGTTGGATTCTTTCCCCTGAAACACTTTAGGATGCTACAGAAAAAATGAGGGCAGAAGCTCCTGTTCTTTTACATTTAGGGACGCTACTCTGGTGCTGTGAGCTCTAATGAAAATGAGTCCTGTCTGCTATGTAGGTGCAGGAGATTTAATTCCATTAAAAGCAGCCTGTATTTACAGCTTCCCCCTGGGTGAGGCTAAAACCGGCTAAGTGGAGCAGCCTTACCCGCCCGTCCTCATGAAACCTGTGCACGCTCATGGGCTCCATCAGGGGGGGATACGGGCTCAGCGGCTCGGGAGGCTCCCAGGACGTCTCCCCAGACATCGGGTTGTAGAAGTACGGCCGTCCGCTGGTCTCATCCACCAGCTGCTCCCAGTCGGAGCCCCTGGCTGGGGGGGAGGCGGTGGACCGAGAGAGGGCCGGAGACTGGGGAGGCGAGGGGGTGAAGGGCTCCTCTGCTGGGGGAGGCTCCGGGTCCGAGGGGGAGTCCAGGAAGGGGCTGTCCCAGGTGGTCTGGCCGGTGGCGGGGTGGTAGTAGAACTCCTGACCGCTGTCCTGGTCCACGTGCACCTCCCAGCCCTCCGGGTCGAGGTAGGAGGGGGAGTAGGACGAGGGAGCCGAGGGGGGAGACTCGGAGATGCTCTGGCGAAGCTGAGCGACGTTCACGTACACGGCTGACCGCAGGTTTGCATTCTCCACCTGTGGAGAAACACAAAAGACGCACATGTACGTTGTAAAAACAATGAAGAGTTTAACAGTTTTTATCTGTAATTTTTTGAACAATTTACTGCTGTTTTACATATTTTCCTTCTTTTGCAAAATTACAGAAAATAAGTGAAATCACACATAAATGCTATTAATTTACATGTTAAGTCTAAAATATGTAACATAAATACCAGCTCATCTTGCCTGTAAAAATGCCATGTTTTTTTACTTTATGAATCACATTTGCCATTATTAGGGAAAAAAAATTGGGGCTTAAACATGAACAAAAAAATAGCAAAATCAACGAAAAAAAGGTATAAATTTACGTGTTAAAAAACAACAAAAAAAAAGTCTACATCAAATAATCTGTATTTTTATAAATGCTACTTTATTCTTCTGCAGTGTTTGACTGGAAATTACAGTGTTTTATTGTACTTAAATCAGCAAAAATATCATTGCGTTTGCCATTTGTCAAAAGAAAATGTATTCAAATTACTATTATTATTATTGTTGTTATTATTATTTATAGATTTATTAAAAAATTATCTCTCGTAAAATCATGGAAGCATGAATTTACTTGATGACCAAAGATGTAAATTATGTCTACTTTAAAACTCTGTGTTTTTATAAATATGAATTTATTAGTTTACAAACCTGGACTATAACACTATATTTCTTTTTACTGTATTTAAATCAGTAAAAATTATCATTATTTATAATAATTATACTTAGTTAAAAAAAACATCAATTTACATGTTGACTGTAAAAAAATAATAATACAAAGAAATGGGCCAAAGCTGTCAATAATGTCTAGAATAAAAATCTGTATTTTTATAAATAGTAATTAACTGTAATAATTAATAGTATTTATTTACAAAGCTTGACTATAACATTTTATTTCTTTTTACTGTATTTAAGTCCGTAAAAATTATCATTTTTACACATATTTGCCATAAAGCACTGAAAACGGTAAATCATATTTTTAACTGCTATTTTACAGGTTTGTCCTGTTTTGTTAAAGATAATATTTAGTAAAATCACCCCCACAAAAACACTAATTTATATGTTGACTGTAAAAATAAAATTAAAAAAAAATTGGCCAAAGCTGTAAATAACATCTACAATAAAAATTTGCATTTTAATAAATAGTAATAATTTATTAATTTACAAAGCTTGAATTTAAAATTTAATTTTTTTTACTGTATTCAAGTCAGTAAAAATTATCAATATTTTACACATATTTGTCATGAGCACTGAAAATGGTAAATAATTTGTTTAATTGCTATTTTACAGGTTTGTCAAATAGCGGGTTTTGTTAAAGATGATATGTCGTAAAAAATAAATAAATAAATAATAAAACTAGCAAAAAAAACCCATTAATTTACATGTTGACTGAAAAAATAAAATAAAATAAAATAAAACAAATAAATTGGCCAAAGCTGTAAATAGTGTCTACAATAAAAATCTGTATTTTTATAAATAGTAATCAGTAGTAATAATTAATAGTATTTATTTACAAAGATTGACTAGAACATTACATTTCTTTTTATTGGATTTAAGTCTGTAAAAATTATCATTATTTTATTCATATTTGCCATATTTAACTGTTATTTTACAGATTTGTGCTGTTTTGTTAAGGACAGTATTTCATTAAAAAAAAAAAACTTAAATGTATATGTTGACTGTAAAAATAAAAAAATAAAACTAAGAAATTGGCCAAACTTGTCAATAATGTCTAGAATAAAAATCTATGTTTTTACAGTTAGTCCATGTTTTACAGCGTGAGATGGTAAAATATAATTATTTTACATTTATTTGCCATGTTTTTGTTTTTTTCACAGTTTTTACATGTTATACTAAACCACCACTTTCTAATGTACAGGTTTTTGTAGAAGCTCCAGTAAATCCAAAGCTAACGCAGCAGCAGCAGTGTGTGTTTGTGTTTCTGCAGCTTCAACTCGTCCTCCAGCCCACTGATCTTACTGCAGCTCTTTATAAGTCAGTCTTCCGCATCTTACAGAGCACAGGAAGCTGCAAAATAAAACACACACAACAGACGTGTTCCTCGCACAGCACTGATCAATACCTAATTCTAGCCTCACCCAAAAACACCCTCACAGCAGAGTTTAGAGTGAAAACAAAACCCAAAGTTCACGTCTGTGTTAACTCCTTCCTTCCAGATCAGATCATGAGTGTAACTGTTGTGTTTTCTGACGTTCTGTCGAGTGTTGTGTTAACCCTCGTGTCATCCTGCAGGTCAAAATTGACCCGTTTTAAAGTTTGAAAATGTGGGGAAAAAAGTACAATTTCACAGTGAAACTTCTGATGTCCACATTTTCAACATTTTTGGGAAATTTTTGAACATTTTTTGGTGGTAAAAAGAAATGCTAAAAAAAAATGTTTCTTAAGAACATTCACATAAAAATCAACCAAAATCCAGTGAATCTCGCTGGATTTTGGTTGATTTTTTTGTGAATGTTCTTAAAGAAAATATTAGAAGCTCTACTGATATATATGTAATCATTTTAGATATTTTTAGGATTTTTTTGGAAGATTTTTACTCATTTTTAAAAAAATATTTCATAGAATTTTCTTGCCAAATTTGGGGGATTTTTTTAAAATAAAACTTTTAAGGGAAACTTTTAAGGAATTATTGGAATTTTCTTCCTGAAGGTTTTGCAAATTTTCAGAAATTTGGGTAATTTTTTTGCTAAATTTTTGGATTATTTTTTAGACAAGGAAACAATATTTTTTGGTGCCTGTAAATGAGGACAACAGGAGGGTTAAAAATAAAACTCTACCAACCACAGGTGAAGTTTCAGAGGGCTGAAAAGTAGGTTCACTACTTCCATCACGCATTAACTTGCTGTCCTGCAGCCTGGACTGAATAAAACCTCTAAAAACAAGCTGCATGTTTCAGAGAGGCTTCCTGAATCCTCCAGATGTGTTTTCATGAAGAGCGTCGCACATGATTCCACTCGGCAGGAACACAACATGCAAAGCAGGGCGGCTCATCACAGCTCATTTGCTTAAGAACTGGAAAGTGAGTGATGAAAGGCGGCTTCTGTCCGGCTCAAACTCAGTTGCAGCAACAGAGTATCACAACCGCACCAGAAATAAAACTACACAAAAAAAAAAGGGACTTGTTGTGTGACTTGTGTTGACCGTTGTTGCGTTCTCACCTGGGCTCCGCTGGGACGGCAGCTCTTCTCCCTGTGACTCCTGAGAGTTATCGCCCTGCAAAGCCTCTTATAAGCCATAACTGGAGAGAGGCTCCTTCTCTGTTTCAGACTCAACTCTAACTACCTTTTTGTCTCATCGCTCGACTCTTGGGCTAAATTTAAAGTCTGTCTTGTATCCGTTTATCACCATAATAAACATGCAGCACGCTACGAAGGAGAAGCATGTTATAGAAGGCAGCAGGCAGGGCCGGAAAGTGCTCTAGTACTGTATTTAAGTTCAATTTTAACCCTCCTGCTGTCTTCATTTACTGGCACCAAAAAATACTGTTTCCTTGTCTGAAAAAAATTTTAAAATTCTGCAAAAAAAAAATCACTAAATTTCTGAAAATTTGCAAAACCTTCAGGAAGAAATTCCAATAATTCATTAAAATTTTCCCTTAAAAGTTTTATCTAAAAAAAATCCCACAAGTTTGGCAAGAAAATTCTTGTAAATATTTTCAAAAAATGAGTAAAAATCTTCCAAAAAAATCCTAAAAATATCTAAAGTGATTCCATATATATCCATTCCATATATACTGGTAAAACTTCTAATATTTTCTTTTAAAAAATCAACCAAATCAACCAAAATCCAGTGAATTTCACTGGATGTTGCTTGATTTTTATGTGAATGTTCATAAGAAATATTTTTAACATTTCTTTTTTTCCACCAAAAAACGTTTAAAGATTTCCCAAAAATGTGGACATCAGAAGTTTCACTGCGAATTTTTTATTTTTTTCCAAAATTTTCAAACTCTAAAACGGGTCAATTTGGACCCGCAGGACGACACCAGGATTAAAGGTGTTTGTTGAGATTTGAGACTCAAATGCTGCACTTTGAACTGCACTACATTCATTTTCATATTCAAATCATATATTGTTCATTCTGCATGACTTCTTATCAGGTTATTTTAATCTAATTGAGTCTTAAAAGTGATATTTTCTTTAAAAAGCAAAAAATATGACACGTGGCAAGGATGTTTTAACAAGTTTTCAGTGTAAATCCAGTAGTTTCTTTGAAAAAGATGCATTTTTTTATGATTCTAGTGAAGCAGTCTGCAGGATTTTTCAGGTTTTGAGCTCCACTAGCACTAATTTTAAGAAAATCTATGATTTTAAGAGTCAGTTACATATATATAAATACAGATTGAAAGCTCTGAATTTCTTCAAAAAGCAAAAAATACAACACTGTGGTAATATTTTAACCAGTTTTCACCGTAAATCCAGCAATTTCTTTTTTAAAAAGTTGTTTTTTTCATCATTATAGTGAAGCAATCTGCAGGATTTTTCAGTTTTTGAGCTATGCTAGCAAATTTTTTCAATTATTTTACAAAAACATTGATTTAATAGTGAATTGTAGATATAAAGATACAGTATGTCTTTGTGAAATTGGAAGTTTTGCAATTTAAACCACAAGATAAGACAGTTATCATTTGCTCCACTGTGTTAAACTACAACAACCGAACGCTGCTTTTCATACTCTGCGAAAAAAAAGCCCACAAAATCATATCATAGCTCTGATTTTCTTTAAATAGCAAAAAAATACAACAATGTGGTAATGATATTTTGACCCATTTCACTGTAAATAAAGAAGTTTCTTTTAAAAAGTTGCATTTTTCATCATTCTAGTGCAGCAATCTGCAGGATTCTTTAGTTTTTGAGCTACACTGGCAGATTTTTCACTTATTTTACAAAAAATCTGGCTTATAAGTCAATTATAGACATAGAGACACAGTACGTCCTCATGAAATTAAACATTTTGTAATTTAAACCACAAAATAAGTGTGTGTTAAACTACAACAACCGCAGGCTGCTTTTCATAATCTGTGATAAAAATCTTATAATATCATATCATAGCTCTGATTTTCTTTAAAATGCAAAAAAATCACTAAAAATTTGATACATGGTAATGATATTTTAACCGGTTTTCAGGGTAAATCCAGTAGTTTGTTAGAAAAAGTTGCATTTTTGTCATTGTAGTGCAGCAATCAGGAGAATTTCTTCAGGTTTCAAGCTGCACTGACAGATTTCATCATTTATTTTACAAAACTACAGTTTTAAGACTCAACTATAGATGCAGAGATATAATATATTTTCATGAAATTGAAAGTTTTGCAAGTTAGGGTTAGGGTTAGTAATAATACAGTTATCATTTGCTCCACTGTGTCAAACTACAACAACAACATCTTTCTTTCCATAAACTGAGATAATAATCTTATAATATCATTTCATAAAGAAAAGAATATGACAATGTAATCATGATATTTTAAACAGTTTTCCCCATAAATCCAGCAGTTTCTTTTAAAAAGCTGCATTTTGTATCATTCTAGTGAAGCAATCTGCAGGATTTTCTTCTGGCTTTGAGATTCACTGACAGATTCTTTCACTTAATTTACAAAAATATGATTTTAAGGGTCAAATATAGATGCAGATGTACAACATGTCTTCGTGAAATTGGACGTTTTGCAAGACAGACCACAAAATAATACCGTTATCATTTGCTCCACTTTGTCAAACTACAACAGCAGCAGGCAGCTTTTCATAATCTGTGACAATAATCCCATAAATATCATATCATAGCTCTGATTTTCTTTAATAAGAAAAAAAAGTTGCAATTTTTATCATTCAAGTGTAGAAATTTGCTGTATTTGTTTCAGATTTTGAGTCACACTGACAGATATTTTCACACATTTTACGAAAACACAGTTTTAAGAGTCAGTTTTAAATGCAGAGATACGAACATTTTGCAGGGAAAACCGCAAAATGATCCAGTTAAACTACAACAATAGCAGCCTGCTTTTCAGAATTTTTGATAATAACCTCACAACTTCATATCACCACTTTGATTATCATCAAAGAAGAACATTTCTGAGTCGTTTAACTTTGGATACAACTAATAGTGCATGTGCAGGATTCTCGCATGGCATTCCTACTTTTGCTCAAGTAAAACGTCCAAATACTTCTTCCAACCATACAAATATGCTACAAAAAACTCTGGAGATGAAGACAAAAGTCAGATACGTGAATAAAATGTAGACTATAGCAGAGCCAGGAGAGCATTTCTGCATCAGCGGCTATCTAACGCTATCACTTTGCTAACTTGGCTTCACCATTGATTCCGGTGTAATCAGGAGGCGATCGATGAGGACAACCAGACAAGTGACCCCAAAACATATTAATTAACAGCAACACGCCATGAACACGCAGAGAGAGAGAGGAAATGAAACAGCTGCGTGATCGATCGGTGAGACAGCAACAAACTGCTCAAACTCAACCGCATGCAATGAAAGGAAAACTGTCCAAACAAACACGTCACATAGGAGCAAGAACGTCAAGAAATGTGACATTCTTAAACACTTTTTGTTTCTTTCCTTTCTATTTTATGCTTCTTCGCTCCATTCCCCGCAGAAATACTGTACTTTACATTCATTTAACCCTCGTGTCGTCCTGCGGGTCAAATTTGACCCGTTTTAAAGTTTGAAAATGTGGAGAAAAAAAAATATATTTTCACAGTGAAATTTCTGATGTCCACATTTCAACATTTTTGGGAAATCTCTGAACATTTTTTGGTGGAAAAAAGAAATGTTAAAAATGTTTCTCCAGAACATTCACATAAAAATCAACCCAAATCCAGCGAAATTTTGTGGATTTTGGTAGATTTTTTTTTGTGAATGTTCTTGAAGAAAATATTAGAAGTTTTACTGATATATACAGCATCACTTTAGATAATTTTAGGATGTTTTTGGAAGATTTTTACTAATTTTTTGAAAATATTTACAAGAATTTTCTTTGGGGGATTTTTTGCAGAATTTTTGGATTTTTTTCAGACGAGGAAATAATATTTTTCGGTGCCCGTAAATGAAGACAACAGGAGGGTTAAGCTAATTCTCCACAGTGTCCTTGACCAAAACACCGGCTCAGAGCTCCAGAGAGGCTCCCAACACTCAAAGTGGGTTAAATGCAGAGAATTAATTTCCCTACAGGATTTAATGAAGGGATAACTTCATATCTGACAGACAGAGTTACCATTTTTCAAGATTTAACATGTAAAAGGGTTAAAAAAAACAAACAAACAAAAGAGTCAAAAGTCAACCTGATTGACAACTTGCGTGGTTTCTACAAACTATTCACAGTTCCTCAAAAAAGCAGGACACTAATACTTTCACTTTTCCAACTGTAAGTACATTTTACTCACAATACTACTGTCTTTCTAGCTATGAGTTTGAATGGAGGTGTTTCCCTCTCTGAACTACAGTACTGCTGCTTTTAAATGAATATTTCTTCCATTTATTGCCCTTTATGCAGGTCAGTCTTGTATTGTGAAGGATCTAAAAGAGTTTAAAGGTGATAACTTTCTCTAATGTGGCTGTTTTGATTCAAAAACAGCAGATGCAAGCAAATAAAAGTGTCAACTTCATCCCTAAACTCATGGCTGCAGAGTTTGGAGGTTATATGTCCCATAAAAAGTACATTTTTCAGGCTGAATATTCAGATTTTAACACACAAAAGTGCTCTTTAAGTTCATTTAAGTCAATTCTCCACAGTGTCTTTGAGCAAAACACTGAATTAGAGTTCCATGGTGACATAACCCTCTAGGATTTAATAAGAATTAACTTCAGATCTGATAGTTGGAGTTCTAAAGATTTTGTACATAAAACACTCTTAAAAATAAATAAAAGTGTCAAAAATCAACCTGATTGTCAAGTTATGTGGATTCTGACCCTTCTGTTTGAGTTGAGGATGCAAAAAAAATCTTCTATCATTGATCATATGCTCAGTTTTTGCACTTTCTGTAGGTCAGTCTTGTATTTTGAAGCAGATAAAGTGGATCTAAATGAGTATAAAGGTGATAACTGTCTCTGATGTGGTTGTTTTGATGTTAAAACTTGCCTGAAAATCTGACTGCAAGCAAATAAAAGTGTCAACTTCATCCCTAAACTCATGACTGCAGCGTTTGGAGGTGATACGCCACAAAAAAAGTACATTTTTCATGCTGAATATTCAGATTTTAACACATGAAGCTGCTTTGTAGCAAAGAAACAAAAGAGGTTAAACATGGCACGATGCTATCGGTTCACTATTACTTCACTGAGCACAGGAAAAGAAAACAAGTGCAGAGGAGGTGCGTGTGAAAACAGGAAGCATCGCAGTCATTATACCATACGAGTTAAAAGTCTAATAAAAGCTGCTTTTCTCCCACCGGCTGCTGACCTACCTGAGGAACCACCGGCAGAGTCAGGCCCCTCCTGGCCTGATGACTCGACCAGACCCTGGAGTACATGTCCATCATGTTCACGTCGCTGTAACTAGAGGAGCCATACGTCCAGAGAGCGGAGACCGAACTGCTAAAGTTGTGATGGGATCGAGCGGTTTTTCACAAACACACCCTCCTCCTCCTCCTGGTCTCAGAGCAGCAGCAGCAGCAGCAGCAGCAGCAGCAGCAGATGTTGCAGCCCAGACAGAAAGCAGAACTGTGAACGCTGTTACAATAGCAGCAGGAAGGGACGGCCTGCCTGGCTGAGATGTGTGTGGGTGTCTGTGTTTGTGTGTCTGTGCATGAATGCCTGCACACAAGACAAGAGGGTAAAGGGTAACCGTCTGTGTGCAGCCAAAAAAGCAAGCAAGAAAAAAAACAAGACAGAAAGAGCTGCAGGTCACCTCAACCTACTTCCTCATTATGATAAAAATAAAAGGAAATGACAGCAGTAGAAACAAAGCTGTTAACCCTCGTGTCGTGCTGCAGGTCAAAATTGACCCGTTTTAAAGTTTAAAAATATGGGGAAAAAATAATATTTTCACAGTTAAACTTCTGATGTCCACATTTTCAACATTTTTGGGAAATTTTTGAACATTTTTTGGTGAAAAAAAAATGTTAAAAATGTTTCTTAAGAACATTCAGAAAAAAATCAACTAAAATCCAGCGAATTTCACTGGATTTTGGTTGATTTTTTTGTGAATGTTCTTAAAAGAAAATATTACAAGTTTTACTGATATATATGGAATCACTTTAGATATTTATAGGATTTTTTTGGAAGATTTTTACTAGTTTTTTGAAAATATTTACAAGAATTTTCTTGCCAAATTTGGGGGATTTTTTAAATAAAACTTTTAAGGGAAACTTTTAAGGAATTATTGGAATTTTCTTCCTGAAGGTTTTGCAAATTTTCAGAAATTTGGAGAATTTTTTTTCTGAATTTTTGGATTTTTTTCAGACAAGGAAACAATATTTTTTGGTGCCTGTAAATGAAGACAGCAGGAGGGTTAAAGAAACATGGCCACCAGAAGAAAAGACAACAGAAGAAGCTGCTCAGTCTTTGACTACGAGCTTCTCTACAGCGTCCTCCTAGCAGGTGGAGAAAAGGGAAGCAATCGTTTCCCACAGAGTGATGGAAAAGCTGCTATTCTGATGAGACATTGTGTTGTTAAAATTACCCACCAGGGCAAATGTGTGAAACGGGAAGTCTTGTTTTTTTTGTTCAATTGTTCAATCAACACTTCCTTGTATGTGAGATGACGTTAACCGACGGCAGGCAGCAGTTTGTGGCTGTTTCTGAGGAGGTTTCTGGGTTTTGGGTTCATCACAAATCTGGTTTGAGGCCACATGTTGACTCTGGTGTTTGTATTGATAAATTCTACGCTTTTTTTAGTGCTTGTTGTGCTTGTATGGGACGAGAACATCCCTTTTTTTTCTAAGTTCCTTAAAATAGATATGCAAAGTAAAAAAACTTAAAAAACTGTAAAAAAAAAAAGATCCCACAATAAAAACTGTGAAAATCTGGCAGCAGGTTTGCTACTGGAACACTCAAAAACTGTAAAAATGCTGAAAATAACAAAAAATACCTGTAAAATATGATTTTTTTTTGTGGCTCTAAATACAGTAAATCTGAGACATTTTACTGTTTCATATTATGAAAGAAGAAACTGATATTAATTAAAAAAAAATACACATTATTGATGTGGACATTATTTACAATTTATACTTCTTTTTATTTACAGTCAGCTTGTTTAACTAGTCTTTATCTCTCATATAACAAAATAAGAAAAATCTTGTTTTTCCATTTTAGTAAATAATAGATTAAAAATTGCTAAAATTAGTAAATTTTAGTAAATGATAGATAACAAGTAGTAAAACATGCTAACTGTAAAAAACTATAATTTGTAAATAATGTCTATTTTTTAAATTAATATTCATTTATTATTTACAATTTGTAAGTTTTTAATTACTTTTTATAGTCAACATGTTTTACTAGTTTTTATTTATCATTTAACAAAATAGGAAAAATAAAATAAAAAACCAAAAAGAAAATTATTGTAAAATGGGTACATATTTTTTGCCAATTTAAATACAGAAAAACTGTGTGATTTTCACACATTGTAAATGAATATATTGCTATTTTAAAAAAATAAATAAAATTTTGGTTTTATTAAACATTATCTGTAATATCTGTGATTTAACAAAATATGAATAATGTAATTTTTCTTTAAAATATTGGCAAGTGTCTGGAAAATAATTTTGCTTTTGCCTGATTTAGATACAGTAAAAAAAGAAATTATATGACCTAATGTTGTAAAAGAATAAATTATTTTTCTTTTAAATACCAGAACATGTGTGTAAAATAATATTTTATAAATATTTAATCACTGTAAAAACATTGTGACTTTCTCGCCAAAAGTTGTAAAAGAACAATTTAAAGTTCAGATTTTTGATGTGGGCATTATTTACAGTTGTGCCCTGTTGTTTATGATTAAATAAATATATTTTTTCTGTGATTTTTACGAGCTTTTATCTGCAATTGTAACAAATAAACTTACATTTTTAAAAAATCCTTATTACACATATTTTTCTTTAATACAACAGAGAGCATGTGCAAAAAAATATTTCCTGGTGATTTAAATACAATTTAAATTTTTTAAGTGGACATTACTTACAATTTTGGCTTGTATTTTTACAGTTAACATGTAAATTAATATATTTACTACTTTTTTTATACTTGTAATTTGACAAATCTGGGGAAATCTGCACAAAAAAACAACAAAAAACAGTAAACTGTTAAAAAAATGAGAAAAACTCTTGTATTGTGTTATTTCTTACAGTGTATGGTGTCTCATTTGTGAATTCTGATCGAAGATAAGAAAAAAGATTTTTAAAATTCCTTAAAAGTTTCCCTTAAAAGTTTTTTTTTTTTTTAAATCCCCAAATTTGGCGAGAAATAATTTTTTTTAAAAATTGTAAATAATTTTTAAAAATGAATAAAAATCTAAAAAATCCTTTAAAAAATATCTAAAGTGATTCCACATATATCAGTAAAAGTTCTAATATTTTCTTTAAGAACATTCACATAAAAATCAACCAAAATCCAGCGAATTTCGCTGGATCTTGGTTGATTTTTTTCTGAACGTTCTTAAGAAACATTTTTTTTAACATTTCTTTTTTTCCACCAAAAAAATGCTCAAAAATTTCCCAAAAATGTTGAAGATGTCATAGTTTCCACTGTGACAATATATATTTTTCCCCACATTTTCAAACTTTAAAACGGGTCAAACTGACCCGCAGGACGACACGAGGGTTAAAATGATATTCACAGAACTTCTACGCAAACAGCCGTGTAAATACCGTAATTTCCGGACTATTGAGCGCACCGAAATATAAGCCTCACCCACTAAATTTAAAAAGAAAAAAGTTTTGTACATATACAAGCCGCACCTGACTATAAGCCGCAGGTGTCCACGTTGTAACATGAGATATTTACACAGAAAGATTTTTTAAAAAACTTTTAATTAAAGTATGCTTTTTCCGAACAGTGCCTGTAACTTCGCAGTAAAACGCATTGAGTCAGTTCACGCTGCCGACTCCAACGTCTCACCATTGATTCATTGATATCAAGCTTACGCTCTATTTCCTTCTTCGACAGGCAGATCGGTTGCCTTTACCTTAAAAACTGTGTTTCCGACCCGTTTCTGCCGGCCGCCGAACCGCGGTTGGGCAGCCTCGGGTAGCGCTAGCCCGCTTAGCTTAGCGGTTGGGCAGCCTCGGGTAGCGCTAGCCCGCTTAGCTTAGCGGTTGGGCAGCCTCGGATAGCGCTAGCCCGCTTAGCTTAGCGGTTGGGCAGCCTCGGGTAGCGCTAGCCCGCTTAGCTTAGCGGTTGGGCAGCCTCGGGTAGCGCTAGCCCGCTTAGCTTAGCGGTTGGGCAGCCTCGGGTAGCGCTAGCCCGCTTAGCTTAGCGGTTGGGCAGCCTCGGGTAGCGCTAGCTAGGGACTTTATTGAACCAGCAGCAACTGTCCACGTGCACTGGCTTCCCACTCTTGTCCTGTATAACTGGCTATATCATCATGGTGCATCTCACTATGCCTCCGCTTCCACACTCATCTCTGCAACACACACACACACCTGCAGCGCTCCTCCTCACGTCACACTCACACACATCGCAACCTGCCGAAGGTAAAGGAGAGGAGACTCGGCCTGCAACAGCTGCATCATATGCATTTCTTTGTGTGTTTTCCATGATGAGGGTGTGTGCATGAAGCACAAAATGACTGATTTGAAGAATTTAGTGAGTGTGTTTGATTTAATTCGAAGTTTCATTGGTCCACTGTGACCTGTTCGGTAATTTTATTGGTCTGATGTGACGAGGCTAAATGTATTGATGGCATGAAGCTCGCACGTAAAAATCTATACATTAGCCGCATCGTTGTATAAGCCGCAGGGTTCAAAGCGTCAGAAAAAAGTAGCGGTTTATAGTCCGGAAATTACGGTATCTACTTTTAAATCGTGTTTCTGAGCGGAGTGAGAACAACTCGGTGCCCTCAGCAACACACGAAGCAGCAATCTGCTTGATTACTTAACCACATTAGCACTTATCCAATCAAACAATGGGAGAACCAAATTGGGGCCCAAATCACGCCACAAAAGCACACAGTTGAGCCATTGAATCCGTCTGGCTGCACTCCCTCTTACATCACACTCATCATGGCCCAGAATCCACGATGACTCCAGAAATGTGGAATCCAGCAGCTTATCTCCACCTGATCCAACGTACCAATAAACCCGCTGATGCTGCTTCATGAAGGGCGTCTCCCACTCCAGCTGTGTAGGTGGAGTGTTTTCTGAGTGGGAGGGGAAATATTTAAGCACTGGTTGCTGCAACGCTCAGCAGGGAAACTGTCAGGGAGCCAATCGAAATGGAAACCACGCAGTTGTGCAAAGATGCCACTTTGACATTCAGGTAAAGGTGCAAGTAAATATCAACAGACGGCGTGAAAACAAACTGAAAGTGGTGGGAGAAGTATTCACATCCTTATAAAATATAAAAATACTCCTTTAAAAATGAGAAAAATCCTCATTTTAGCAGCAAAATTGTACTATTTTTATCCACCATTTACCAAATTAGGAAAAGTCTGTAAAATAAATGTTAAAAAATTATTATTTTTCAATCCCATCTGTTAAATGGGTACATTTTTAGCCATTTTAAATCCAGTAAAAACTGTAATTTTCACTCAAGCTGATAGTGGTGGAAGAAGTATTCAGATCCTTGTAAAATGTAGAAATACTCCATAAAAAATGAGAAAAATTCTCATTTTAGCAGCAAAATTGTCTCCTATTTTTCAGTACTACATATGCATGAGTTTTACAGAAAATATCTGTAAAATAACAGTATTTTTAGCTGATTTAAATATTGTAAAAAAAATAATGTGATTTTATGGACAGAGAATAAATTACAGATTGCCATTTGTAAAATCTGGACATTACAGTTTTGACCCATTTTGTATTTATTTTATTTTTTTGATGTGATTTTAAAGAGTATGTTTTTCTAAAAATCTGTAATAAAATAAATGTAATAATCTGCAAAAAAAAACGTTAAATGTGTACTGACTGTTTATCAATACTTACATGAATTTGCTTTTACATAACAGAAAATATATGTAAAATAACAATATTTTAGCTGATTTATAGTTTAAAAAATAGTGTGATTTTACAGACATAAAATAAATTACAAATTACCATTTGTAAAATCTGGACTTTTTAAAATTGTTTTGAATGGTTGTAATAATAAAAATAAATCAAATAACATTAAAATTAATGATTTTTTCTATCATTTTACTTTTTTAATCTGTACTTTAACAAAATAGGAAAATTCTGTAAAATAACAGTTTAATATATATGTTTATTCCAATTTTATGGTCAAACATTGTAAAAGGTACAGTTGCAGGTAAATATCAGCAGACAGCAAGCAAACAAACTGACAGATCCTTGGAAAATGTAAAAATACGAAAATTATGAATGAGAAAACTACTATTTATGTAAAAGAACACGAGTATTAGCAGCAAAATCTAGATTAAGTATTTAAGTAAAAGTGCTGCATTGGTCCCTCAAAACTGAAATATATATTATATATGACATAATATTAATATTGGATTATTAATACCAAAGAAACAGTGTGTCGGCGGCATGTTGATGCTGCAGCTGCTGCAAGTTTAAACTACTTTAAATCCAATTTCATATACAGTTTATATGTAAATATGTACATAATGTAAATAAATGTAAATCTGCTTTGACTTCATGTTGGATTTCTGGTGAAATATAAGGTCTTTAGAATATTTATTGAAATGAAACTATGAGGGAAGTTTTTGGTATAATATAAATCTAATAATGTGAAATGTGACTCTGACTATATACTTCTTTTTTTTTTTAAACCAACACTTTTTAACTGTGCTGTATTTTACAAGCTTGTTATATTATTTATTGTGTAAAATCTTCATCTTTAAACTGTCTGATGAATGCAGTGGAGTAGAAAGTCCAACATTTCCCTTTAAAAGGTAGCATAAAATAAAACAGAAATAATTCAGTACTACTTGACTTCTACAAACAGAACAAAGTCTGAAACATTCTGGACTCCAGTTCGGCTTTTCGTTTGCTGAAACCGTCGACTTTTTACTAATACTTGCAGCAAAACACAACCGTCCTGGACGTGGGACAAACAGAAGAGGATCACTGTAATCAAGCACTTCATTACGACTCTAAATAAACCTTTTAAAAATAGTAATGACACAACAGACATTCCTGAGCATGTGACTAATGCAGCCTTTAACAGAGACCAGCCGACACTTCCTTCAGAGCACAGATAGGTCCTTTTCTAGATCATTTCTGCAACATGATATGAGATCAAATACGAGGGAAATGCAGACGTTCTGCTTCCTCTCATGTTAACTGGCCTGATGTGGCACCATTTTGCAACTTTAAATCTAATAATAATATTGAAACATACTCATTTGCCCTAGTTTGTGCTTCTTATATACTAATATTATTTGTCCTCTCATATACCTTTCATACTGAAGAGCTAAGATCCCAAATTTTGCAAAAATGCCATTAAAAAAACTGCTAATCTGCTGTTTAACAACATTTACAAGTGTTCTGAAAGTATTACATGAAAATAAACTCTTATAAATCAAATAAAATGTGCCATTTAAACATGAAAAATTAACTTGTTCCTCAAGCTGTGTCTCTTTCTCTTAATCCAAGCAAGAGTGGCAAACAAAAAAAGACATATTCCTAAATTAGAATTGTTAGAATTTATACCAGAGTGATGATATTAAAACCACTGATATCATATAATATCGTTACAATGCACTGTACTTATACTAGGGATGTTCCAATGTATCGGCACGATACTGGCATTTTTTTGCACCTCAAGCCTGAACCATCGTAGCTCAAAGGAATGAATAGTTTTCAGAATTGTACAGTTTAGCTGCTACATTGTAATGGACTCGTAGAGGGATGGAGGGAGACGGGGAACTGTTGTTTGAGACAATTAACCCTCGTGTCGTCCTGCAGGTCAAAATTGACCCGTTTTAAAGTTTGAAAATGTAGAAAAAGAAATATATTTTCACAGTGAAACTTCTAATGTGCACATTTTCAGCATTTTTGGGAAATTTTTGAACATTTTTTGGTGGGAAAAAAGAAATGTTAAAAATGTTTCTTAAGAACATTCAACATTTTTGTGAATGTTCTTAAAGAAAATATTAGAAGTTTTACTGATACATATGGAATTGAATGGAACTTTAGATATTTTTAGGATTTTTTGGAAGATTTTTACTCATTTTTTGAAAATATTTCCAAGAATTTTCTTGCCAAATGTGGGGGATTTTTTTTTTTTTTAAATGAAACTTTTAAGGGAAACTTTTAAGGAATTATTGGAATTTTCTTCCTCAAGTTTTTGCAAATTTTCAGAAATTTGGAAAAATTTTTGCTGATTTTTGGGGATTTTTTTCAGACAATGAAACAATATTTTTTGGTGCCCGTAAATGACCACAACAGGAGGGTTAAAAAAAAAAAGAAAAGAAAATGGCATTTTTTCCATAACTTAAGTTGAAGTAGTTTTCTTATTTTGCACAGACAATGTTTCCATCTGAAAGCCTTGTTGCATCTGAGAATGCATCCAATGGATCATCACAATAAAATCAGACATGATGTGTTAATTCCATCACAGGAGATATGTGATGTTACCTAAAATTTGTTAAACAGTCCATATATATTGGTATCGGTTGATATCGGAATCGGAAATTGAGTTGGACAATATCGGCATATTGGTTATTGGCAAAAAAGCCAAAATTGGACATCCCTAACTTATACCTATTTAAATTTGTAGCAGACCAAGCACACCTTAAACATAGCAGAGGCCTCCACCAGCAAGACTACAAACCCCACAGGACTGTAAAAAATGCTAAAGAACAGCTCGAGGAACACGACCAAGAGCACCAAAGTGTTGGTTTGGTCTTTAAACTTCCCAGATTCCAGTCTAAGTAAGAAGCACCGCAACAAGTTCAATCCATGGATACACCAAGGATCCAGCTCCTGACGTTTCTCTACCTGCTCAGGTATGCAAATTAGGTGCTAGCTAAGTCTGCTGCAAAAACAAATCACAATAAAATAAAACTTTATTTATCCCCGAGGGGCAATTAGGCGGGCAAAGAGCGTCACGTTAAAAAAGAGCAAGAGAAGGAAGAAAAACACAAAAGAGGTGGGTGGGTGAAAGCAGCAGATGATGTGCAGCGGCAGTAACAGTACGAGTGGTTGGAGGTAGTGAAGGCTGTAGTGTCCATATCAGTGTCAGACATGTAAAACAGTAGATTATGTACAGCAATAAACAATCTGATGATTTACATCTCTGATAAAAACTAAACAAAACACCAACAGAAGTCTCACATCGATGCTTTCACCAGGTCAGAGCTGTTTGTGAACCTACACATTAACCCGGTGCTTTTAAAGTTATGGATGATTTCTGAATATTCATATAATTAAAGGATTACAAATATATATATTAAACTGTTATTTGACTTAGTTTTCAAGTTTTGTTAAATTAGAGATTAAAAAAAGTAAAATGATAGAAAAAAACATCATTAATTTTATTGCTATTTGATTCATTTTTATCATTACAACCATGCAAAACAATTTTTAAAAGTCCAGATTTTACAAATGGTAATTTGTAATTTATTTTATGTCGGTAAAATCACACTATTTTTTAATATATTTAAAACAACTACAAATATTTTTACTTTACGTATATTTTCTGTGATTTAAATGAAAATTCATGTAAGTATTGATAGTCAGTCAGTACACATTTAAGGGTTATTTTGCAGATTATTCCTGTTTTTATTAACCCTCCTGTTGTCCTCATTTACAGGCACCAAAAAATATTGTTTCCTTGTCTGAAAAAAATCCGAAAAATTCAGCAAAAAATCCCCCAAATTTCTGAAAATTTGCAAAAACCTTCAGGAAGAAAATTCCAATAATTCCTTAAAAGTTTCCCTTAGAAGTTTATTTAAAAAAAAAAAAACAACCAAATTTGGCAAGAAAATTCTTGTAAATATTTTCAAAAAAATGAGTAAAAATCTTCCAAATAAATCCTAAAAATATCTAATGTGATTCCATATATATCAGTAAAACTTCTAATATTTTCTTTAAGAACATTCATATAAAAATCAACCAAAATCCAGTGAAATTCGCTGGATTTTGGTTGATTTTTTTTGTGAATGTTCTTCAGAAACATTTTTAACTTTTCTTTTTTTCCACCAAAAAATGTTCAAAGATTTCCCAAAAATGTTGAAAATGTGGACATCAGAAGTTTCATCGTGAAAACATATTTTTTCCACATTTTCAAACTTTAAAACGGGTCAATTTTGACCCACAGGACGACATGAGGGTTAATTACAGATTTAAAAAAACACACTGTAAAATCTCATCAAAAAATATAATAAAATTGCATGGGAACTATACAAAATGGGCCAAAACTATAACATCCAGATTTGACAAATAGTAATTTGCAATTAGTTCTCTGTCCATAAAATTACAATATTGTTACTATATTTAAATCAGCTAAAATATTATTTTACAGATTTTTTTTTTAAAGTTGAAAAACAGACATCAATTTTGCTCCAAAATGAGGATTTTTCCTTGCCAAATATCTCAATCATTCATTGCTTGTGTTTGACAAATGAGTGTGGACACGTGCCAGCTGAGGCTGGCCAGATTACACAACACAGTCCCAGCTCGAGAACAAACTTCTATCGACTGTGAAACTAATCTAATGGTAAAACATGGGAGGCACAAACTTTTTAACTCTCTGCTGTCACAGAATCGAACATACGAGCATAGTTCAAAGGAAATATGCATTCAGTCCTGAGCTGCTTGTAAACTCTGGAGACAGACTGTGCTGTCAAATGACTAAACCCCTCATTAAATCCACAGATTTATTCAATATGACTGTAATGTGGTGGAAATAACAGGCCCTCCCAGGTCTGGCAGCCAAAGCCACATGCACCTGTTTCTGCTAGGCTTCAGGGGAACATGTGTTCAGTACAGCGAGCTCTGACGAGGCACTCACACTACCTGTTGGAGCAGTTTCTTGGCATTTGATTGCGTCTGTTCCACAGAGCAGCAGGAATTACTGCGCTGCTGTACACGACGTCCTGCTGAACGAGCTGCAGTTCCCACACTTGCTTTGCAAATATGGAAAGTTGGTGGTTTCGAATTCTAAAAATAATAAGGTTTGGGGACTCAACAGAGTTTCTTTTATGGAAATAATGTTAACTTTGCGAGATAAAGAGCCAGTGGACATGAGTTCAGTATTCAGACACACTGGTGCTATTAAAGCTCCAATTAAAGCTGCAGCAACATGCAAAGACTTTAGCATTACAAGAAGATTTTTATGAGAAGGAGTCCTGCAAGTTAAAACTAACCAAAACTTCCCAATCCCAACTGGATTTGTCATCTAATTACCAACTTCAACATCCATCTGAGACCACAGGGCAGCAGGAATTACTGCTACAGTTCTCACACTTGCTTTGCACATATGGAAGATTGGACTCAGGTGGATCAAAAATCTAAAAAAATCAAAGGTTTGGGGACTAGACAGAGTTTGTTTTGTCCAATAATCTAAATTTATAGTGATGAAAACCCAATGGACACGTGTCAAGGGAGGTTTTCTCCAAATAGACTGGAGCCATTAAAGCTGTAACATGTAAATTCCTGAGCATAATAAGAAGAAAAAACAAAATTCTTACGACAAGATTCCAAATTTTGCAAGTAAAAACCAACCAAAACTTCAGAATCCCAATCCCAACTACATTTGTCATCCACTTACCAGCTTTAATATCCATCTGAGACCACAGAGCAGCACTTTTGTATGCTATTTTGTATAAAAGAAGCTGATATTTCCACACTTACTTTGAAAATTCTACAAAATGTAAAGGTTCGGGGATATGGTGTGCACTGAAGGGCAAGACAAGAGTTGCTTTGAGGCGATAATCCAAACTTTAGGTGATAAAGAGCCATTGGACATGTGTTCAGTATCCATCATGAATGTTAAGTGAGGTTTTCCCCAAACAATACCCACACATTAGAGCAATTAAAGCTGCAACAACATGTAAATCCATCCGTATCAGCACCATTTTTATGACAACACTTCAAGTTCTGCGAGTTAAAACTAACCAAACTCCACATTCCCAGACCCAGCTGGACTTGCTGTCCACTCACCAGCTTTAACATCCCATCTGAGAGCACAGACAGGCCTGAAAATCCTCCACATTAAGTGACCTACATTCGGGCTAATTGCAAGTTCTGCACATTACATATGCACACACACGCCAACTGCATGGCAGGGCTGGCACTAAAAGCTCCAAAGCCCTGCTTGTTGGGAGTCAGGCCAGACCCCCTCACATCACCATGGAGATGGCCCTCCATTGTGGGCTGAGAATTCATGCTCTTGAGGGGTCCTGGCGCATCTACAGTCCTGCTACTAGTGTAAAGGGGGTTCATTCATGGCAAACAGGGAAGTTATAATTCCTGAATTTAGTTTAAAATGCAGGAATTTTAACTTGTTTTAGCCTCACAGTGGATCAAACACACCGTGCTGGTAATTACACTGTAAAAAGGCGCAGAAAATCACCGGTTCTACTGCAGCCATTACGAGTCAAAGCGCCTCACACACTGAGCAGAAAACATCCCTGATCCTGCAACAGGTGCAGCAGAAACTGGCGAGGAACTTACCTGAAACCAAAAGTTTTACGCGCGTAAATTCACCAAACTAAATCCAACAGCAGCTGAAAGCGGCTCGGATGGGTTTGAAATTCGCCTTTCATCGCCTCCCTGCGCTGCGGATCATCTCATTTCCCAGGACGGTCGCTGGTGCTGGGGAAACCAGGTAGCAGCTGGAGGTTTGGGAGTGGCTGGCGGCTTTAAGATTAACTCTTTCCTTTCCTCTGGAGAGGCCAACCGCACTTCACAAACCTCAGAGCCGGTGACTGTGCTCTCCGGTTTTACGCGCACAGATCCAAAAGTTACCCAAACGCGTAAAAAACACCGGAATGTAAACTCATAGACACCCGGTAAAAGTGAACCCTCTGAAAGTTTCGCTGAGCAAAACTGAGATCTTGAATCAGCTGCTTTCCACTGAGGTATTGAAGGAACACCTCTTTCCTGCCATTGAAGGGGACGAGCGGCCATTCATATGCTGATGAGCTGGCAGCTCTCAGCCAACTCCCCGGTACGGAGCTCCGAGTCCTGAACCGCGAAGTGAGTCCAAAGCAACCAGCAGTCACTCTTAAAACCTAATCTGATCAAGTCAGCGCAGAAACGTGTTTCCCAAAGTGCTAGGAAAGGTGAACTTCCGCTGACTTTACACAGGTACGGGTTTACCGGTGTTACATAATAATGCTGGATGTGCAAAAACTAAATAAAGTTGCAAAAAAGGGGCAAAAAAGTTTTATGGCTCCACAGAAAGCTGTGCAAAGTCTAATAAATGGTCACAAATGACGGAAACTAAAATAAAAATAAAAAATCTGCAAGTGTACACTGTAAAATAAATAAAGAAGTACAAAAAACTAAGGAAAAAATCTAGAAATTACATAAATATGCCAGAAGAAAACATGTTTAAAAAAATTAATGAATAAATAAATAAAGTAGAATGCTTTTAACAACTGTAAAAAAAACTAGCAAAAATAGCAGCAAATACCTGTAAAATAAGAATATTTTTTAGCAGATTTAAATACAGCAAAACTGTGTCATTTTACAGCTACAAACTGTTAAAGAACATTTATTTATTTATTTATTTATTTTAAAAATTCAGATTATTTAAGATAAGATAAAGATAAAGTTCTTTATTTCTCCCCACTCCAGGGGAAATTTACATTGTTACACCAGCTTTATTTACAATATATACAAGGGTGAAAAAAATTTTTAACAGAAAAAAATAAAAAAAAAATTTATGTGGACATTATCTACAGTTTTGGTACAGTTTTTTGTCAACCAACATTTAAATTCATATTTTAAAAACAATTTTAATGTCTAATATACATTAAAAATCAATATCAATATTGTCAAGTATCTGTAATATATATATATATATATATATATATATATATATATATATATATATATATATATATATATATATATATATATATATATATATATACATATATATATATATATATATATATATATATATATATATATATATATATATATATAAAAATTTAAAAATTAGTTTTTATTTATTTTTTTATTTATATTTTTGCTGATTTAAATGCAGAAAAAACTGTCACACATTGTAAACATTTAGATTTTTTTTATTTGGACATTATATACAGTTTTGGCTTGTTTTTCGTAATTTTTTTAATGATTAATGTAAACCAGTCCCTTTTTTTTGGTAAGTTTGATAAGGTATTATCTGCAATTTTAAAAAAAAAACATGGAAAAAACTGTTAAAAAAAACTTACTATATGTAATTATTCTTTTAAATAACAGCTAGTAAATAATTTAATTTTAATTCAGTAAAGAACTGTATAATTTTACAGTCAAATATTGTAAATTAACATATTATCATTTATTAAAATAATGTGTTGATGTGTAAAATATTCATTTACTATTCAGTTTTTCTGTAATATTAATAGATGCTACATGTAATTCAACAAAACAGGGAAAATCTGTAAAAAAAAAAATACTGTAAATGATTACAAAAAAATACAGTTTAAAAAACCTAAACTAAAACTTTTTTACAATATGGACTGAGACTAGCGACTTTAGGCTACATTATCAATTTATCAATCAATCAATTAATCAAAAAGACATTACCCTGTTTATACTGTATTTAAATTTGCTAAAAATATATATAATTATTTCACAGACAGTATTTGAAAGATAAAAGGATTGAAAAATGGTAAATTTTGAAATATTATTTTACTGATTTTTCTTGTTTTGTTCAGTTTCAAATATTAATTAGTACAATCATTAAAAAGTCATAATTTACATATTTACAAAGAGTGACCATAAAATAACACTTGTTTACTGTTTTAAAACTGATTAAAATATACATAAATATTTTACAGATATTAGCTTTTATTTTAGACATTTTCTTTTTTCCGGCTGCCAGATTTTCACAGTTTTTTTCTTTTACTGTTTTTTTGTTTGTTTGTTTGTTTTACAGCATGTAGGCGTTAGATGCAATTTAATGAAAACCACTTGACCACACATAGATTATTCTAAAATCTACTGGCTGTATAATCAATAGCGTAGCTTTGTCACGTAATATCAATTAAAGAATCAATCAGTCTTTATTTATGAGGTACTTTTTATCAAACTGAATTAAGCTCAAATCATTTTACAGTCAGTCGACAAAACAGGCTAATGGCAATCTAAATAACTGAACAAGACAAAATAAGATCAGCTGCTGCTACCACAATACGCCTGTTTATCTGTTTTAGCTGGACCAGCTGAGGTGCATTCTGGGTAACGTAGGCAGCAGGTTTTGACAAGGAAGCGTGTGGAATAATAAAAGATGGTTATCTTTTAACTGTAAATATGTAACTTTCCACTACAGGAACTTTGTGTTTCCATTGCAGTGCAGGAAACACAACATTAGCTCCAAGTTTTCCAAAACAAAGATAAAGTGGACGGAACTCCAGTAGCATGAGCACACAGGAAATAGAAGAATAGAGGGTGAAAACAGCCTCATATTATGATAACTACACTGAGAGGTAATATAATACCATTTTTCTACATTAATAAAGGAGCTATTGGACTTTTTTCTGCACCACATTTATTTGACAGCTTGTAATTTATAAGATATGATGCATTGCTGTAGATTTAATCACCCAAGAGTAAATAAAATAGTGTGATAATGACCTAATATCAGTATAAAATACTATTATAACATCCACAGAAGCCATTTTCTGCATCATCCATTCATGTCATTTTAACACTTTTTGTATATTTTGCCAGTGATATCACATTTTCTGCACAAAACCTTCAATTTTAATGGCATATGTTGATGTTTCAGTGATGCTACTTTGACTTTTACACATACTTATTGCATTGCAGGGCCTGATTTTACCGGTTTGATCTAAAGAGGAATAGTTAGCAGCATTGGGGATAATTCAGGATGTTGCCCAGCAGCTTTTTTTAAGGTAATAATTAAGCCCCACCTTTTTTAAACTGTTTTCAAGCCTGAACAAGATCCTGTTTCTGCTGCTCTCCTGTCTAGACAGCAGCTCTGCCCTGATCATGGGTTTGAAATTCAGGAAGAGCCCAGATAAAAGTCAAGATTTCAACATCTATCAGATAAAACCAGTGACTGACACTGACAGTAACATGTTACGTCACTTTATAATTCTAATTTACAACATCTCCTAAGATGGTGCTTTTTATTCAGTTACATCTGACAGCTGTAGATTTTACAAGAAAAAAGCTGTGGTTAGTTAATAGAATGAAAAAAATCATTAAGGATTAAACCACTAAACGTGCTTACATAATGGTAGGTGTGATAGTAATTTCAAAATAGAACGACCCATCAGCTGACTGTCAGCGTTCTTTAATTGATATTTTATACACACGTTCTTCATAATATTTCTCCATTTTCACTTTTTAAAGTTAAGTTTTGCATGAAATCCTTGTAATAGAGTGTTCCTTCTACTTAAGCACAACATCTGAGCTGAATAAAACACAAGAAGTTCCTCGTGTTTTCACAACAAACGTTCATTTCCACCCAGTTTAACCCTCCTCTTGTCCTCATTTACAGGCACCAAAAATATTGTTTCCTTGTCTGAAAAAAATCCAAAAATTCAGCAAAAAAATTCCACAAATTTCTGAAAATTTGCAAAACCTTCAGGAAGAAAATTCCAATAATTCCTTAAAAGTTTCCCTTAAAAGTTTTATTTGAAAAAATCCCTCAATTTTGGCAAGAAAATTCTTGTAAATATTTTCCAAAAAAAATGTGCAGCATCTTCCAAAAAAATCCTAAAAATATCTAAAGTAATTACATATATATCAGTAAAACTTCTGATATATTCTTTAAGAACATTCACAAAAAAATCAACCAAAATTCAGTGGAATTCGCTGGATTTTGGTTGATTTTTTTTGTGAATGTTCTTAAGAAACATTTTTAACATTTCTTTTTTTCCACCAAAAAATGTTCAAAAATTTCCCAAAAATGTTGAAAATGTGGACATCAGAAGTTTCACTGTGAAAATATTTTTTTTTCCCCAAATTTTCAAACCTTAAAACGGGTTAATTTGACCCGCAGGACGACACGAGTGTTAAAACACACAGACAGCGACCAGAATAAATCCTCGGTTTGCATTCTGACTTGTTGACATTCACCAGACTGACATATCCAGTAATGAAACTGAGATCTAGATGCCATGCACTTCTCTTCCCACTTCTTCTAAGAGTGGGAAGTGAAATTAGTGGGTTTTCACCTGATAAAACATTGAGATGAGTTGAGTTTTCAGCAGCTCAGAACCTTTACGTCCCTGAAAACGAATCTTTTTGCAACAGTGCTTGTGAGAAATTGCACCAGAAAGGTATTTTTCCCTCTTAGGTTGCATGATTGGGAGTGTTTGTTGATTAAATAAAAGATCTAAAGTAATAATCTGGCATGTAATAATAATCATATGTGTAGTTCAACATGTTATTTCTCCATTTAATTCATTTCCTGACTGAATATTGGGAACTACTGATACCTAGTGTCCATATGAGAATTACATGCAGACGTAAATGTAACAGGGTCAGTGCTGTTATAACTACAGAGAGTTTGGTCTGCCTCCCAGTGGTTGTATAGAACCTTTGTGGGGGGTTCCAGTGCACTTTTAGCTGCCCCACGGCGTCCTATAAAAGTGTTTTTTGTTCGCGTATTCAGAAGGAGACGTAAGCGAGATTGTGCTGTTATAGTTTGTGTGTTAAAATGTCATGTAATCCCACTTTTAGTTCACTTTCCAATCCTGATATGTGCACTGTTTTTCTGTAGGAGCCCAAGATTATAAGACTTTGTCCCCTTTTGTTCATGTGTTCAGAAGGAGAGGAGCCCAAATTTCCATTTCTTGCATTCGTTTGCTTTATATTGTTGATTTTGTTGTTGCTGTTTACTTTGTGAACTATCAGTAAAACTAACAGACCAATAAAGAAAATCTTCAACTTATCTAATTATCTTTGGTCACTTTCAGTGACTTTTTTCGTCGATCAGAGTCAAAAAAGACATTTTAAAGACCCCCTACAGTGAAAATCAAGCTTTTTTTTCACCCTCTTAACATGTCCATATTGTGTCTTTCTTATAAGCTAGAAGACACATTGTGAGTGAAATAAACCATCACTGCCACAGCTGTTTATTTCCACCTTAAACTGCAGATAGCTGTCTCAAAAACGCAGATTTTGCCCGCCAGGGTTTCATATAACAAACCTAAAGAACCAAACTTGTTACTTGCTCTCTGAATCATTCTTCTTCTTCAGAAACGGTCTCTGGTTCCAACATGTGTGGCTGAAATATGCTAAAATCACACCTTTCAGAGTGTTTGAGCAGAATTACAGGTGAGCTTGTGTGCTCAAGCAACTGGGATTTTATAAATTCTCACGTCTGAGCCATTTTAATGCAGAAAGGATTAATTCTATGGGGAAGAAAACTTCTAAATATTTAACTCTGATACACTGAAATGAGTTTTCATCGGTGAAATCAATAATCTACTTCATTTCAGTGCTGCAAAGCAATAAAACGTCCAATGTTCGGACAGACAGCTATGATAGATGATGAGACAGCGCCCTCTTGTGGCTGTAAGACGTCAGTGACACATTTAAATCTGACGCTGATCCATCCATACCATCCATCATCTATACACGGTGGAGTCTATCCCGGGGTGAAGGCAGGGGACACCTGGGCAGGTAACAGTCTACCACAGGGCTACACGTAGAGACAAACAATCACACTCACATTCACACCTACAGACAATTTAGAATCACCAGTTAACCTCAGTATGTTTTTGGACTGTGGGAGGAAGCTGGAGAACCTGGAGAAAAGCCAAACTCCATGCAGAAAGATCCCAGGAAGGCCGGGAAACGAACCAGGGATCTTCTACCTGCAAGGCGACAGTACTAACCACAGCTCCACCGTGCAGCCCGGAGCTGATGCAAGATGTTTAACCCTCATGTCGTCCTGCAGGTCAAAACTGACCCATTCTAAAGTTTGAAAATGTGGGAAAAAATATATTTTCACACTGAAACTTCTGATGTCCACATTTTCAACATTTTTGGGAAATCTTTGGAAAAAAATGTTAAAAATGTTTCTTAAGAACATTCACATAAAAATCAACCAAAATCCAGCAAATTTCACTGGATTTTGGTTGATTTTTTTGTGAATGTTCTTAAGAGAATATTAGAAGTTTTACTGATATATATGGAATCACTTGAGATATTTTTAGAATTTTTTTGGAAGATTTTTTACTCATTTTTTGAAAATATTTCTAAGAATTTTTTTTGCCAAATTTGGGGGATTTTTTTTTCAAATAAAACTTTTAAGGGAAACTTTTAAGGAATTATTGGAATTTTTTTCCTGAAGGTTTTGCAAATTTTCAGAAATTTGGGGAATTTTTTTGCTGAGTTGTTGGATTTTTTTCAGACAAGAAAACAATATTTTTGGTGTCCGTAAATGAGGACAACAGGAGGGTTAATAAAAACAGTGCAAACAGTGAGAGTCCTACCTCTGCAGTGGGAGAAGCTGCTCTCACAGCTTCATTCACACTCCACTGCTGCGACATGAACACATCAGGTGGAGGAACAGGATCGTCCAGCTCAGAAAAAGCGTCGTACTCTGTGATTTTTATCTCTGGTATGGTGTCGTATATGAGTGGAGGGGGTAGAGGGAAGTTGAAATCCTCCTCATCCTCACAGATCTGTGGCTGTTCCGCTGTAGCATCCTTCACTGAGCTTTCTGGCGGTTCGTCTCTGACTTTTGGCACAGGATGAGGTCTTGCATACAGCTCCAGGACTGCAGAGTTCGGAGGGGAGAAGCCTCCTGCTGAATTGTGCAGCTTCATACGATCCAGAGTGGGTGAAAAACTGTTTCTGGTCTCTTTCAGGGTCTCACACGGCTTCACGTCCGGCAGGTCGTCACAGAAACCAAAAGTAGAGAAGCGGTACGTTTCTTTGGAAGCATCCTGAGCTGATCCATGACACGCCTTCCGTGGCTTCACGTTACTCACATCCACTGGTGCGTTTTCAGTCTCAGTTTTATTCAGCTTGTTAGGAACTTGACACACTCCAGCGAGCTCCTTCACGTACTGAGCGGGGACGTAGAAGGGCCTGGTGTGCTGGTCTTTACGGACGTGCCACCAGTGCTCATTAGTCTTGGACAGCAGGATGTAGCTCTCGTTGGGTTTGATGGACACCAGGCGGCCGTCCTTCGCCTTGTACTCAAACTCATACTGCACCAACACCAGCTCCATGCTCCGGAGGCCCCTGAGTTAACGTGGATGCAGTGGTGACATCTCGGAGCTGTAAAAAAAAAAAAGGAAATGGGATGTTTGAGTGGTTTTCAAATGTGACCTTGAAACAACAAACAAGACAAGACAGGAGACCCACGTGTAAAATCACTTGAAAGTCAAATGATCATTGCATCAACTTTCAGTTACTATTATTTCTTTGCTGAACAATCAAAAACAAATACTTTAGAAAGACTATATTGGAAATACAGGCCTGTAAGCAGGAACTTGGTGCAACAAAGGTAAATAAACATGATCATTGAGACAAAACTGAATAAACATGTGATTTCTAATTGGTCTAAATGACCTGTGAGCTCCAGAAGCTTCTCAGTTGTGCACCTGACTGCTGTGTCTGTCTTTATGTCTATATCATGGCAAAGAACTGCCACAAGAACTGGAACATCTTATTGTGAGGCTTCACAAAGATGGAAAAGAATGCAAGAGGATCAATGACTACTTTAAACCAGTGGAAACACAATCACAGCTTTAATCAGGAGGTATAGGACCAGACATAGTGCCACTAATCAGGGCTGCTGCAGTCACCCTTCTAAAATAATGCCATGGAAAGTACACTGCTTGTACAATATAACTCTGAAGAAACACGTCAGGAAGGTAATTCAGACTTGGTACAGGAGTTAAAGGTGGAAATCAGAGTTGCTTTGATAGAACAAATTATTTAGGCAGACACAATATTGAAAATTAAGGGTCCAAAGTAGAAATTCTGTACAAAAAAAGTGAATAAACCTGTGTTTATTGAGACAAAACTGAAGAAAAATGTGATTTCTAATTGGTCTACCTGCATGAACATGATTCTAAAATGAGCTGTGAGCACCAGAACCTTCTGGACATGTACACTGTGTCTATCTGCATGTCTACATCATGGCTCCACATGGAAAACAACTGCCAGAAGAGCTGAAAAATCTTATTATGAGGCTTCACCAAGGTAGAAAAGAATGCAAGAACACTGGTGACCAATTAAAACCAGAGGAAAAGCAGCTGCAGCAGTAATCAGGAGGTATAAAATGAGTCATAGTGTCACTAATCAGGGCTGCAGAAGTCACCCTTCTAAAATAATGATATGGACAGTGTCCTACTTGTACTATATAGTTTTAAAGAAACACATTAGGCAGGTAATTCAGACTTGGTACAGGAGGTAAAAGTGGAAATCAGAGTTGCTTTGACAGTTGCATGTCCACATCATGGCTCCACATGGAAAAGAACTGCCAGAAGAACTGGAAAATCTTCTTGTGAGGCTTCACCAAGATGGAAAAGAATGCAAGAAGATTGGCGACCAATTAAAACCAGTGGAAACACAGTCACAGCTTTAATCAGGAGGAGTCATAGTGCCACTAATCAGAGCCACGGTGGTTGTCCTTCTAAAATAAAGCCATGGACAGGGTGGTACATGCCCAATCTAGCTGTGAAAAACACTGCAGCAAATGCTTCAGGCGTGGAGAAGAGACGATGAATGGAAGCCAGAGTTTCAGACACTGTGGAGGACAGTTGATAATGTCAGCCTCTACGGACAACATCCAAGAAAAACACTCTTTCTTGCTCTTTGGTAAAAAAAAAACAAAAACTGCAAGACGAAGCTTTGCTAAAGGATCTGAAAGAAGCCTGATGAACAGTGGGAACACAGATAAATTAGTTCAGCTCAGACGGGATCCAACAGTGAATGCATCGTCCTGACAGCGAAGCACGGAGGTGGAGGTGTGATGATACGAGGCTGCAGGGGAGCAAGAGGTGTTGGAGAGATGACATTTATACTGAAAAATGACTCCCACTCTGCAGAAGCTGAGCAGCGGAGGAATATTCCAACATGAGAACCATCTAAAGCACACGAAGAAAAAAAGCTAAAACTGGCCGAGTGTGTCGTCTGATCTGAATCTAATCGAACATCTCTGGGGTGTTTTAACCCTCCTGCTGTCTTCATTTACAGGCACCAAAAAATATTGTTTCCTTGTCTGAAAAAATCCAAAAATTCAGCAAAAGAATTTCCCCAAATTTCTGAGAATTTGCAAAACCCTCAGGAAGAAAATTCCAATAATTCCTTTAAAATTTCCCTTAAAACTTTTATTTTAAAAAAAAAAATCCCCCAAATTTGGCAAGAAAACTCTTGTAAATATTTTCAAAAAATGAGTAAAAATCTTCCAAAAAAATCCTAAAAATATCTAAAGTGATTCCATATGTATCAGTAAAACTTGTAATATTTTCTTTAAGAACATCCACATAAAAATCAACCAAAATCCAGCGAATTTTGCTGGATATTGGTTGATTTTTATGTGGATGTTCTTAAGAAACATTTTTAACATTTCTTATTTTCCACCAAAAAATGTTCAAAGATTTCCCAAAAATGTTGAAAATGTGGACATCAGAAGTTTCACTGTGAAAATGTATTTTTTCTCCACATTTTCAAACTTTAAAACAGGTCAATTTTGACCCGCAGGACGACACGAGGGTTAAAGAGAAATATAGAGCAGCACAAGTCTTCCAACATCTATGCAACAATGATATCCTTCATAAATAAAGGTGGAAATATTAAGTGTTGGAAAAAATAAACTATTTGAACTGACTTTTGATGCAACGAGTTCCCACTGCGGGGCCTGAATTTTTGTATTTTTGCACAAGACACCCTACTGTTAAATTTAGCTGTAAAGTAACTTCTGCATGGAATCATTTGGTATTTAAATGATTCAGCACAGGGGGTGGACTCACTTCTGCTGTATACTGGAAATACTGACTTGCCTTGACTTATATGGATAAACTTTAGGACAGACACGGAAACTGGTTCCAGACTGAAAATGACATTTTAGAGTTTTTTTTGTGTCTCTTTTGTTGTAGTTTTGCACCTTTTTGTGACCAGTTTTTAGTTGTTTTGACATAATTTGGATCCTTCTGTTGTTACTTTGCTTATTTTTTGCAGTTTTTTCACCTGTTTACAGTCATTTGAGGACCTGTTTAAAGTCTCTGTTCCCTGTGGGCTTGTCCAGTAATCCAACCACCGTAGCGTTTGATTTTATCATGAGAATGCTGATTGACAAGAATGTCTGATGTTGGAGTTAAGACTCTCTGTGCACAGAATCAGACCGGAAGCTGCTTTCCATTTGCTGCAAAACAGCTTCAACCAGAACTTGCTCACAGACAGCTAAAGCTGCTGACTGAAAAAACACTTTGCCACAGAACAGGAAGTCTGCACCAACCTCTGCTCAGCGTCAGCGCGACGTCACCTGCCAATCTCAGTTTGTCTTTTTGGGCATTATTTCATCCATGAAGCACTTGGAGTGTTAATGGTGTTTTATTGTCTCCTGAAGCACATTTAAGACAGAAAATATATCAAAAATAAATATAAAACCAACAGAATGTGATGGGAAGGGCTAATTCAGATGCAATAAGTGTAATTTTGTGCTTTTGTTGCAGTTATATCCCATAATATTTACATTTTTTAACAGATGTGAATCAACTTAAGCATGTTAAAATCGTACATGTACTGTAAAATTCCTTAACCCTCGTGTCGTCTTGTGGGTCAAAATTGACCCGTTTTAAAGTTTGAAAGTGTGGAAAATATATATATTTTCACAGTGAAACTTCTGATGTCCACATTTACAACATTTTTGGGAAATTTTTGAATATTTTTTGGTGGAAAAAAGAAATGTTCAAAATGTTTAAGAACATTCACATAAAAATCAACCAAAATACAGCAAATTTTGCTGGATTTTGGTTGATTTTTATGTAAATGTTCTTAAGAAAATATTAGAAGTTTTACTGATATATATGGAATCATTTTAGATATTTTTAGGATTTTTTTGGAAGATTTTTATTCATTTTTTGAAAATATTTACAAGAATTTTCTTGCCAAATTTGGGGGATTTTTTTTAAAAATAAAACTTTTAAGGGAAACTTTTAAGGAATTATTGGAATTTTCTACCTGAAGGTTTTGCAAATTTTAAGAAATTTGTGGAATTTTTTGCTGAATTTTTGGATTTTTTTCAGACAAGGAAACAATATTTTTGGTGCCTGTAAATGAGGACAACAGGAGGGTTAAAAAATGCAAAGGAATATAGAATAAGGAAAATAAAGAGTTTAACTATACTGTGCTAAGTTCTCTTATTCATTATGAAGTTAAATTTACCTCACAGTTCATATTCAGTTTGTTCATTTTACAAAAGGAGAAGCATGTTGGAAATGAATTAGAACACACTTTAATGCCAATAAAAAAACAAACCTAATAATGAAAGAAGAAATTTAACACACTAAAGTCCGAACGAGGGATAATAATTTGACTACTTGCCTGATTTTGTTTCCAAAAACTCCCCGTCGTTGGATGAAGTGTTGAAGCGTTGCTGTTTCTAAAGAAACAGCTGTAGCGTTCAGCATCGCTCTGTTTGCTCTTATTTCCTGTTCTGAGCACCTCTAACAAAAAAGCAGCCGGTGAGACTTTGCAGCGCTGAAGCCACGAGAAATGGGAAGTCTAACTTTAACCACACTTCCCAGTGCATTCTTGATATGTGCATTCTTTTTCTGGCACCTCGCTGATGGGCTGGACGGAGTGACAGGGCAGTGATTCATGGTGACATAACAGCATGGCAACACTGAACAACAAATCAATACAACAAATGTTCATTAAAATGCAAAAATAACACTTTTTCTCCACATTAAAGTAGAAATATAGTCATTATTTGTATTTATTTTAGGCTGATATGCACATACAAAGCACAATGATGCATTTGTGGTTATTTGAGCTGTAAAATGGAAACTGCTTCAGCATGTTTGTTGCCTGGTTGCACCCTCTGTTGGAAGTTTATGTCAAATACAAGAAGACATTTCCAAAGAATGCTCACAGTATCAGAAATACAAAACAAGATGTGTTTATTACCATTTAAAACACTTTTGGGGAGACTTTTATCGAGATTTAATCTAGAATAAGATAAGATTTACCTAAATATTGCATTAGTAATAGAGCAGCCGTGGTTTATTCAAACAAGTTTAAACAAATTGCTCAAATGTAGACTAGATATTTAGCATTCTTGGGATTTATGTGGATCAGAAAATTAAATTAGTCATATCTTTCTTCACTGAAATTACTCATGTTTTTGTCCCAGTGCAATTAGCCATATGTTGTTTTCACTCTTTGTAAACTTGCTTTTAGAAAATAACACTCTGGGTAGACGTTTAGCATCTTAAGCAAAGAATGTTTAGGGAAATTATCCGGATTAAGCTAATCTTGTCCTTTTTTTAGGGATTCTTGTATTTTTCTTTTTTTCAAAAATGAAAACTGATGTTATGAATGAGGGAAATTCTTCATATGTGTAAAGAGAAATATGGACATTTTTACCAGTAAATATAAGATAGTCTTTTATTGCTCCCACACCGGGGAAATTTAAATTATTACAGCAGCAATAAACACAATAATAATGATACTAATGATAATAATAAGAGGCAGCAGTGCAAATATTACTGTTCAAATTTTATTACGGTCTGAGATAATGCTAATGATGTAAGTTCCATTTATGTTAACATTAGCCACTGTTAACATAAACTGGACTTAAATCATCAGCATCAAGAACAACAATATCAATAATAATAATAATAATGATGATGAAGATGATGATAATGATAATAGAAAAGTTTTCTCTTTTACGGAGGGTTTGGACAGACAACGCAGGATAACAGACAGCAATATAACAACAGTTAGACCAAACAAAACAAGATAAAATTGAGGTGAAATTAAGAAAAAGATCAGTTGTAATGAAAAAAAACACTTGAATATTAATAAATACAAACACTAATAACTTTTAGAAGCAAAAAACGTTTAATAAGTAGGAAAAAGCATGTGGACAAGAAGTATTATTTTACTTTATATGTTGTTTTTTCAGCTCTGGGTGAACTTTGTGTTGATTTTATGACGCTTACGTATGTCCGCTTTCATCAGCCACTGACGTAATGAGACGTAACGTGACTCCTGCAACGTGAGTCTAGACATACAACGTACATGCGGTACATAAACCTTCAGTAGGTTTTTAAACACTCATTTTACTTTTACAGTCTTAGAAGCCCCGCACAAGGCAGGGCATCAAAAAATTAGATTGAACTCATGTTGTTCCTCTCCACGGAAATCTTTAGTAAAAGGCGAAAGATTTATACGATCTGAAGAGAAACATGAGCGTACAACTAACCAGCGCCTCAGCGGGGAGAGTCATTCACGGACATACAACCTACACTTACGGTGCTACTGACTGGCGTGAACACATTATTCTGATTATTATATAATATACTCTTATTAACAAACAATACGGGTAAAATATCATCTTTAAACGAGCTGTTTTAGCACAAAATAAAGCTTTAACAAAACTAATAAATCTGGAGCGCAGTGCATGATGGGTAGCGGCGTGTTGCTTCCTGTTAACAAACCGCGCGTGGAAAGTTTTGCTAGCTCTATAACTTAGCAAAAATCAATATTATCACTTAATGATTCAATAAAAAGCCCAACAGTGAAATAAAAACAGGAACAAAATGAAAACAGGGTAAAATAATCGACCTGAACGGCATACGCATGCGCTGTAGACCCCTAGAGGCTAAACACCCTCCTGCTACTGCTGTCCTCAAACGGAGAGTTTCCGTGCACAATGAGTTGTTAAAGTTAAATCTGCAATATTAAGAACAAACATCTATAAAGCGCTTTAATAGTAAAAAAAATAAATAAAAATAACCTTACCTGTCGAACGGCGAAGATTATACCATTCACAGCCTCTCATGTTTGGTCTATCAAAGTTTGGAAAGACTGGGAGGAATAAAGACAGTTAAAGCTTCCTAAGTCCCAAAAAATAAAATGTGAGGGGTTTCAAGTGATGTTTTAAATGTTTCGATTATGTGGGAGGCAGAAAACCACACTTTTTGTTGAACTAATCGCAGCTTCAAGATCATAAGAGAAGATAGTATCCAATCAACACAATACACCTGTTTACTTTAATTATAATCCTCAATATACGACCAAGCAGGACCTCCAGATAACAGGTTGACTGTGGTTAATGCAAGTGGATTAGATGTTTTAGAGTGTGCACCACTAAAGTACATTACCGATTAAAAGGGGCTGAAAGTGTTTTGTTGAAGAGGCCTTGTCTCAACTGAAGGTTCCCAGTACCAAAATCAGACCTTTATTGTTTAAACCTTGGGTTTATATGCTGCATGTTCCTGTTAAAGCATCACACAAAACAATCCGAACACCCAGCAGTATTCCAGCATGGACCAACTTCGTATTGCATATAGGTAATGTGATGATTTTTAGGGGCTTTATGCTTCATTTTTGCCCATTAAACTGTAATGAGTTTTAAGCTCATTCAGCTAAGAAATGTAAATTTCCCCTGCAGCCCTGACAATAAGAGTTAACTGTGCTGGAGTTGAGTCATCTTACTGGTTTTTGAAAGTGTAAAAGAATTAAATTAATCCAGCATTACAAAACACGAACAATAAATTCAAGATCTTAAGTTGAATTAGCCAGTTTTATAGCCAGTGGTTACAAGCAAACTTGCTTCTACTGTTGACTTTTTTATATTCTAATAGTTTCATCTTCATTTAACACTGAAAATATACAGCCTCAAGTATTGGTGCAATTTTAGAGTAAATACAATCTGTGAGGCTGTTCTCAGTTAAAATTAGTCTACAGATGCAATTGCTAAGTCTAGAAATCACCTTTATCACAGTTTTGATTATTATGGGGTAATAAAAATTATCGTACCTTAATTCAAGATGTTTTAAAGACATACAGCAATTTTCTAGCATGTTTTCTCAAACTCCAGAAAACAAGAATCTCCAAGGACTTCTTACCTCTAACAGAGCATCCTCTTCATAGGCCAGTTAGCTTCTTATAAACTTAATGAGTTGAGTGAACTAATTTCATGCTCATTTATTCAACTCATCATTATAAAACACTTGTTTGAAAGTAAAAACTAGACTTTTTTTTAGTTCATTTAACACCAAATCAGCAAAACTCACATTGACATTAAATGATCTAGAAAAGATAAGTAGATTTGAAATTCCTTCATGATGTCTTACAGTGTAGCACTTTAACCCTGTAAAATCCACTGTTGCAGAAATACATCAATTTTATATTTTAAAGTATTAACTATTAAGTATTAACTATTTCCTAATTATTTATATACACATATATTTGCTCATTTTCTTCTGTATTTGGGTTTACATATTATTATTTATATTTTTTAGTTGGATGCTTTTGTTAATTTTCTGTATTTGTATTACATATATATTCCCTTCTATATTTGGATTTATATATTAGCATTATTATGCATATTTTTAGTTTTTTGCTCATTTTCTTCTATATTTGGGTTTATGTATGTAGAATTTTTTGTTTATTGTATTATTTTTTGCTTATATACACACACACACACACACACATGTTTTTGCTCATTTTCTTCTATATTTGGGTTTATATATTATCATTATTTTTTACATTTTATAATTTTAGTTTATTTTTTGCTTTTTTTTTCTATATTTGGGTCTTACAGGGTTAAAAGCTTTTTTAGTTAGGATTTTGTGTGTATTCTACCTAAATTTGAACCTATATGTCAAAGAATAGCACAGAAAATTATCCCCAGATTAGAATTTAGTAGTAGCAGTTGTTTAGAAGTCACTGCTGGACAAAAGTGTGCATCTTACAACGGGAAATGAAACAAATTTGACTGTACCAGTTTCTCAAGCCCCTAAAATAAAGTAATGCCTTTAGGCGTGTTTTTAAACTTGAAATAATTGTCCTAATTATTTTGCACATGCAGTGAAGTCTTGACACTCTAAACTCCTACATTTGTCATTTAGACACACAAACATTTTGGTGCACAGTTCAAATGCAAATAACTGTTTCGTCGAACAACGTCACACTTCAGGTTTGCTGTCTATCAAAGAAAACAGTCAGAATAAATTAGAATAAAGCCATGTTTAATTTTTTAAATCTTGTTGTGAAGAAAAGTCTCCGGTAACCACGTTATGGCACAGCAGAGTTTGGTTAAACTCTCAACATACAACAGAAGTCTCACATTCTTTGTAGTGATCTGGAAAAATACAAAAGTGAAGCGACAGTGTGGTTACCATCCTCGTCTCGACGGCACACAGAGTAAGTCACAATCAGAATGTTAGAAGAACAACAGACAAATGGCAGTTTTGTGCAAAACAAACATCAGAAATACTGAACATATTACAAAATACAGTTGTCAATGTCGAACTGGCAGGGCGTTCTGACAGTAAAATAATCAGCTCTGTAGTATCTATAGCACTCTGAACACAATGTAGTTTTCCTTCAGTTTCTTCATCTTGTTGATAAAAGAAAGCTTAACTATTGTAAACCTGCCCTCTCAGGCTGATGCTACTGAAATATGACTGAGCAGCAACACTAGTTTAGAACAGTTATAAAGAGGACATCCCATCTTTGGCCCGCTACATAAAACTTCTCACCTTGGTCCGTCAACATCCGAAAGGACTGATTGGTTTTTACTTTATCTTTTGGTCATTGGTTCAAATATAAATATAGTTTCACATTTTAATACAAAAAATAAGGCAGATTTCACTTCTCTAAATCGTAGTTTCGTGTTCCTAGCGGTGGGATTTCTCGGCCCACTGTGCATTTTTCACTGAACGCAAAGCCACGTGTTGTGTAATCGTTCGTATTCTTGCACCGGAGGCTGCGGGAAAAGACGGAGCAGCTTTTCGTCCTCCTCTCAGACCGCATCGAAGGGCTCGTGAGAGTGATTATTTGAGAAGCCCTCCTCGGTTCATATGGCCTTGACATCGATGAGGTGGCCGTGCTGGGCGCCCTGCCTCAGCATCTTGATCCCCTGCAGCTTTCGGCCGTGGAGGGTGAAGCGAGACCAGGCGGCCAGCTGGAGCAGAGCGCAGGTGATCGGCACGAACACCAACATGTAGAAGCAGCCCAGGCGAAGAGGCGGAGTCCCTGAGCTAGAGGCGGCGTCGGACATCGAAACGGACTCCTTCACGGGCTCCCTCTCAAAGATGTCGTAACCTGAGGGACAGAAATCCAACATGAGGGAAGAGCAGTGCACAGACTTTCACATTCTGTAAGGAAACTGTCCTGCAAACATTAACCCTCCTGTAGTCCTGCGGGTCAAACTGAACCATTTCAAAGTTTGAAAATGTGGAGAGAAAAAAATATATATATATATTTTCACTGTGGAATTTCAGATGTCCACATTTTCAACATTTTTTGGTGGAAAAAAATGTGTAAAGAAGTGTTTCTTTAAAAACATTCACAAAAAAACAAATTTTTGTGAATGTTCTTAAGAAACATTTTTAACTTTTCTTTTTTCCACCAAAAAATGTTCAAAGATTTCCCAAAAATGTTGAAAATGTGGACATCAGAAATTTCACTGTGAAAATATTTTTATTGTCTACATTTTCAAACTTTAAAACAGGTTAATTTTGACCTGCAGGACGACACAAGGGTTAAACCCACTACACTCCCTTTCTGTCCAGTTCAACTTGTTGTTCAAGTTCCGCTCAGCATCGTGAACAGTTAATACATCCACCGACGTACGCACTGATCACAGATAAAACTGGAATTCTACTAATCTGCCTGCAGAGCCTGTTGACACTTCACTAGAAAGACACAAAAGCTGCAGCAACTTGGAACAGCCTTGTCTAAAAATAACACAATCTGTGTCCTTGTGGGAGCTGAGAGTTTCCGCCTGTACCTGTGTAAACACAAAGCAGCCAGGTGCCGATGAGCGGGGCGAAAGTCTGGCCAGGTTTGGTCACCAAGGCAACCATCCCGAAGAGCAGAGCGGAGGCGGCCTGCTGACGTCGGTTTACCACAAAGTCCTCGTCCACCAGATCAGATATCACCAGCTTGAGCAGCTTGCAGGTTCCCTCTGTGAACACCCGGTTACTGGAAGGAAGAGACGTCAAGTTACAGTCTGTCTAAGAGAGTTATAAGCGGTAATGTGGGTTCTAAAGCTTTTGTTGAGAGCTGTCTCTGGGGTTTCAGGCTTAGATGTGTCTGTGTGGGTGCAAAAACACATCAGATCATGTGAAACTGAACCTGTAGCACCTCTAGCTGTGTTTTGTTTTTGTTTCTGCTGCTGCATGATATTAAAATGGAAGCAAACTGCAAGAAAAACATTTGTCCTGGCTTCTTCCTTTTCAGTATTTTCTGTCGATTCTTTGCACTAAAAAGCTTCTAACACACCTGCTAAATAAATCACTTTTTATTTTGTTGTTATTTGGTGTCAAGTCGTCCGTGTCTGCAAAGCTGCAGGGCTCAACATTAACGGTTTTTAGTCACTGTAGTCCTTTAGAGAAATAAATCTACTTTTTATTTGTTCAGGTACAAGAGCTACTTATCCATGTAACAAAAACAACAATTTAGTTTTCTCATTTTGCTTCAGAAAGCAGAATCCAAACAAGACAAAAATGAATCACTCATATTTTACAGACTGCATGAGAATCACACAGTGAAGTATTTTCTGTCTATTTTCTGCACACCTAAAAAGCTGTATTTTGTATAGATTGTGTAGCAACTTTGTCATTTGGGGTCACATAAATGAAATTAACAGATTTTAATTTGAAAAATAAGGAGAGGGTAAAATGCAGGCCTAATCTCCTGATCATTTTGCATATTGGTTGGAATAATTTTCAGTCACTTCTTTCAAAATAACAAGATGAAACCAACAGAAGTGTAATATTTCAAGCACTATTGCACCTCTTCTGCTATGGTTTAATGGCACCAACTGTTTATCTACAGCAGGGGAGGTAAACTCATCTTAGTCCAGGTTCCACATTCAGCTCAATATGATCTCCAGTGGACCAGATCAGTAAAATCACAGCATATTAACCTATAAATAACCACAACTCCGAATATTTACTTTGTTTTAGTGCAAAAAAGTTCACATTCAACAAATTATCTTTTTTACAAAACATTATGAAGAAACTGAAATTTGTTAAGAAAAATAAATGAAATTTCAACAACATTCAGCCTCAGTTTATCATTTCCACAGGCCACATTTTTGCATATTCTCAGTAAAAGTGGCACGAAGTGAAGCAAAATTGACATTTTCTCATGTTAAAAAACACAAGTTGACTCAGTATTTGGGTAGAACGTGAAACAAACGTCGAGTTAACCTTGGAAACAAGCCGTGACAGAAAGAGTCCCTGACGAATCTGATTCTACTGATGGGTGTGTGACTGTGTATTCAGCTTTCAAAATCATAAAAAAACAAGCCAACTGAAGTGCGAACCGTCACACATCGGATGCCTGATGCGTGTGCTGATGTGTGTGCAGGGCCGTACCTAGCAATGAAGATGCACAGCAGATAAATGTGGTCAGCCCCTGCTAGCAGCATAGCCACACTAAGTCCCAGTTTGAGCATAAATAGCCAGCGGATAACCTGGTAAACCCCGTAACGCTGGCACAGTGTCAGGAAATACAAGTTGTTCAGGTGGGGGGCAATGTAAGAGATGCCTGTGTGGGAGCAGAAGCAGAGCTGTGGTGAATAAAAAGACGATAAAACAGCAGAAAATAATCATTTTGACAGAAAGGCAGTGGGAAGCCAAAAACAGTGCAAATCAATACAAAAAAGAATCTAATCTGTTTGAGCCACAATTCAATCGACTTCAAAATGCTGGATTTCTGAGAAGAATCACCTGCTCATCAGCAACTAAAATGTGCTATTTATGCAAAATAAAAACACATATAAGTCAGACTCAGTTTAAAATATCAAATGACTTTATCTTATTATAACATTTACTTTTATTCCCATTTAATGTCACTATTTCTTTACTGCATTATTAATTTTGCCTGTCACTCAGCTCTTGTTGTACAAAACACAGATTTAGAAGACTTGTGAAGAATGTTTGGGTTATTTACTGAGTCCTACTGACGTCTTACCGAGTAAGATTGAACCTGTAGAGGCCGAGATGTTGTCAGACAAGAGATGTTCCAGGAACAGAGGGAAGAAGTTGCTGTTGAAATGGCAGTGAAACACCTGGAGTGGGAACGGACACAACAACAAAACGCAACTGAGTAGACAAAATAAAGAAAAACACCATTTTGATAAGGATTTTCTAAAAATGGCAATAAAGTCCCCTAAGATAAAGGCATTAATTGCAAAGGTTCAGGGGCAGCCAAGGGTCTGAAGATACGTTGTTCAGATTGTAAAGTGTTTTGACACAATTTTCACAAAATATTAGTATATATAAATACAGGAGGTCCTCGACTTACATCAGAGTTCTGTTCCTACGGATCAATGCAAGTTGATTTTCACCGTAAGTTGGAACTCCGGTGAAAATGTAAACAAAGCCGTTCGATGCATCACGATATGATCAGTTCTTCATAAAGTCATGAATACCAACGACTTCCATGCATGTATGAATCATTTTACTAGAAGATAACAGAATATTGTAACAGACTGATGTTGTTGATGTTGAGGTTTCAATGTTTATTGTTCAGTTCCAGATTTACCTAATGTCAGTGAACGTGCCATGTTTAGTTAACTCACCTCTGATTGGCTGAGAGTCAGCAGTAGAGAGAGCTGGGAACGGCGGCTAATTCTGGAGCTAAGTTATGGGGTTTTTCTAGTTATTCTGGTGTTGACTACGGTCCACAGTAGCCTGTGTGAAGGTTCAATAAACCAGCAGAGAACCAGATAAAGTCTCACTCATTCATCACAGAGGGTCGCTACAATATGTTGACCTGTTTTTACAATGTGACCCATGTTGGTCGGTGTTTCTTCCTGTTCCCAGCGTTTTATTCTATCTAATTTCACTTCCATGGAGACGCTTTCCTTTTCTTCCAAGCATCAGAAGAGTCTGACTTACTCTGGGAGCCATAATGAAGGACAGAAAGTTAGTGAATGTAGCACAATCCAAGGTGGAGTATAACCAGAGAATGGAAACAAAGCTGTCTGATAGCGCCGTGACGACGTATTCATCCACTCCGTCTGTCAACTAGTTCCACGTAACCAGTTCTGACGAAACGGCGTACGTTAAACCGAGGACCAGCCCATAATGAGTTTTGATGTAACGACAAAACGCCGTAGGTCAATGACATTGTAAATCGAGGACTCCCTGTACATATTTTCCACAATTACAGGATTATTATTCCATTTAAAGGAGAAGGAGCGCAGCTGACTCAACTGGGTAAACATTCGATGTACTTGAAATGTTTTTTTTTTTTTTTTTTTAATACTTTATTATATGCTGGCAATAGTAATACATTAAGAGGCTGCTGAAATAATATCAGTCATCCCTACTGTTTTCAAGTGGACATTTTTATTATCTTACCTGAATAAGGTTCATGGACACAAACCACAGGAAGTTCTTTTGTTTGGACAGCTGCTTCAGATACTGTCCAATCGTGACAGGTTTTTCCGGATTGGTCAGTGGAGCATGGCCAACACTCAGCCTGGAACAGAGCAAAAGAAAGTGAAAGGAGCGAGAGAGGAAAACACAAAATAACTCACTTCCATACCATGTCAAGCTCTTACTCTTTAAGCGCCGACGCCTCGTCTTGTTTTGGACGGATTTCCTTCTTAAAGCGCCGCTGCAGCAACCGAGACACCAACAAAAAGCCCAAGATAGAAAAAGCCGCCAGGGTCACACAGAAGAGACGGAAAGAGTAGAAATCCTCCTTGTCCCAGAACGAGTAGGACAGAAAGACGGAGAGGGAGCCCAGAGCGCTGAACACCGAGCAGTGGAAGTTGAGGCGCGTGCGGTCGGTGGCGGACACGGCGAGGTCGGCCAGCAGGGCGCTGTGGTGGAGGTCCACCATGGTGAGGAAGCCGTCGTACAGACACAGGCAGAGCAGGAACTGGAGGCCCGGTCTGGCCCACGCAACCCAGAAGGCCAGGAAGGACAGAGCGAAGAGAGGGCCATTTGTGGAGAGGGCCTTCAGGCGCTTCAGCACCACCTCTGGAGATGTGATCTGGGAGCCTTGCCTGGGTGGAAAAATACAAAGTTCTGATTATTACACAACGTTTCTGGCACAAATTGTCAAGGAAGAGGTTACATGAATGTCTATTATGTACACACAGAATCTTAAATGTGCAATTTAATGTAGAGATTGTAAAGCAAATTTGTCATTTAGGGGAAGGAGAGGGTCAAATGTAATCCTGTCACAAATAATAAATAATCTCCTGATCATTTTGCATAGTAGTTGGAGACATTTTCATTCACTTGTATATGAAAACAGCTGGATAAATCCAAGATACATGTCATCTTTCAACCACTACTTCCACTTCTTCTTCTGCCAAGGCTAAACGGCACCAACTGTTTATCTTTAACTTCTAATATTTTCCCGACTGCACTGAATTAGCATCTACTGACATTAACAGTCAAACAGTTTAACACTCCTGTGGGCACATTTTGGTTTTTAAGCAAAATAATACAGGAGATTTCAGTCACTTGCAGGAGGCAGTTTGTTGGATTTGCTCCAAAAAATAAGTGACACGTAGCATTTTTGCATATTTCAATAAAAAATGAAGCAAAACTTATATTTTCCCATGAAAAAACATCTTTGAAAACGTTAAAAAACAAGTCTTTGATATTAATTAACACTCATGCGTACACAGACTCAGAAACACCACCTCCAAGAGTAAATACTGCAGACATTCACTTAAACGAGGCGACAACTTCTAAACTAAATAACATGATCCGCTTTGTTATGACACCACCTTATGATAATACGGAATCAGTTTATGTAACCGTACAGAAATGCAAACAGAAATGCAGCATCGTGGCTGACGACTGGCTCTGATGACATGTTAATTTTGACGTGTCTTGCTGACATTACTGGTGCTGATAAATGATTATATCAGAAACGTCTGGGTGTGCATGGGAACTTAAACATCTGAGTCAGAGATTTCGGACATATAAATGTGGGAGCTGTAGAGGCAGAAATCCACATTTTATTGGTTGATTATGTCATCCAGCTGGAAGTGAGCAAAGCCACATTTTATTGTGTTTTCTAATTGGAAGTGACACATTTTTGGCAACACTTTTGGTCCTTTTCTTTGTTCTTGGAAGGTATTAAATCGTGAGATGAACAAAATATATATCAGCTATATAACTCAATTCTTATTTTTTAGTCACATCCAAGCTTCAGAAGCCACAGGGCTGAAGGTTAACATTTTTGAGGGACTTGTCCTTTATTTGTCCAGGCACAAAAGCCACTTATCCAGGTAAGAATGGTAATAATTCAGTTTTTTCTTTTGTTTGTGAAAGCAGAATCCTAACAAAAGTTTACAAAAGTGCCCTTGAGTGACATTTTAGAGAACACGGTGTACACTGCACAATAATCACACAATCAAACAGGAAAACAACCCAAACAAACAAAAAAAGTCACTCAGAGGCACAAATTAGTTTATTTTCTGTTTAGATTTAACCCTCCTGTTGTCCTCATTTACGGGCACCAAAAATATTGTTTCCTTGACTGAAAAACCCAAAAAATCAGCAAAAAAATCCCCCAAATTTCTGAAAATTTGCAAAACCTTCAGGAAGAAAATTCCAATAATTCCTTAAAAGTACTTCACTTAAAAGTTTTTTGTTTTGTTTTTTTAAATCCTCCAAATTTGGCAAGAAAATTCTTGTAAATATTGTCAAAAAATGAGTAAAAATCTACCAAAAAAATCCTAAAAATATTGTGACAACCCTCCACCTGCACACCAGGTGTGCCTATTCCAGTCGTCACCTGATTGAGCCACACCTGTGATCTAGTGGCTCAGCTGCACTTAATCTCTCCCACTTCCATTCAAGCTCTCTGACAGGAGCTGCTGCCATGTGGAGCTCCAGCAGCATGATTCTGGGTTTTTGTTTTGGTTTTTAATGCCCATTTGGTTGTTTTGCGTGGCAATAAACAGTTTTTAGTCACCACACCATTGTTGTCCTGCTGGTTTTGTTGCGGCTTTTGGAGCCAAGTTGTAACAATATCTAAAGTGATTCCATATATATCAGTAAAACTTCTAGTATTTTCATTAAGAACATTCACATAAAAATCAACCAAAATCCAGCAGAATTCAAAATCCAGCAGAATTCGCTGGATCTCAGATGATTTTTTTCTGAAACAAGAAACAATTTCAACATTTCTTTTTTTTTCCACTAAAAAATGTTCAAAAATTTCCCAACAATGTTGAAAATGTGGACATCAGAAGTTTCACTGTGAAAATATTGTTTGTTCTCCACATTTTCAAACTTTGAACCGTGTCAATTTTGACCCGCAGGATGACACGAGGGTTAATATGATTTTGCCGTATACATGTAAGTATACAATGTTGTAGCACCAACCCTGGTAATTAACTTGTTTTTCTGCAGTATTTGAAATGTTTACGTGGAGGAAACATTAACGAGGAAAATGAGGAAGGAAGGGAGGATGATTGAGACACTTACTGAGGAGAGCTGAGGAAGGAGCGGTCACTCAGCCAGCCGAAGAGAGGATCATTCAGACTGTTCCAGATGAGAAACACCGTCTAGAGCAGCAGAGGAGGCAGATAAAGGGGCAATAATTTACTATTCATACTTCAAACTGTCAAACTTCCAGGAACAACTCACGCTGGATGACTACGGATCTAAATGTCAGCCACCAGACTCATCCAGTTTTCTTCAACCCAAATATTAAAAAACGACTTAAGTACAATTTAAACCAGAGGTGTCAAACATGCGGTCTGCGGGCCAAAAGCGGCCCTCCAGAGGGTCCAATGTGGCCCTCAAAGTGTGAACATTACAGAGAAGACAATAACTGCAGATTGTATATTAGTAAAAGTATAAATTTAAAATTATTTCTAGACCATGACAAGTTGTTTTGATGATAAAGTAAAATACTAGATTGTTCATTGTTCTTCTGTCATTTTGTCTCATTTTTGTAATATTTTGACTTGTTTTTGTTGCTTTTTGTCCAACTTTCGTCATTTTGTGTTTTGCTTTATTCGATGTTTTGTGTCGTTTTTTTTGTCTCGCTTGTGTTGTTTGTCCACATTTTGTTGTTTTGTTTCTCGCTTTTGTCATTTTTGGTCTTCTTTGTGTCGTTTGTTTCCTTTTTTGTCGCTTTGTAGCTTTTATTGTCTAATTTTTTTCTCTTTTTTGTTTTGTGTCGTTTGTCTCATTTTTTGTCGTTTTGTGGCTGATTTTTGTAACATTTTGTCTTGTTTTTGTTGTTTTTTGTCTTACTTTTATCATTTTGATCATAAAGTAAAATACTATAGTTCAAGACAGCTGTGACTAAATGTTGTGTTCCTTTGTAAACACTGTGATCTGGAAGTTGTAATGTGGAAATGATAAACTGAGGCTGAATGTTGGTGAAACTGAATTTATTTTTCTGAAGAAATTTCAGGTTGCTCTTGATGTTTTGTAAAAAGATAATTTCTTAAATGTGAACCTTTTGGCACTAAAGCAAAGGAAACATTTGGAGTTGTTGTTATTTATCGGTTATTATCCTGGGATTTTACTGGTCACTGGAGATCAAACTGGGCTGAATGTGGAACCTAAACTAAAATGAGTTTGACACCCCTGATTTAAACCATTGGTGATGCTTAGCAGCACTAGACTTGACTAAACTGGTGCTTAACTAACACAGCTACAGTGCCAGGTTTGTTTCTCACTCACCTCTCCCACCCAGAAGGAGATTTTATCGATCTTGTAGATGGACACAAAAGTCTCCACGTAGTAAAGCAGGAACACATTGTGGAGGATGGAGGTAAACAGGGCCAGAGATCCGTAGAGCACTGCAGTAGAGAAGATGCCTTGCCAGAAGCTGCAAACGCTCCTGCCCATTCTTCTTTCTCAATCTCTCTGCTCCGTCTTTTCTCTGTGCCAAGCTGCAATCATTTCACGGCCTGGCCGACCCGGGGTCACCACCTCATGGTAGCCTGAAGGAAGAAAAAGAAAACACAGCAGAAGTGGGTAAATTCATTGAGGTTTAACAGAAACATTCTCAAAGCTATTTTCAGTACAGTAAAACATACTCTCTCATCACAATGTTTGTGAGCATTACCAGGAGTTACTTCGTCTCCTTTGGGTTGAAAATAATTTCCCGACTATGACAAGTTGTTTTGATCAAGTAAAATATTATATTCCTTTGTGTCTCATTTTTGTAATATTTTGTCTTGCTTTTGTTGTTTTTTTGTTTGACTTTGTCGTTTTGGTCAGTTTGTGTTTCCTTTTCGTCTTGCTTGTGTTTTTTGTCTGATTTTTGTCATTTTGTGTTTTGCCATATTCGTTGTTTTGTGTGTCATTTGTGTATTTTTTGGTCGTTTGGTTTCTCGCTTTTGTCATTTTCAGTCTCGTTTGTGTCATTTGTGTTTTGTCATTTGTTCATTTTTCTGTCATTTTATAACTTTTTTTGTCAAATTATCCTTTTTTTGCTTTGTTTCGTGCTGTTTGTCTCATTTCTTGTCATTTTGTGTCTCAATTTTGTAATATTTTGTCATGTTTTTTGTCTTTTTTTTAAAATTCATTTTGATTATAAAATAAGATACTATATGGCTCAGTTCCAGATAGCTGTGACTAAATGTTGTGTTCCTTTGTAGACACTCTGTGATTTGTAAGTTGTAATGTGGAAATGATAAACTGAGGCTGAATGTTGCTGAAATTGAACTTATTTTCATAGGAAATTTCAGGTTGTTCGTAATGTTTTGTAAAAAGATAATTCCTTAAATGTGAAGACTGTCAGAATGTACTCTTTTGCACTAAAACAAAGGAAAAAAATTGGAGTTATTTACAGGATACTATGCTGTTATTTTACTGGTCACTTGAGATCAAATTGGACCCTGAACTAAAATGAGTTTAACACTCCTGCTATAAGCCAAACTGAAATAGTTGTGCTACCATAAAATAAAGCATTTGTGAGCATTACCAGAAGTTACTTCGTCTTCTTTGGGTTGAATCTCAGCGTGAGCAACCCTAAAATAACAACATTCCTGTCTCCCTGCAGAGTTCGAGCAGACCAAAGGAGCGCTGTTTCTGTGCTCTAAGTGCTCATTAAATTGAGCTCGTTCCTTTCTCTGCTGTCCCACACCCAGCTGAGCGTCGTATACATGTCCATGACTGAAACTGTAATTTATATGACCGCTCCCCTCACGCTCCATCTCCCTGTCCCCATGAAAAGCTGTCCTCCTTCTCAGCAAAACTACAAAGGAACAGTCACATGATCGTCTTTTCAGGCTAAGTGTTTTCACTGTGCTTTGTTGCCCTTGGGTGTCATATTCAACACAACATAATTAACAACTGCAAAGCAGACAATCACCTGTGAATTTCCGTTTACGTCACACCTACTGAGAACTTCCCAGAATGAATGCAAGTCCCATATCAGTTTAGTTAATCACTGGCTTAGTTTCTCTTCCTTGTTCAAGCCCCAGGTGCTCACGCAGCACCCATGGGAGAAGAATTCATTTAAAAATACCAACAAGCTCCCTACTTAACACCTGACTGCCACAAGCTCAGACTTGCCCCAATCTTCACACATCCTGCCACAAATTCGGTGTGAAAAAACGCATATAAAAGCTCAAAATAACCGCATCCCTAAGCAACAGTGGAGAGAGTCTGCACAGCTGCAAAACCACAGCTTCACATCAAGATCGTAGAGATAGCAAAACTTGGCCGAGGCGAGATCCTTGGAGTGTAACAAAAAATCTTTTCGGGCCTGTTCCTATCAGATCCGAGCGGCAAAGTGGGATGACTTTCAGCTGGCGGAGTCGTATCACATCTCTTAACACGGATATATCACACATCAGATGAGGTAGCAGGCAACAGGGCGAGACTGCATCTACAAATATCCAATTCATGTCCTCTCAGCCACGGCACATTCACAGCTGCTTCCACCTGTGGAGCGCATTCCTGGCCGGGACACGTACCTGCCGAGTTCCCTCTGTACCAGCGCTGAACAGTTAATCGATCTAAGAACTGCAATTCTCAAAAAACGCAGATAGCTAGAGGCTGATCCAGGGTTTATTTGTTATTATCACTATTTTATTTACCTTGACGGTTGAGTTTGTAATTCTTAAACACTGCTTCCAAGTCATAAATGATGCCTCTATCCAGTTTACAAAACATAATACATCCACATTAAAAGCAATTTATATCCTTCAGTTCTCATCTTTCATTAGAATATAGAACAGATCGTAATACTTTAAAGGCATCTCTTGTGGTAACGCAATAAATATCGAACTGATACAGTAAAAAAACACCACAAATTGTAATATTGGTCAGAAAAATTGCAATTACATAGAATCAGCCCTATTCGAAAGGGCAAAATATATGGAGGTCAAACATACTGACTGAAATTGAACATTTAAAGGCAGCATAAATGTGCTTGATAATAAACTTTCTGAAATCAGAAATCCTGCTCAATATACTGGATTAGTAAGGTCAAGTCACTGTTATTTATCTAGCACATGTAAAACAGCAGCTGTTGAAGCAAACTGAATTTGAGTAGATAAGTAAGTTCAAATATTAAGATTATCACCCTGCAATATAGTTTATAATGAGTAACTTGCATATTAAGGTTAAGAGCCCTACCAAGTAGTATAAAATACAAATTTACCTGACTAAATATTAAGGCTTAGACTCTACAACATTCAAAATTATGCAGCTTTATTTGACAAATGTAAATATTAAGGTTAAGAGCCTCAACATTACATACAAGATTAACGACCTAACCAGTGTTTGCTAACTTACTGGCAACATATAAGCAGGTATATAGAGGTATATATAGCATTTTTATAGCACCCTATGAACCATATATATATATATATATATATATATATATATATATATATATATATATATGTGTGTGTGTGTGTGTGTGTGTGTGTAGACACTGTAATCTGGGAGTTGTAATGTGGAAATGATAAACTGAGGCTGAATGTTGCTGAAATCAAACTTATTTTCGTAGGAAATTTCAGGTTGTTCATAATGTTTTGTAAAAAGATAATTCCTTAAATGTGAACAGTGTCAGAATGTACTTTTTTGCACTAAAACAAAGGAAAATGTGGAGTTATTTACAGGTTATTATGCTGTTATTTTACTGGTCCCTTGAGATCAAATTGGACCCTGAACTAAAATGAGTTTAACACTCCTGCTATAAACCAAACTGAAATAGTTGTGTTACCATAAAATAAAGAAGAAAAAGCCAAATAGCAGTGTTGACTGCTAGTGCCTCATTTTTTTCTGCTAAATAAACTAAACACAAGTTAACAGAAAACCGCTTCTAAACAAACGAGAAGTCAACAAACAAATTAGCATATCATTACCTCAGCACTAGTTAGCTAGCTAGCGCCTCAACAAGCTCGGTCGTCGACCAAACGAGCTCTTATTCGACTACAAAAACTACAACGAACACCTCACACGTCGTAGTTGAGCAGATATCGATCGATTGTGATCTTAAATGATTATCGTTAATGGGTTTAGTGAACGGAAAACAAACGGTTAGCATTAGCTAGCCTTATTAAATGCTAGCATTAGCTCGCTAGATAACGTTATCGTCGCTGAGTATCTGGAGATAAACTGACAACCAGCTCCAGGTGCGTTCACGGCCCCAGCTCTAAACGTGTTGCTTACCGACGGGAAAAGGCAGATTTTCAGGCCGTGTAAACCGTGTCTGGCTCGCCGGGAAGCTGGCTCGTCGGCTCGGCAGCTGTTCCAGACAGCAGCCCACGTCAGAATAACTCCAGCCGGTTACTCACAGCCGTGACGACTCTGGTGGATTTGTAGTGGATTTCTCACTATTGGAGACACGTAGATAAGAACTGCAGCGCCACCCAGAGAAACACGAGCCAGAAATAATACTACACTTCCAGTTACACCCTGAACTAGTCAGATCCATGCCAGATTTAGATATGTGACCAAAATGAGACACAAAATGACAAAAACGAGACAAAACGACAAAAACGAGACACAAAATGACAAAAATAAGTCACAAAATGACAAAAACAAGACACAAAATGACAAAAACAAGACACAAAATGACAAGAACGAGACAAAAAATGACAAAAACGAGACACAAAATGAAAAAAACAAAATGACAAAAATAAGACGCAAAATGAAAAAAACGAGACAAAATGGCAAAAACAAGACACAAAATGACAAAAATAAGTCACAAAATGACAAAAATGAGAAACAAAATGACAAAAACGGGACAAAATGGCAAAAACAAGACACAAAATGACAAAAATAAGTCACAAAATGACAAAAATGAGAAACAAAATGACAAAAAGCGGACACAAAACAACAAAAACGAGACACAAAATGACAAAAATGGGACACAAAATGACAAAACGGGACGCAAAATGACAAAAACAAGACAAAACAACAAAAGTGAGACACAAAATGAAAAAAAGGGACACAAAATGGCAAAGAAAGGCACAAATTGGCAAAAATGGGACACAAAATGACAAAAACGAGATATTTGTATGTGACAAATAAGTATTTTTTTCTGTTTGGAAATTTGTTTGTTTGCTGTTAAATCTAAAATCATGTCCAGATTTGTAGTTGATTTTTATTTGATTAGTAGGCTTCATCTGGCTGGAAATGACATAAATGACATGATATGCAATTTATTTAAAATGCAGCGTCCAGATGTATTCATACCAAACGGTAAGTTTTGATTTAAAGCAAAGCTTTATGTGGACAGTAAGTTTTTTTTCTGTCTGAAAATGATATAAATGTGTTACTTAAGTTTTCTTCTCCTTCTTCTTCTTCTTCTTCTTCTTCTTCTTTTCTTTCTTCTTCATCTATTTAAAAACACCATGTCCAAATTTACATTCATAGTGAGCTTTTATTTTACTTCTAAGTTTCTTCTGGCTGGAAATAACAAAAACAAAAGATGGGAAGACATTATGTTCAACATGATGATTTATACTATTTATTCTAAATTTACATTTACAACTTTTTCTATGTTTTAAAAATATTTTTTATTTATAATGTCATGGCAAAAATGATTCATACTCTTTCCAAATTTTGATTAGAAGAATTTCTATGTGACCAGTAGGCTTCTTTCTGTCTGGAAATGTAGTTTAGTTTGTTTCTAATATACATAGAGTATGTAATACACTTAGATAAGCCTTTAAATATGCATCTGCAATTTCTTTAAAGGTGTTTCTGATTGAACTTATAAGTGTGAAACTATTTCTAACTACATTTTAAAGATAGCATGCAACTGAATCTTTGTATTTTAAACCATTTCACTCTACAACATGGTGAATTAAACCAGCTTATTCCAAATTTATTTATATAGCACCATTTAAAACATATATAGCACAAGTTCTGTACACCTTATATGAAATTCAACAATAAATATGTGCCGCTAAGCGAGACAGAAAACAGGATAAAGTTTGCGAAAACACAAGTACATCCTGACATTTGTTTTCCAAAATGAATCAAAATGCATCTAAAATGTTTCGAAACAATGGAGAAAATGATTTATAAACTGTCTTAGATTACTGAAAATGTATCCAAAATGACAAATCTGTGCAAAGGGACCAAAATTACTGAAAATGTTTCCAAAATTACCCAAAAGCTGAGCAAAAAGACTAAAAATAGAGCCAACGTGACTTAAGCTCTCTCCAACTTTCTGAAAACCTCTTCAAAATGTGTCTAAAATGCCTCAAAACAGTACCCAAAATGATTCTTACATGGTTCGAAATGTCCAAGTAGGTAAAAATAGGTCCAAAAGAACTTAATGTCCCCAAAATGAAAAAAAAAAAACATTCCAAATGATTGAAATGTGTCCAAAATGACCCCAGAACTGCCCAAAATGACTTAAATCATATCCTAAATGAGTCAAACCCTCTCCAAAATGAATCAAAATATCTCTAAAATGCCTCAAAATAGCTCCAAAATGATTTTAAAACCATCCTAAATGGCTCGAAATATGTACAGATAGATAAAAATAGGTCCAAATGACTACAAATTTCTCCAAAATGAGTCAAAAATAGATGCAACACGACTTAAACTTTGTCCAAAATGAAATGTTAATGTGTGAAAACAACGAAGGTCAAATGAGGAAATGATTGCGATATATGAAACTATTAAAAAACACGACAAGCAGGATAAGTGATTGTAAGATCAAATTCTAAAATAAATCAAATCTAAAAACAAAAACATTAAGATCACAAAAAGCAACCAAAAACCACTGAAGAGAGGTACATCTTGACATTTGTTTGGCAAAAAATGTCATTTGAGACGGAACATTTGGTTGAAAGAGGACGACTTTTCCAAATACATCTTTGTATAGTGCTCAAATTTAGTCTGTATAGCTGGTAAACTTCACAATGAATGCATTGAAAATTACATTGCTGATGTCAAGAAGGTCTGTGCAGAACACTGGACCATGTGAACATTTTTCTCTAGTCCCTGTAATATTTAATTTCAGCAGAAACCCACAACAACAGCTTGTGGATTGAGAGAGAGCTTTAGAACTGATCCTGTTTGCGACAATCTGTGACCCTTATGAAATTATTTAGATACATACTATAATGAGACATATGTAAATGAAACCACTGTCATGAAGTATCTACTGGTGTATAAATAAATAGATTTGTATTGGTGGTAAGCAGGGAAAACGGGGAGCAAACAAGGCCCTGAAATTGTGTGTTTCCATGTGTTTTCCAGCAGGGGGCAGCCTCAGATCACTCAGACTTAATGTCCATTCACTGACAGCAGGGAGCCTCAGCAGAAAGCTGCTGGGTTCTGTTTCCAGGCAAACTTCAGAAACAGGAGCATTGCTGTAATATTTAGAAGGAAATGTAACCTTAAAAACTGCAAAACCGTGTTTGAGTTTCATGGCCTTCTGTATTTTTTAATTAAGTGCCATTTTAAACATGGATGCAACCTTAATTAGACAAGAAAGCCTCAGTCTGATTCAAATTTAATACTGAAGACCACAAATAGCCTGTTCCTGCAGAATGTTATAGCCATGATATGTACTATCTTACGTTAAACAGTGTCCAAAATGCTTCAAAACGGTCACCAAAATGATTTAAAAACTGTCTTAAATGGCTTAAAATCCATCCAAAATACCTACAAATATGTGCAAAAGAGCTTAAATATCTCAAAAAAATTCACAAATGAATGCAAATTTGTCCAGAATTACCCCAAAACTATAAAAAGTGATTCCAAAACAGATTCAACATGACTCAGAATTTGTCTAAAATGGCTCAAAACCTACCCAAAATAAATCAAAATGTGTCAAAAATGCCTCAAAGCGGTTTTGAAAATGATTTTAAAACCATCTTTAATTACTCAATATATGTCCAAAATAACAAGAAAATCTGTGCAAAGAAACTAAATGGTGTCAGAAAAGACTGAAAATTTTCCAGAATGACTAAAAATGTGTCCAAACTGACTCAAGACCTATCCAAAATGATTAAAAAGCTGTCCTAAATGACTCAAAATATATCCAAAATAACAAAACGTATGTGCAAAGGAACTAAATTGTGTCCAAAATTACCCACAAAAAAGTCCAAAATGACTGAAAATGTCTCCAAAATAAGTCAAAATTTGTCCAAATTGACTTAAAACACATCTACAATTAATCAAAACACATCTAAAATGTTTTGAAATGGTGGTGAAAATTACTTAAAAACTGTCTTAGATTACTCAAAATTTGCCCACAATAGCAAAAGTCTGTGCAAAGGGACTAAAATGACTGAAAATATTTCCAAAATTACCCAAAAACTGTGCAAAAAGACTGAAACATACATCCAACGTGACTTGTCCAAAATTACTCAAAACTTCTCCAAAATGAATCAAAATGTGTCTAAAATGTTTGAAGACAGTATCTGACATGATTTTAAAACAGTCTTCAATGGCTCGAAATATGTCCAAAGAGCTGAAAATAGGTCCAAAACAACTTAGTGTCTCCAAAATGACAAAAAATGTCCCAGATGACTGCAAATGTGTCTAAAATGATCCCCAAAACTCTCCAAAATGACTTAAAACCTATCCCAAATTAATCAAGATGTATTTAAAAATGCCTGAAAAACAGTACCCAAAATGATTTTAAAACTGTCTTAAATGATTCAAAATATGTCCAAAAAGCTGAAAATAGATCCAGAAGAACTTACATGTCTCCAAAATGACAAAAAAATGTTCCAAATGACTGCAAATGTCTCCAAAATTACCCCAAACTGCCCGTAGTGACTTAAATCATATCCAAAATGAGTCAAGATTTGTCCAAAATGCCTCAAAACAGTATCCAAAATTATTTAAAAACTGTCTTAAATGGCTCAAATTATGTCCAAATGGCTAAAATATGTCCGAATGACCGCAAATGTGTCTAAAATGACTCACAAATAGATCAACACGACATAAACTTTGTCCAAAATGGCTGAAAAACTGTTTAGATGAAACGTTAATGTGCGAAAACAACAAAAAGCAGAGGTTAGATGAGGAAATGATCGCGATATTTGAAATCGGCGTGTGAGTGTGTGTGAGTGTGTGTGAGTGTGTGTGAGTGTGTGTGAGTGTGTGTGTGGAGGCTGGGTTGTGTTTCAGTCTGGGCTAACTGCAGCAGCAGCAGCAGCAGCAGCAGCAGCAGAAAAAGCAGAGCAGCTCTCTGTTTGCTGCTGAAAGGACGGCTGAGAGGATTTAAAGAGGAAAAGCTGCGCAGAAACACAGCAGGTGAGAGACTTTCTGCTCTGGTTTTTACGTTTCGTGCATCTCCGAGTCTCCGAGCAGCGTCTTCTACTTTTATTCCTCCCGAGCATTGGTGGAAACACTCAGGTGAAGGTGACTGGTGGAGCTCTGCTGCAGTCCGGGTCGGACAGGTGCTCAGGGTGGAGGACCACAAAATACTGGAGAAAGTTAGATGCAGCTGTGAATTTATAGTCTGGAAATCACTCATTTCCTGAGTTTAGTCAAAGGCTACGTTCAAAACCTTCTTACATGTCTCTGTCTCTTGTTTAGCGGTTGGTTTTTAACCTTTTAAAAGCTTTTTCTGACCTTTTTCGTAGTAATAAATAGATTTTTCCCCCCCGGAACGAGATCATTAAAGGTAGATAAGCAGCGTGGAGCCGCAACATTAATCGATGAATCAATTAGTTGTCAACTACTACACTCACCCTTAAGTCTGGCTGCCAGGTTGAACTGATGGAGATCTTCAGTGTAAGCAGAGATACTCTATATCCTATTAAATCCTTAATTCCAGACTTACAGAAAAAGCACACATTCCAAGTCTTACTGCAAGCAAAAATTTATATTTTATTTATTAATATGAATCAATAATTTAATTAATCCATTAATCAAGTAGTTGCTATTACAATAATTGTCTAACTTTATTAATTGTTGGTGAATCAATTTGAGTTTTTTTAAAGAAAAAAAGTCAAAATTCTTTGATTTCAGCTTCGTAAATGTGAACATTTTCTTTCTTTTTTCCTATTTTTCGGGTTTTTTTTTTTTACTCCTCTGTGACAGTAAATTGAACATCTTTGGGCTGTGGACAAAACAAAACATCTGAGGAGTTCATCTTGGATTTTACAATTCTCTAATATTTTATCAACCAGACTGATTAATCGGGAAAATAAGAGACAGTGAAATTAATCAGTAGCTGCAGTTCTAGAGCCATGTAGCTAATAACTGTTTAACCCTGTAAAACCCACTGTTGCAAAAATACATTATTTATTGAAATGTTAGTTTCTATTTTATATATATATATATATATATATATATATATATATATATATATATATATATATATATATATATATATATAAAATGAGCAAAAATTAAGCATATATATATACAATATATTTTTTTGGTTTATTTTATTTTATTTGCAATTTTTTTTCTATATTTGGGTTTATATATGTATATAATTAATTTTTGGGTTTATTTTTTGCTGATTTTTTGCAAATGGTTTTCTATATACAGAATTTTGCTCATTTTATATATATATATATATATATATATATATATATATAGTTAGGCTTTTTTGTTTTTTATTTTATTGTTTTGTTTTGGTCATTTTTTTGTATATTTGGGTCTTACAGGGTTAAAGGCTTTTCAATTTTTGATTTTATTGATTAAGTCTTCTAGTGAAGCTTTGTAGATCAATAAGTCCTTAATAAGTTTGTCTGTCAGGTTACATTTGTGGAGATTTTGAGCAAAAGTGCAAATACTTTATATTCTATTACAAATATCAATCCTTCAGGCCAAACTTACTTGAATAAAAGCATTATTTCAAGTAAATATTAAATAAATAAGCTTTGTGGAGCAGCAGCATTAAATAATAAATCAATTAGTTGTCAACTATTACATTAATTGTCTATCTAACTGTATTAATAGGTGATTAATCAGTCTGAGTAATTTTTTCAAAGAAAAATAGTCAAAATTCTCTGATTCCAGCTTCTTAAATGTGACACTAAATTGAACATCTTTGGGTTGTGGACAAAACAAGGCTTGGATTTTATAACTACTATTTTCTGACGTTTTATAGACCAAACAACTAAATGATTAATTGGGAAATTAATCGAGAGATTAATCGATAGTGGAAATGATTGTTAATTGCAGCTTAAGGCAGAGTGCCACTTATGCAGTCTTTCTTTAAAAGTAGCGACTTTATCGAAGGTTATTAAGTCTTTTAGTAAAACTGCATAGATCAGTTAAAGTACAAAACATTAATAAGTTGCAGGTTTCATTGGTGTAGATCTATGTATGTATATCAGTAATTTTATTATTATGGTGGGTTCAGGTAGGGTCAATTTTAACAGATTTTTATACTTTTGGACACTTTAATCTACATAAATCTGCATGTTTTACAGGGCTCTGGTGTAATTTCTTAATTTTAGAGTTAATTTGTCTCAAAAAGGATGTCTCACTTTAAGCATAGAGTGAATTAAATGGACAGTTTGTAATTTCTGCTGCTAGAGGTGTCTCAATAGTCGGATGATGTTATGAAGCAGTGAGGGATCATGGGAGTTGTTGTTTTCAACCTCTGAAATTTTGTCAGATCTGCCTCGGGGAGGAATCATGTTCATGGATGGAGTAATGCATTTATCTTTATTCAAAATATGTTTAGTCATTTTTAATGAAGTAGCAGCAGGGATGTCAGCTAGCGTAACGTTAGCTACCGTCAGATGAGTCGACGTTCTGAATCAGTCCAAAGGTCAGAACTATGATACCGAAAAATTAGACAATAAAAAAACATCAGAAACAGGAGTGTTTAGCTGGCTAGTTAGTGGACTTTGTCATCTTTCCTCTGTGTCATTCTGTGATTGCTAGGAGCTAAAGCAGACATGACCTTTATGACCATCTTAAATGGCTCAAAATTTTGACCCACAGGACAACAGGAGGGTTAAAGTAATCAATAAGTTTGCTAACTGAACATCAGGAAAAGTTTGTGATGAAGCTGAAATGGTTGCATAAATGTCAGTGTAACTTTAATAAATGGAACAGTCAAGTCTACAACTGCAAATGTTATTATTAACTAAAGACAAACTACACTCATAACTTCTGCTTTATGAAGCAATATTAGTTATTAAGTCATTTATTTACCATTTAAAACCCTTCCGTTACACCTTATAGAAAGTGGTACCAGTGTCTGAAGCATCTCATCTCTTCAAACTTTCTCATTCAGATGGCTAGAGGACATTAAATACAGAGAGAAGTCCAATGTTTACAATGAATTTTAGAAAGTTTTCATAATTAGTAGGTTGAAAGTTGCCAAGCAGCTTTATTTACACATCAAATAACAAAATGCTGCACTGCATATACTGTATACATGCTGTAGAATTCATTAAAAAACCTACATTTTGGACATTTATCATCCTTCTTAATCACCAAAACATCATTTCAGCAGAGGCTCTCAGTGGAGTTAATATACTGTAAGAGTTGAAAGACAAAGTTAATTTGCTAATGTGCCATAAAATGGACTTTTTGAGAGTTCTGACCTAGAAATGGTGATGCTTCATCATAGGTTTCAGTGTCTGTCATGAAACATTACAGGAAGTAGAGGATGATTTGAAAAGTAGCTCAGAAGAAAAGGCTTTTAGAGCATTTAAACTCACTTTATATTGAGCCATTAGAGCCTGAAGAAGTCATTACTTGTTCTTATGTGTGAGTGGGATGGCGTGACCCCAGCTGAGCTCTTCTATAGCTCATAGTTTGTCTTTTCAGAGTAAACAGATGCAGATTATTTATATTTATATCCCAGTGAATGTGGCCCACAGCAGGAACCCACTCATTCTTCCTTTGTTGTGCGAGTAATCTCATTTATGGTCCAGCTGTGGGCCAAATCTCAGCGGTTTAGAATTAATATAAGAAAAATTGAGAAACATCACAGTCTAGTATGGCATATTGTACATAATGCATAACCCCAGTGAAAGCACAGTAGTAAACAAAAGTAAGAGTGTGTTTTGCATTTCAAGTAGGTAAAAATTGAAAGGAAATGTGAGAATAGCTCACCTGTTTTATTGGTCTTTCTGCAGAAATGTCAGAATCCTCATCTTACAAATTGTTCTGACAGGAAAACAGTTGCATCATGCTTTGCAAAACCTTTCCGGAGACGAGTAACGAGTTCATTTAAGGATGTTTGACGAGCATCAAATGGCAGAAACCAACCGTAGCAGCAGTTAAAATGTCCCGCCACATGTTTTTTAGCTCTATGGATCAATAAGCAGGAGGAAATTTGGTCGCTGCCTGCTGTTTTTGGTCAACTCCTCTCGTGTCCTTATCATTCATGATGCATTGTTTGTGACGCCGCGAAGGCGGATGTGTTTACCTTCCCCTCCTGGAGTTCTGGTGCTTTTCACAACATGATGCTGTCAACGCTTTGGTGGACAGAGACAATGCAGATGTGTTGAGACAATGGCGTGTTTGCTGCAGATGACAAACACACGAGAAAGAGGCGGATTCTCGGCAGTAATTCGTCTGACTTGCTCTGTTTTGTCTCAGTTTTTCACAGGAGCACTCATCAAACAAGACTCGCTGCTGTTCCATCAGTGTCAGAGGGAAACCGCTCTGATTCTGCACATCAAAGTCTGTCTACAGGACTTGGTGGAGCACTAATGCATGTGTGGAACGGTTTTCACGGCTGGTTGAGTCTGACGAGTACAAGTTGGAAAAATGCAATAAATATGGAGGTGTGGATTTATGAAGCAGTGACCTCCGTAGCCCGATTCTCATCACTAGCAGCTCAGGGTTTTATCAGCCGTTTACATTGTGGGTAATGAAGGTGTCAGAGTTTGACTGAGGAGGAAAATGTGGAATGAAAAAGAGATTCTATCTGGTTCTACTGCATTGTTTTGGCTTCTTTTTTTAAGGATCAGTGTGAGTCTGACAATGTTTTAACCCTCCTGTTGTCCTCATTTACAGGCACCAAAAAATATTGTTTCCTTGTCTGAAAAAAATCTAAAATTCAGCAAAAAAATTCCCTAAATTTCTGAATATTTGTAAAACCTTCAGGAAGAAAATTCCAATAATTCCTTAAAAGTTTCCCTTAAAAGTATTTTTTTTTAAAGTCCCAAATTTGGCAAGAAAATTTTTGTAAATATTTTCCAAAAATGAATAAAAATCTTCCAAAAAATCCTAAAAATATCTAAAGTGATTCCATGTATATCAGTAAAATTTATAATATTTTCTTAAGAACATTCACATAAAAATCAACCAAAATAAAACAAAATTCACTGGATTAATATTTTCTTTAAGAACATTTTTAACATTTCTTTTTTTCCACCAAAAAATGCTCAAAGATTTCCCAAAAATGTTGAAAATGTGGAATGTTTCACTGTGAAGTTTTTTTTAAACAATATTAAAACAATATTTTTTGGTGCCTGTAAATGAGGACAACAGGAGGGTTAATACAACATATCTTAAATATCTTGTTAAGTCAAACAATCTTGAAATTATCTTGTTCTGAGTTGTATTTTACAAGAAAAATCAAAAATAAGTTCAATACATCTCAAATTAGGAGGTTACATAAAGCAAAAATCGATTTTTGAGTGAAAAACCGCTTTTTTTTTTTTTTAAGCATGTCTGGCTTATTTTAAGACACTTAAGCTTGACAATCCTAGTAAAATAGAGCTTAAAATAAGTTTTCCCAGCTAATTTTAAGATCTCAATATTCTAAATATCTTATTTCAAGAAATCTGACCAAGACATTTTTCACTTGTTCTATTGGCAGATTTTTCACTTATTTCAAGGTAGAAGTTCCTTGAAATAAGTTTTTTTTCTTGTTTTGAGAGGGACATTTTTTCCAGTGTAACCCTTACTAATAAAGAAGCCTAGTTATGAATGACAGGTTCTCTGCTGTCACATGCTGTTAAAACATTAAATTTAATGTATATTGGTGCCAAATATCAGGTATTGGCCTTTCCAGATTACCGATAATTGGCACTGGTATCGGCCCTAAAACAACAGTGACAAACATGTCGGTTGATCCATAGACAGAATTCCTTTGAGATGTTTGTTTGTGGCTCCAGTTTTGTCAAAAAAAAAAGTTCATTAAAATTATTTAGACGTAGCAAGAGCTCGCTAACATTCTGCTCCAGAGAACCAAGTGTCTCCTACGAAGTCCAGCTGTCAGCTAGCAGTAGTTCCTCATCAGATGCTAACTTGTCTGGACCACTGTGGTTGAGCCACAAGTGCTTAGCTTGAAGCCTGGCCGGATGGATCGTCACGTAATCTCATGAATCTCATGAGAATCCAGCTGCCTCAAGCAAAAACCAAACACTGACCAACAATGAAGGCAGTTGTTTTTTAAATGCAAGTGTGGAAGCAGTAAATCTTAACTTAGAGTTCACTTACTGGGTTTTTCTGGAGGCTTCAAGCAAATCTTAGTCTTTTCATCTGTTTGTTATCACTCCACTTACAAGTGTATTTCTGTATTTCTTCTTTTGTAATGATCATACTGATGCATAGCCTGGTAAATCTGCAGTATATAAATATGAAAATGCCCAGTTGCCTGCAGGACTCCTCACCTGAGTCGAACATCTTTTGGTCTTCACTCCCTGCTCCGTTCTTCTACCTCCTCCTCATTTCTTCTCCTGCTTTGTCATTTCACAGGATAGTTTCAGAGCTTAGCACCCAAACTGCTAACAGAGAGGTCATGAGCCCCATTGTGGATCGTCACTGCGAGTGATTAGCAGCAGCAGCCGTGGAGATTTAGCCGTGAATTCTCCAGAGCGGGATTCACAGCGCTGACCCTTTGATCAGCGACAGAGCCGGCCACCGGGCAGCCAGGCGGAGATTGTGCTGATGGCACGAGGCCTAATCTCTAGATTATCCATCATGCTGCTCCAGTGTGCACACAAGCTAATTAAGAGATGGGGTTGCAGCATCGCAGCGCAGGGGTGCATCACTTATCGCAAAACTTTTTAAATGGTGCTTTTATGTAACGGCACCTCAGCCGTTGTCTTTGACTAACTGGCTTTAATCAGAGAGCGGTGGAGCACATCAGCAGGGAAGTTTCTCTGCATTGAGTCGAGGAGGAAGGAAAGGTCAAACACGGCATCTATTTAACCCTCGTGTCGTCCTGCGGGTCAAAATTGACCCGTTTTAAAGTTTGAAAATGTGGGAAAAAAAACAATTTCACAGTGAAATTTCTGATGTCCACATTCTCAACATTCTTGGGAAATCTTTGAACATTTTTTGTTCAAAAATGTTCAAAAAAATTCCCAAAAATGTTGAAAATGTGGACATTAGAAGTTTCACTGTGAAAATATATATTTTTCTCCCCTTTTTCAAACTTTAAAACGGGTCAGTTTTGTCCCACAGGACGACACGAGGGTTAATAATCAGTAACAACAGTCACTAAGTGCACTCAAGCACGACACTTAATTGCAATTTTGAGGTACTTTTCCTGTTACTTTTTACTTCTATTTTACAAAATTTCAAGGGAAACACTGCACCCTTCACTGCACTACAGTAATTTAAGGTCTACACTAACTGTTAAGATTATAAATTTCTTTTTAAAATGCATTGCTATCGTTTTGGCTCTCCACCAAAGAAGTGACATTTATGTTGTGACCCACTGGAGGAAGTCCAACCCCGAGTTTTAGATCCTCTAAACAGTTTAATCTTGTCCTGGACTGATAAACTATAGACAAACACAGTTTTTCTACGTAATGAGGTTGCATTAACTAACCTTGTTCTGGCAAATTAAGTATATTTTTCTTATAAAACTTTTTCTCATTTAAAGGTTTGGAGATTTTGAACATTAAAATGAGTATATTACATTCTGTCCCCTCAGGTCAGAACAAAAAATGTTCTTTTTGTTCTGAGATCAGTTCCACCTCAGTGCAGCGGCATCTAGTTCAGTATGCTGGATCATTTCTCTTTTAGTTATGCACTCTGTTTTCTCTTTCTCTGCACAGACTGAGTGTGTTCTCAGCTGGAGGACAATCAAAGAGACTGCATCCGAAAACACACAGTTTACAGTTAGACTTTTTCAACCAATCGAGGGCGAGCGAGGACCCGGATCTGGGTGTTAAAACATGGGAGACCAGAGATCCGTCCAGCCCTTCCTGGTCCTGCTGCTGCTCCTGATGCTCCTCAACAGACTGTCTCAGCTGTGGGCTTTTCCCTTCAGCCCGTCCCTGGACCTGGACGTCACTCCGAGGACGACTGTCTTCTCCAAAGGTGAGGGGTAAACGTGAGTAGAGGGTTTAAACCAGGGGTGTCAAACTGGCTTTAGTTCAGGTTCCACATTCAGCCCAGTTTGATCTCCAGTGACCAGTAAAATCACAGCATAACAACCGATAAATAACCACAACTCCACATTTTAATCCCAGGTATCTGGACATAGTATTTTACTTCATGATCAAAATGACAGTCAGGCAAAAAAAGACAAAAAAAATCCCACCAAAAGCAAGACAAAATATTACAAAAGACACAAAACAACAAAAACAAGAAAAAAAGGACGAAATATGAGATACACGACACAAAACAACAAAAAAGAGAAAAAATTAGACAAAAAAGTTACAAAGCGACAAAAAATGGACAAACGACAAAAATGAGACAAAAAAATTATACAAATGACACAAACAAGGCAAAAAATGACAAAAGCAAGAAACAAAATGACAAAAAAGTAGATTAACAACACAAGCTAGACAAAAAAACACAAAATGACAAAAATAATGCACAAAACAACAAATAAAGCAAAGCAAAAGACAAAAATAAGACAAAAGATACAAGCGAGACAAAAAGGAAACACAAAATGAGAAAAACAAGAAACAAAACAGCAAAAACATGAGACAAACGACAAATGAGTTTTGCTCCCCTGTCCTATGTCTACTATGAACACACACCAGTAAGAAATCCTAACAAAATGCATCAGAATGAAACTGAGAATCATCGCATTGTGTTTTTTCAAGTGTCAAATCAACTCAGTGATGATTATACATCCGCAGGAATACTTTAAATAGAACCAATTTACTAAAATGTGAACCCATCCTGCCTTAAAACACAGCGCTCACGTTGCAGCCTAGAGTGAAACTTAATGAATAAACGGCGGCGTTAGATTCGCTGTTTTCACCCCTCAAAGCGTTATGGCAACAGCAGATGCAAAACACGATTATCGCCTGAAGAGAAATAAGACAAAGAAGCGACAAAGCCCAGTGAATTTAATACGGGAAGTGGATGTGCGTTGTATTCTTCTGGAATACGTCCAGAGGGAAGTTTACAGTGTCAAATTTGTGAAAACCCCTGTTCTAGATGCATCCACCAACACCTCACCTCGCTGTCCTTATTTGCTGCTTCCTCCGCCCTCCCCCCGCCCAAAGAAGTGGCACAGTTTTCGAAGTTGGCCGTGAAGACAGCTCCTTCATGCTCCCGAGTTATTAATCGCCTCTCCCATGCCCTGTCCTAGATCACACGGCTCAGCAAACACTTCTAATGAAACAACAGACAAGAGGCCTCCATAAAAGCGAGTGGACCTGATTAGTGTCCGTGCAGAAAATACTGCTGAGTAGGAGTGTTTTCTCCACAGAGTGAGTATTTACACACATCCTGAGAAGCAGCTCTTCCTCACCTTTTCCCATCACTGCGGCAGAGGCGACGATGCAGCTGCAGCCAGGAGGGAACTCCGACACCGTCAGGACCGGATGCCGGTGCTCTTACCTCACTCCACCCCTCTTTTCCCTCCCTCCAGTCCTCCGAGGACGAGTATTATTAGCGGACGGGTGGAGTGAACAGGGAGCTCTCCGGTGCAGTATCGCAAAGGGCTGTTGAGAGTGTTGCAGTGATATTTTGGACACGTTGAGAATCACAATCGCTCAGAGATGAGGCTTTAACAGAGGAGGGGACGCTTTCTAGAGCTTTCTAGGGGAGTCAAACTCATCTTAGTTCAGGTTCCACATTCAGTCCAACATGATCTGAAGTGAGCCGGACCAGTAAAATCACAGCATAATAACCACAACTCCACATTTTCCCTTTGTTTTAGTGCAAAAATGTTCACATTTAAAGCATTATCTTTTTACAAAACATTATGAACCTCCTGAAATTTCAGCAATATTATGCCTCAGTTTATCGTTTACACATTACAACTTCCAGATCACAGTTAATCTGCAAAGGAACAAAACATTTAGTCACATGCATCTGGAACTGAACGGTATAGGATTTTACTTTATGATCAAAACGGCAAAAGTCATACAAAAAAACAACAAAAACAAAACAAAGTATTTGAAAAATGAGACAAAATGACAAAACAAGAAACGACAGGAAACAAAACAAAAAAGAGACAAAAAAGTTACAAAGTGACAAAAAAATTGACAACAAAAATTAGACCAAAAAAATGACAAAAGCGAGAAACAAAACAACAAAAAATAGACTAACAACACAAGCGAGACAAAAAAATACAAAACGACAAAAATGATATACAAAAACAACGAATAAAGCAAAACACAAAATGAAAAAATAAGACGAAAAACACAAACGAGACAAAAAGGAAACACAAACAGACAAACGAGAAACAAAGCGACAAAAACATGAGACAAACTACAAAAGTCAGACAAAAAACAAAAACAAGACAAAATACTACAAAAATGAGACACACAACAACAAAAACAAGAAACAAAATTACAAAAAAATGAGACAAACGACAAGCAAGCAAGAAACAAAACAATGAATAAACCAAAACACAAAATGACAAAAAGCACAAGCGAGACAAAAAGGTAACACAAAAAGGACAAAAATGTGAGACAAACAATAAAAATCAGACAAAAAAAACGACAAAATTTTACATAAATGAGACACAAAACAACAAAAGAACAATGAACAATCTAGTATTTTACTTTATGATCAAAACAATTTGTCTAGGAATTATTTAAAATTTATATTTTACTAATTTACAATCTGCAGTTAATGTCTTCTCTGTAATTTTTACACTTTGAGGGCCGGATTGGACCCTCTGGAGGACCACTTTTGGCCCGCGGGCCGCATGTTTGACACCCCTGATTTAGAGAGCATTTGCTGCTTTCAGAGCGTGATTATGTTGTTTGCTTTCTGCTGGAGAGGGAGGAAATCCTCCTTCAAGGTCCAAGTTTTGCCTCACAATGCGCTGATTTGTGGAGCCGTAGAGAAATATTGAGCAGAAAGTATTTATGGCAGAGCAAAGAACTGCACAAATAATGAATGTAGTTTTACCATAGCCAGCCCTGCACCAATTACTGATATCAGCTGGTTATTTATCAAACAAATGAAAAGGGCACACTCGATTGGCTCTGACTTGGATTTTAAATCATGCATTTCTCTCTGAGCTGCAGCCAGAGCCAGTCTTTCATCGCAGATTTTATTTCTCCCTTTGCCCTCGTGGAAAGTCGTCCTTGACCTACTTTCTTATTGTCAGAGGAGGCATGTGAGAGTGCCGGCTGTGCACGTGTGTCAGCATGCGTTCCGTCACTCTCATGCCAACGTGTGCTGTTTGGGCATGCATTCATTCTGGTGTCGTGTAGAATCTGCATCCCACCCCCTCAGAGGACATTCATGTCAGCAGGGAGGACAGGAAGAGGCGAGTTCCTTCTCATAACGAAGATCCGTGGGTGTCACCACCTATGGGAGACTCTGTGGGAGGACTTATGTTGCGTTTCTGAGCCGGGGTGAGGGGGCGCTCATTAATTTACAGTATGCTTTACTGACGGTCTGCATGAGTGGGAGTACAAGGACACGCTGCAGATTTATAAGAAAGAAAATCACACTAGATGATTTTATGCAATCCTGGAAGGAAGCCAAATAAAAGAAAGACACAATGATAAATGTTTCTATCCAATAAGAGATTCTGAAAGTGTGGCATTTATCACTGAGAGCTGCACTAATCTCTTTTTTCTTATTAACTATAAAGTAAATGATTAAATATAATGTGGAACTGGCAGCTTATACTGACAAACTCAAGAATTATCACCTGCAACTCTGCACTTTCTCTCAGCTCTGTGGAGCTTTTTTTTTATGTCTTCCTGGTTTGGGCTCCTGCTGTTTTTATTGTTTTGGTTCAATCTCATCACTTTTATCAGTGTTATTGTGAGCTGCAGCTGTTCCGTACAGAGATGTTGATAAATCTGTTGTACTCTACCTGCTCAGCAAACATAGCAGACATACAAGCTGGAAAACATATGGTGCTTTTTCCATTAGCACCTACTCAGCTCGACTCGGCTCGATTCTACTGGGTTTGTGAGGTTTTCCATTAGGACATAGTACCTGGAACCAGGTAGTATTGTAGTACCTAAGGTAAAGTACCTTAGGAGCTCGAGAGCCAGATATTTATCTAAGGACCTGGTGGAGACCAAAGCAGAGCTAAAAGGAGAGAATACTGGACTAGTCTGGCCCACAGTTTTTCAAAATCCCCTTCATAACGAAAAGACAACTACAACAACTTCCACGCAGCACACTAAAAATGGCCAGTTTGTCAAAATTTTTCATCGTGTAATAAGGCGACCTCGCTGGTTTTGTTTTTGTTTATTCTCAATTTGCTGTGGGTTTTTTTTTTTGTAATAACTCAGCCATTTCAATCCCCCAAAAAAACATTTTAAAGGGGCACCGTTGCTAAATCCTGGGCTTAGCACTGCCCAAGACGATTGTGTTTGGTTAAAAGGAATATAAACACAGATAAGCAATTTCCACCCCCCTGTATGATAATGAGGTGCAGTCAGACCATTCTACAGAATTCCCCTGTTTTGGTAAATTTCAAATGAATGCTAGTAAAATCAAATTTTAAAAAAAGTATTCATGTACATGTTAACTGTAAGAAAAATAGCTCAAAATTGTAAATATCATCCACATTTACAGTTTTTTTTTGTGAATGGTAACTTGGTCTTTGCACTGTTTTTACTGTATTTAAACCAGCAATGAGTAACATTATTTTACATATGTTTGCTATTTTTCTTCAGAGTTTCTAACAAGTTTGAATGTTACAGCTTTCTGCAGTTTTTTAATGTATTTTTCTGACACCCTTGCTACCACATTTTCATAGTTTCTTTATTATAGTGTGTAAATAAGCAACTATTTCAACATATAAACTTGAAAACAGACAGAACACAATATCTAGGTGTTTTGTTCTGTTGTGCCCAAGTTGTCAAATATTCATTGGAAGCAGCACAGATACAATCATATTTTTCAATCTGGGCCTTAACCTCAATATTGTGTCCGTTGTGTCTATGAACTAACCTTTTACCCGCTAACCCAGAGATTCAGGAAACACAACTCTGGCTGTACCAGGGGAAAAACAGCACAAGCTTTCCTGACTGCAGTCCAATTTTACATGAATTATTTCAACCTTTTTGCCTCCAAGTCTAACACAGACTTAAACACAGACCGGATCAGCTTTTGTAACTAGTTTTCTTACGTAGCTGCCTGTGTACATGTGGGCAGATAGTTATTTTCATGACAACAGACCAAAATATTGCTTATTTATCAGGAATATGTCACAGTAATGAGTTTAAGTAAATGTGTAGGGTCTTTTTCCGTATGAAAAGAAGCCTGAAAATATACAATTTCAGAAATCCAATTATGTATGTAGGTGTTACAGCCAAATTTGTCGACTGAATTTAGACTGTGTTTGTGTGTTTCTGAGACTCGTTGGCTTTTTTCCTCCCCCAGAGGTGAGATTGATGCTTGGCTGTGTTCTGAACTCGCCTGCTTTGGCTTTTTCCTGCGTCTCGCCACCAGACCTGAAGTAATGCGGTTGTGAAATATTGATGCACTGTAAGTTGTCTGTTGCCGTCTATGACACGCTGAGATGGTAAAAGGAGGTCGTGGTAGCGGGACTCCTCGTGGTTAGCAGATTTATCGCCGTGGTGGCCGTAAAACCTGCCAGCTCAGTGCTTTTTTTGTAGATGAAGTGTTTTCTACTTCCACTATGGTAATTACAGCACTGAGCAGACAGGCCGCTGATGATCACCAATTTACTGTCCAGGAAAGTCTATTACTGTCTTAGCAAACAGCCTGAGTAGCTGCATCTGCTCCTTATTGAACATATTGAACACCGATGATTTACCCACATTACCAGCTTGGCCGAGGCTCCAACTGAAGGCGTTTAATCTCCGTCTCAGCCGGTGTTGTTACACCACATTGGCACCGTTTTGGTTTTTTCCTTCCTGTCTGTGGTGACATTTCATGCTTTGGACTCTTAAAATCTACTGACACTTCCTCAGTTGTTTGATCATGTTCTCCTGTGAAAGCACCGGTGTGTGATTCCCCCTAACAGCATCTTATTGGTGATTCACCAAAAGTATCTAGGTCAGGGGTCTCAAACTCATCATAGTTCAGGTTCCACATTCAGCCCAATTTGATCTCAACTGGGCCGGACCAGTAAAATCAGAGCATAATAACCTATAAATAACCACAACTCCACATTTTTCCATTTGTTTTAAGCTCATTTAAGGAGTTATCTTTTTACCAAACATTTTCTACAACCTGAAATTTCTGAAGAAAAATAAATTCAATTTCAACAACATTACGCCTCATTTTATCTTTTACACATTACAACTTCCAGATCATAGAATGTCTACAAAGACACACAACATTCAGTCGCAGGCATCTGGAACTGAACGATCTAGTATTTTACTTTTAAAAAGACAAAAAACAACGAACACAACAAAATATCACAAAAATGAAACACAAAACAACAAAAATGAGACACAAAATGACAAAAGCAAGAAACAAAATGACAAAAAATTAGACAAAAAAGTGACAAAAAATGGACAAACGACACAAGAGACAAAAAAAATACACAAATGACACAAACAAGATGAAAATATGACAAAAGCGAGAAAAAAACAAAACGATCAACAAAGCAATAAATAAAGCAAAACACTAAATTACAAAAGTCAGACAAAAAAGTCAAGCGAGAGAAAACGGAAACACAAAATGACAAAAACGAGAAACAAAATGACAAGTCAGACAAAAAAAGACAAAAAGCAACAAAAACAAGACAAAATATTACAAACATGAGACACAAAATGACAAAAGAAACAAAATGACAAAAAATAGACTAACACAAGTGAGACAAAAAGAAACCACAAAACGACAAAAATGAGAAACTAAACGACAAAAGTCAGACAAAAAAAGACTAAAAAATAAAAATAAAAGACAAAATATTTCAAAAATGAGACAGAAAATGGCAGAAACAAACAAAGCGACAAAAAAATAGAAAAATGACAAAAATGAAACAAAAAAATTACACATATGAGACAAAAAATGACCAAAGCGAGAAGCAAAATTACCAAAAAATAGATAATCAACACAAGCGACACAAAAAGGAACCACAAAACGACAAACTAAATGACAAAAGTCAGACGAAGAAAGACGAAAAACAACAAAAACAAGACTAAATATTACAAAAATGAGACACAAAACAACAAAGGAACAATGAACAATCTAGTATTTTACTTTCTGATCAAAACAACTTGTCATGGTCTAGAAATTATTTTAAATGTATAGTTTTACTAATTTACAATCTGCAGTTAATGTCTTCTCTGTAATTTTTACACTTTGAGGGCCGGATTGGACCCTCTGTAGGGCCACTTTTGGCCCGCGCACCGCATGTTTGACACCCCTGATCTAGAGACTTGAAATAACGCCGTGACTATTTGCATATCGCATGTAGGGGTTGTGCGTCTTCTCTGAGATGAAAGTCTTGGCTGTGTTTCATCTCCGGTTTGAACACACTCCTATGAAGGTTCTGGCTGTGATGCAAGCTGGAGAAGGGTTTTTGTGTCATCATTAATATCGTATAAACACTAAACAGTCTGACAGCGGTTGACATTTCTGCTCGTGAAAAACTGAGCATGCATGAGCAACTTCCTGTTTTTCCTCAAAGCTCCTGAAAAATAGGTTGATTTTAGTATTAGGATCAACTAACACTTTTGTTGTGCATAAATATTCATTTTTAGAGGGTTCACTCAACCAATTTTATAATAGTCGTCTCCTTTTATGCCAAGAGAGCTTTTATTGCCAGTAATAAATACAATGAATGGAATTTTATTTGTGCTAGAGCTCCTGATTTGACATACATAAGCAGGAAAGCTATCCACATTCTGACAGTGTGTGTCCAAATCAGACAGACCTGAGGATAATTTGACTTGATCTCGAATGCAGCTGACCTGAATATGAAGAGAAAACACAAATTAACAGGTGGCCGTGGTTAAACGGGAGTAGCAATGCATCTTTTTTCCTGCACTTCACAGTTCACTCTCCATCTGGTGTCAGAACCGCACCAGATGGAGAGGGTTCTGTGAATCATAAACCTGTGAACGGTTCTCGTTGGATCCAGCTCCTAATGAAGAAGTGGCCCCGATAAAAGCTGTCGACGGCGAGCGTTGTGGATTATCCAGCGTATCAAGGACATTTGAAGGTGTTGGAAGGAGAAGTTGCAGCTGGATTTGTGCACATTCTTCTTTACTAAACCTCCACTCATCTACAGCTACAACATTAAAACCATCCGCCTAATATTGCGTAGCTCCGTCTTGTGCTGCTAAAACAGCTCTGACTTGACACTTTGGACTCTTTGTTGTGTTCCTTGAGCTGTTCCTGAGTAGTTTTTGTGGTGCTTTGGGTTGCATTGTCCTGCTAAAGGAGGCTGCTGCAATCAAGGAGTGTGTTTGATCTGCATCAGTGTTTAGGAGGATGTTACGTATCAAAGTAAGATCCACACGAATGCCAGAACTCAAACGATCAGTGTTCTTCACTTCACATGCCAAGTGTTGTTTCTTTTTATGTTGGGTCGTATGTTTGGGTTAAGGCAAGAATCTCAAAGATTTGTATTTCAGAATGTCACTAGACAAAACTAAAACTGCAGTTCAGAAGTTTGGGGTCACAGGAAAAGCATTTTTTTAAATGAATATAGCATTAAATTAATGATAATTCCAGTGTAGACATTGTTAATGTGATAAATGACTATTGTAGCTGGAAACGACTGATTTTTAATGGAATATCTCCATAGGGGTACAGAGGAACATTTCCAGCAACCATCACTCCTGTGTTCTAATGCTACATTGTGTTAGCTAATGGTGTTGAAAGGCTCATTGATGATTAGAAAACCCTTGTGCAGTTATGTTAGCACATGGATAAAAGTGGGAGTTTTCATGGAGAACATGGAATTGTCTGGAAGACCTTAACTTTTTAACAGCAGTGTATGCATGGCAAGATATCATTAGAAGTACTATTACACAGAATATACATGGATGTACTCATGCTTTCCAGGCGTTAGCATGTGGTAACAGTGTATTAGTGGTAGAAGTGTGAAAATGCACAACTAAAAGTAAAATTCCTGCATTTAAAGCCATAATTAAGTAAAAAAAATGTAAGTTTTATGAGCTAAATATGCTTTAGATATCAAAAGTAAAAGTACTTATTGTGCAGTTAAATGGTCTCTGTGCTTTTTACATTAATATTCTAGTTGCATTAATGTTTAAGTTGTATTTTTATTGCTGTTGACTGTTTTAGGTTGAGCTCATTTTAATTATGTTGTACACCGTTAGTAGTGTAAGCATCATGTTCTATAAGATCATCATAGATTTACAGCGTCACTGCCCATTCAGAACCATTTATCTCTAAACACTCAAGAAGAAAAGCTTGTTCCAGCTTTGCGGTGATGCATTTTCAGCTAATCCAAGAGGGGTTTTAAACTGATTGTTTAGCCAACAAAGCCAGAAAGGAACACTTAATCCTTCAGTTGATCACAAACATGCAAAATTACCAAAATCTGGAGAGATGCAGTTTTCCCTGGACAGGATGGGTAAGAGAGACTAAAGCTCCCAGACAAAAGTAGTGCAGTAAAAAGTACAATATTCGCCTTTGAAATGTGGTGAAGTGGGAGTATAAAGTTGAAACGAAGAAGCTGAAATACTCAAGTCAGATACATGAACCTCGATTTTGCAGTTACTTATTGTAATTGAGTAAATGTAGTCAGTTATATTCCACCACCACAGAGGAAATATAGCATATTCAGTACTCTAAATGGATATTATTTAGTTTTTTGCTTGAAATAACTCATCAATCGCAGCATTGGAACAGGGAAAATGCCAAAAAAGCATGACAGTAAGACAACTTTAGAGGCTGATGTGAGTCCATGTGCAGAAATAAACGTCTTAAATCGATGCAAATCTTTGCTCAGATGTTGACGCGGCTTCACTGTTGGCAGGAAGTCATGATGTCTGGATGGAAATGTTACCAACTACCAGTTAGTTGGAGCTCAACCGCACTATTCCCTTCTCAGTAAGAAATGTCAGGCTGGAATAATAAACTAACATAATTTGATCTGCAGTGGGTCGGACCAGTAAAATAAGAGCATAATAACCTACAAATAACATATTTTAAATGTTCACATTTAACCCTCGTGTTGTCTTTGGGTCAAAAATGACCCGGCCACTTTGTTTATTAGCGTCGAAAAACCCCTAAATGACCTTTTTTCAACTTGAAATTCGATTACTTTTCCTTTACTGTCCTACATAAGCCACTTAGAGTTTAGTATGTTCCTCATATTTTTGTTTTCCATCTATTATTTTATTTTATTCATATTATTGTTGTAGGTTTTGCACCTTGTGGGTGGAAGCAATGATTCAAAAGATGTGAGAAGACTAGAATTTTGTAGTTGAGTTTTGTAGTTTTCCATTCCATTGTACAGTATACAGGACACTATTGTTTCCCTTCAAAAATGCATTTCAAGCTACTTTCTGTACATTTCTGGTTCTTTCTTAGAATATACAAGTACTATCTCTTGCTAAACAAATAATGTTTACACTTATGCACAACCTTTAGCAGCAATAATAGTGATAATAAACCTCTATTTTAGTAAAGAAAAGAGTTTTAATGTGTGCAATTTATTAAAAACGAGTGGTGTCCACTGATTAAATAGTCTTTATGCCCTCTGAAGAGGGAAAACCCAGACATTCAGTGTGTGATGCATGACAGGTTGATTCTTCATGTGAAGAGATTTTTGGTTGAAAATTCAATTAATCTGATCTGATTGATCTTAAGAAAAAAAAAGGGTTAATGAACTCTATTTTTACAAAACATTATGAACAAGATGAAATTTCTCAAGAAAAACAGGTGAAATTTCAACACTATTATGCCTCAGTTTATCATTTCCACATTACAGCTTCCAGATCACAGAATGTCTACAAAGGAACACAACATTTAGTCACCTAGAACTGAACAATGTAGTATATTATTTTAAATGAATTAAGATTGATTTCCACATCTGTGTAGTAATCCTGACCACCACCATACAGACTAAAGTGCGTACTGTTAAGGAAGAAGGTTCAGTTATCCCCTGCCTTGTAAATATATAAAATTTATACATAAAAAATACATAAAAGTTGTTGTGAAAGTTCCACCAAACCAAATTCTTTTTACTGAAGCTGCATCATATTGCACAATGTTCAATGTCTTTAAATTAGGGATGTCCGATATTGACTTTTTTGCCGATAACCGATAGGCTGATATTGTCCAACTCTTAATTTCCGATTCCGATATCAACCGATATCGACATCTGTGGGCTATTTAACTAATTCTAGGTAACATCACATATCTCCTGTGGTGGAATTAACACATCATGCCTCATGTTATTGTGATGCCCCACTGGATGCATTCTCAGATGTGTAGCCCTGTGATAGACTGTTACCTGTCCAGGTGTCCCCTGCCTTCGAACCAAGTCAGCTGGGATAGACTCCAGCCTCCCATCACCCTAATGAGGATTAAGCGGTGTATAGATGACATCCCTGGTTTCATCTTTAGTTTTTTTGCCTTTGTCTTGTTTTGTGTTGTTTTGTTTATCAGTACTGGATTCCAGTTTGAACACAGCTTCTGCATTTGTCTGCGGTACTTGCTGGACGTCCTCACATCGAAAATAATGGACTCAGCGGATGACACATCCCCACACTTCCTGTTTTGCAGCTCTGCCTGTTGTCTCGTACGAGCACCGACGTGTATAATTGCTTACGTAACTCCGAGTTGCGTTCATCGACTCTTCAGGCTGCGGTTCGACTTGACGACTACTGACAGTTGTGACACTGTCCGAAGAAGTTAAGTCAGTCTTTCCTCCCAGCATTTGTAACCAAATCTATATGCGGGCACGTGCGTGTGCGTCACGTGCGCTCCATTGTGAGTCCGCCGATCAGTGATTCACTCCGGACGATACACACTCTGAGCCAGACGCACAAACACACAGTGGATTTACTCTCGTCTTGGACCCCGCATGGGGATTACCAAAATGTCTGAGCATGAGGCGCACATTCTGGCTGCACCACCTGTGACGGCTCAGTGTCGCTTGAAACACACTCATTCTGGTAAACACACAACACAACACACAACACACACAAACCTGGGATGTTCTGAGCCGCTGACAGAAACCTCTTCACTCCTGTTTTTAGGAGGCAGACGAGGCAAGCGTGAAGCGTAGTTACTGTAAAAACTGTTTCTGAGGAACCGTCACTGTGACCTCTTCCCCTCATCGAGCGACGGAGTCTGAACATGAACAGACACACAAACGGACACACAAACGCGCACGTGTATACAAGATGACAACAGTAAATAGAAAGCAGCCAGCAGGCTAAGAGGCGTCTGGCTCACCTCAGCGCTCTGTTGACTTTCCTCATTGATTTTGCAGGAGAGCACAAAGTACTGTGTGTGTGTGCGTGCGTGCGTGCGTGCGTGCGTGCGTGCGTGCGTGTGCGTGTGCGTGCGTGTGCGTGTGTGTGTGTGGATGCAGTTTCAGGGAACAGTGGGTCGACATCTGTGCCGGTCTGTTGCTAATTTAATATTCATTGCGGTGCTTATGCAAATATAAAAGAGTTGAAATGTCACATTTTGGTTTTAGTTGCATCCATCTTTACAGCTGCACTGATCAGTACGTTTATATATATATATTTAATATTTAACATTTGTGTCATCCTGCGGGTCAAAATTGACCCGTTTTAAAGTTTGAAAATGTGAAGAAAAAAATATTTTGACAGTGAAACTTCTGATGTCTACATCTAAGAAACATTTTTAACATTTCTTTTTTTCCACCAAAAAATGTTCAAAGATTTCCCAAAAATGTTGAAGATGTTGACATCAGAAGTTTCACTGTCAAAATATATATTTTTTTCCCCACATTTTCAAACTTCAGCAAGAAAATTCCAATAATTCCTTAAAATTTTCCGTTAAAAGTTTTATTTAAAAAATCCCCCAAATTTGGCAAGAAAATTCTTGTAAATGTTTTCAAAAAATGAGTAAAAATCTTTCAAAAAAAATCTTAAAAATATCTAAAGTGATTCCATATATATATCAGTAAAACTTTGAAGTGTGGACACCAGATGTTTCACTGAAAAAACTGATTTTTTTCCCACAATTTCAAACTTTAAAACGGGTCAATTTGACCCGCAGGACGACACAAGGGTTAAGGGTTAAAAACGCCAAATGACTGGAAGAAAAGCCCCAGCCCTGTGTGATTCTATTAGAGCATTCTTTCAAAATAAAAGCTTCATGTTTCTATCCGTGCCCGTGGCCTTGTGCTTGTTGTTCTGGAGGTACACGTGGTTTGTGTATTTCCCCACATCTCTGTACTGTGTGCTTGTACTTTGCAGTGTGTGTGTGTGTGTGTGTGTGTGTGTGTGCGCGCGTGCGTGCACTCAGGTAAAAGAGACTAATTTATTTTCTTAAATCTTCAAACGTGGCTGACAGATTGCTTTTGGAGCACAGCTGTAATTGCAGCCCATTGATTTTGGCTTCAGACTAAGAAAACAGAGAATTAGTTTTCCCTTTTATACATCTGGGCGGCTTGTCGGTGAAGATCGAGAGGCAGCAGCAGACCAAGGTCGCTGTGCCTCCGCTGCCTGGGGCCCGAGGACATGTTGTGTCACTGCAGTCCTCCTCATCGGTTTGCTTGTTATATCATGCAACCACTATTTTTATAAGATAGAAACCAAGGCTTTTGCCCACTCTGGGATGACTCACGTGGAGCCGGGCTCTTTATGCCGCCCCGGGTCTCTATTGTGTTTGCATGACTCTTCCTGTGATCTCAGGGAGTTTTCAGGGCGTCGTTAATGTCGGTGCGTTTTCATTTCATTCGTGTGAGTTTCAGCGTCGCCTCCTCTGCATGGCTTAGTGCAGGGGTGTCCAACATGAGGCCCGCGGGCCAAAAGCAGCCCTCCAGAGGGTCCAATCCGGCCCTCAAAGTGTAAAAATTCCACAGAAGACATTAACTGCAGATTGTAAATTAGTAAAACTGTACATTTAAAGTAATTTCTAGATCATGTTTTGATCATAAAGTAAAATACTAGATTGCTCAATGTTCTTTTGTCATTTGTTTCTCATTTTTGTAATATTTTGTCTTGTTTTTGTTGGGGTTTTTCTGTCTTTTTTTGCCATTTGTTTCTCATTTTTGGTCATTTTGTCTTTTTGTCTCGCCTGTGATTTTTGTCTCATTTTTTTGTCTGACTTTTGTCGTTATGTCTTGTTTTTGTGTTGCTTGTGTTTTTTGTCTTTTTTTTTGTCATTTTGTATTTTGCTTTATTCGTTGTTTTGTTTATTGTTTTTGTCACTGTGTTATTTTTTTGTCTCATTTGTGTTGTTTGTCCATTTTTTGCCCCTTGTAACTTTACTGTCTAATTTTTTTGTATCTTTCTTGTTTTGTTTCACGTCTCATTTCTTGCAATTTTGTTTCTCGTTTTTGTCCTTTTGTCTCATTTTTAATATTTTCTCGTTTGTCTTTTTTTGTCTGACTTTTGTAGTTTTGATCATAAAGTAAAATACCATATTGTTCATTGTTTTGTCATTTTGTGTCTCATTTTTGTAATATTTTGTCTCATTGTTGTCTTTTTTGTCTGACTTGTTGCTTGTCTCATGTTTTTGTCATTTTGTTTCTTGCTTTTGTTGTTTTGTGTTTCGTTTTTGTAATATTTTGTCTTGTTTTTGTTGTTTTTTGTCTTTTTTGTCATTTTGATCATCAAGTAAAATACAAGCCATCAGCCATACTTAAAGCTTTAAGTGCTTTATTAACACGGAACTAAAAATTTTGTATTGTTTTATTATCACAGGTTCTGTCTGAAAAGAGGTGGCATCATTTTAAACAGTGAAATCAAACTAACAAAATGTAATGACCAACCAGTGAGCAATACTGGATTCTGCAAAAACATAAACAACTGTTTTTTAAAATCTAAATCTTATCTTAACACAGTTAATGTATTAATTTATTTTTGTGTGGATGCATGTATTTATTGATTTATTTAGTACTGTTAACATATCAGAGTTCTGAGTGAATTTTTCTTAAGATAGGCAAAGGCCATTTATTGATTACATATAGGCTGTTAAATGTTTATTAAAAACTAAAAAGCATTTAAAAAAACAAGTTAGGCATTTATTGAGTCACTAAAATACTGTAGAGTACAGACCACATCAGCATGATTATAAGCATCCTCTGGTAAATTAACAACCAGATACTGATGTCTCTCACCATATGGACTTCAGGAGATGATTAGATGATGATAAACTGTGACCTACTGGTTGGGTTCTCTCTGTTCTCATGTTTCTTACATGTTGGTCTCCTGATGCTGCCTTACTTCAGTCAGTCCATGAGCAACAGAAAACATACTTTGCCCTGTACCTACTGCCAGGGGTTCCACTCTTCCCACTCACGTCGGTACATTTGCAAACGTTTTTGCTTCTTTGAACGTGGTGGAGTTTCGGGTGTAGACATTTTTAAATGCGCGGGAGCAGCAGCGTCTGTAACCTGGCAACCAGAGACAGGACCATAGGACCATAGGACCATAGGACCGGACACACAGAGAAGACTGAGGTCAATCCGCTGGACCTCGCATCGGCTCCTCGCTACAAAGGTCCTACGAAAATGAAATTGGCTGCCCTTAATATTTCCTGTGTTTTATTTTGTTCATGATACAGTTTTGATGAGTGTGTGACAGACGTGTATGGGACATTTATGAAAATACGGAACAATTTGTGTCCCATATTGATTCAATACGGGACGTATTGAATCAATATGGGACGCAACAATTAATTGTCAAATAAAGGACGATTCCGTATTTTAAGGGACGGGTGGCAACCCTAACTCCAACAGCCATTCCATCTTAAAAAGAATCGCATTTCTTTTTTACTGTGGCTTGGTGAGGGAATGTGCCACTGCCCGTTCATTTTGCCATTACTATGAAGGGTGAACATAAGCAGCATTTAGCATCATTAGCGTGTCTTCACTCCACATAGGCCGCACCGCTCTGCTAGCTAGAACAACGGTGGCTGCACAGAAAGACGTCTGCTTATGACGTTGATTAGCTGCGTAAATACCATTATATACAGTCTATGGTAAATATGTATGTGAATCACATCATTGGCTGCAGCAGCCAGTCACCGGTCACTCACTCACTCACATTGAAAAATAGCACAGAATTATTTTCAATTTAGGTTGGAGTGGTTTTTTTGTGCGCAGCGCAGATTTGTGTCAGCAGTGCGCAATTGCACACGCACGCAGCTTAGAGGGAACATTGGCCAGGACTACTTTAAATCAGTCTTTTATCTGTCCATTTCTATTTTGTTTTATAGTTTAACTGCATATCAAACTGAAACATAACTGATTTTGATCTTCAGCATTTTATTTATGGCATCTTGCAGGATAAATTGATTGAAAATCATGACTGCACGACCTCAGAGCAGCTAATAAGTTTGGATGTCGTCTCAACAGAATGACATTTGTCATTCCAACTTTTTATTTTCAATGAACTGGAGAGAATTTTTGAAGGTTTGAGGGATTTTGAAGGTTTTTTTCTTTTGACAGAGCACATATTGTGTGTTTAATGGTGACATTTTTCATTCGGAAAGGCTGAATAGAATGAAATTAAACATCATAAACTGCTTCATAATTCCTGTCTATTATATATTAACATTAAATTCTTCAAGTATTTGACAACACTGATGCATGCAAGGATTCTTCTTCCAGCTCTAACAGTCTAAATATCTGAGAGATCAGTGATGAAATCTCTTCTGTTGTATTACTTTCTGTTGCATTTAAATATTTATTAATATTTCAGTGTATTTGTGCCATAATTTCAACTATTGGAGGCTGTGCACAAACTGATGCATGAATCTTATAAAGTTTTAATAAGTTTTCAGTAACTTTCAACACTCGTCTTCCAAACGTCCATCATATTTTGCCAACTGGTTCAACTTTAACCCTCTCTGCTCACCGTCTCAGGTTTCCTCCTCAGAGACGGATTATTTCTGACACTCCGTTGCACTCGCTTTCGATTTTACCTCCAAACAGAAAGGTTGGGATAATCTGGCCAAACTTTTGACTTGTTTACGCGGCGGATAAACAAAGAAAGGAACAGCCTCGACTCGCTGCTTTTATGTTAAGTCCCCTGAAATCCTTTCGGTTTCTCGCAGCCTTTGTTTTCTTTTTGTTGAACCATTAGAAACAGTCTGGTACACTCGCAGATGTTTCACCTTTCAGCTTGGGTACAAGAAGACATTTTGTTTCCTCTATGTATTAATGCAGCGGCTTTATGCAGATAAATACGGATGGATTTATTCAAGCTAATGAAGCTGCAGAGGAGCTTTCTCAATGTGCTTCCATTTATTTAATTAGTGCATCTCCTTTAGAACTTGCTAATACTAACGTTGGAGTTCAAAAACATGTATAAAATAGATTTATACTGGCCTCCTCATCTTTACTAATGCTGGAACAGCTCACAGTATTCACTCTAACGCAGGGGTGTCCAACATGCGGCCGGCAGCCCAAAAGCAGTCCTCCAGAGGGTCCAATCCAGCCCTCAAAGTGTAAAAATTCCAGAGAAGACATTAACTGTAGAAATAATAAAATAATTTCTAGACCATTACAAGTTGTTTTGACCATAAAGTAAAATTCTAGATTGTTCATTGTTTTTTTTTTGTCATTTTCTGTCTCATTTTTGTAATATTTTGTCATGCTTTTGTTGTTTGTCTTTTTTTGTCTGACTTGTCGTTTTGTTTCTTGTCTTTTTCATTTTGTGTTTCCTTTTTGTCTCACTTGAGTTTTTTGTCTTTTGGAATTTTGTGTTTTTTTTTATTCATTGTTTTGTGTATCGTTTTGTTTCTCGCTTTTGTGTAATTTTTTTTGTCTCGTGTGTACCTCATTTTTTGTCATTTTGTTTCTCACTTTTATCATTTTGTGTCTCATTTTTGGAATATTTGTCTTGTTTTTGTTGTTTTTTTGTTACTTTGTAACTTGTTTTAGTTTTTTGTCTGTTTTTTGTTTCGTTTCATGTTGTTTGTCTCATTTTTTGTCATTTTGTTTCTCACTTTTGTCTTTTTGTGTCTCATTTTTGTAATATTTTGTCTTGTTTTTTGTCTTTTTTTGTCTGACGTTGTTTTCTCATTCTTGTCATTTTGTTTCCTTTTTGTCTCACTTGAGTTTTTTGTCTTACTTTTGTAATTTTGTGTTCTGCTTAATTCATTGTTTTGTGTATCATTTTGTTTTTCGCTTTTGTCATATTCTGTCTTGTTTGTGTCATTTGTCTCATTTTTTTTTATCATTTTGTGTCTCACTTTTGTTGCTTTGTGTCTTATTTTTGTAATATTTTGTCTTGTGTTTGTTGTTTTTTGTCTTTTTTAAAGTAAAATACTACATCGTTCAGTTCCAGATACCTGTGACTAAATGTTGTGTTCCTTTGTAGACACTCTCTGATCTGGAAGTTATAATGTGGAAATGATAAACTGAGGCTGAATGTTGTTGAAATTTAATTTATTTTTCTCCAGAAATTTCAGGTTGTACATAATGTTTGATAAAAAGACAATTCCTTAAATGTGAATACTTTCAGAATATTATTTTTTGCACTAAAAGGAAAAATTTGGAGTTGTCGTTACTGATAAGTTATAATGCTGTGATTTTAATGGTCCGGCCCACTTAGATCAAATTGGACTGAATGTGGAACCTGAACTAGAATGAGTTTTACACCTCTGCTCTAACGCTTCAAAATTAATGTTTTGAAGTTAAAATGACCTGTTTTTTAAATGCTGCTGCTTTTAAAAAATGGAAACTTTTGTGAAGCATATGTGCAGTGCCATTCTGTCAAGCCGTCATGCATATAATAAATACTACGGCCACGACAGAGCCAGTATGATAATAACCTAATTATTGACTGGAGAGAGGGTCCCTGCGGTTGTCTAGCTGTCAGTGATAGAAACGCTCAGAAAAAGGCTGGCAGGAAGGGAAGTGGGCGGCTGCAGAGAGACTGAGGTCTGACTCAGGCTGTGGTCTTGCGGGGAGTCGATAGGTGCTGTCATCACCCAGCGTGTCCATGTGACGCTGAGGCAAGCAGACAGTCATGTGGGCATGAAAACGCCTTCCATGTGATGTTGGGAAATTGCTAAACAGTTTTCATCGTGTTGTATTATGCACAATCAGACACGCTGGGAGACTCTCTGTCATCCTCATTATCATCACTGCGAATAAGAGCAGTAGAAGCTCTAGCGGTGCTGTCGTTGGGATGGCCGAGGTGAGCCTTAAAGAATCCCTGTTTGCTTTCTTTGTCTTGCATAAACATGAAGTTCAGTCATTCTAACTCTCCTGTTGTCCTCATTTACAGGCACCAAAAAATATTGTTTCCTTGTCTGAAAAAAAAATCCAAAAATTCAGCAAAAAAATTCTACAAATTTCTGAAAATTTGCAAAACCTTCAGGAAGAAAATTACAATAATTCCTTAAAAGTTTCCCTGAAAAGTTTCATATAAAAAAAAATCCACCAAATTTGGCAACAAAATTCTTGTAAATATTTTCAAAAAAATGAGTAAAAATCTTCAAAAAAAATCCTAGAAATATCTAAAGTGATTCCATATATATCAGTAAAACTTCTAATATTTTCTTTAAGAACATTCACAAAAAAATCAACCAAAATCCAGAAATTTGCTGGATTTTGGTTGATTTTTATGTGAATGTTCTTCAGAAACATTTTTAACATTTCTTTTTTTCCACCAAAAAATGTTCAAAAATTTCCCAAAAATGTTGAAAATGTGGACATCAGAAATTTCAGTGAAAATATTTTTTTTTCTCACATTTTCAAACTTTAAAACGGGTCAATTTTGACCCGCAGGACAACATGAGGGTTAACTGGCAGGATTTCCTGGATAACTCCAACCTGACTGTTAAAGAAAACGTGTCATATTTCTGTCAGAGTATATGTGTCTGATGATTTTTGCATTGACATAAAAAAAAAATAATCCAAAATAACCTTTCAAAAATGGACTTCTTCTCCTCATCTTGGCTCTGTTTTTGAAGGCTTTAGAAAACACAGCTCATGGTGGGAGAATCTTTTCAAAGCAGATCAGGTATAAAGAGCAACAAAGGCCGCAGTGGGAGTAAAACATGGAGTCTTAATGGGTCAAGCAGAGGACTAACGCTCTGCAGACGAGGTTGTGTGAAGCTCGGCTAATTTTGCACATTTACTGGTCTGGTTGGAGAAGCTTAGAACAGATGGAGAGAAGAAATCCAGATTTCTGCCTTCTGCACCTACAACTGATTACATTTTTGCGTTTAATTCATGCTCTTTATTCTCAGATGTGTTGTAACAGCCTCTCAGATAAGCGGATTTTCCGTCGTCGTAGCTGCAAAGTTTCTGCAGATAGATAAAGCTCAATGGGGCACCTAAGTACTTTTTTGGCACCGGTAATATAAACCTGCCAACCATCTACACCTGGCATTAAACACTTGATTTGGATCGTATTCTTGTTTTGATAGTGCCTGATTTAAAAGGGAACTAGATCAGTTTTGAACTTCTCACAAACCGGGCCGCATAGCTGTTACAAATAAGGGACAATTAACAACTTATTCGTTAGGAAACTGCAGTGGAACATAAGCTAGCATTGGCAGGAGTGGCCAGTAAAGTCAGTAGTAGGGGAGTAACTGAGCCAACTGAGCTACTAGCAAATGTATACAGGCCTGTGGTTCAGCATAATCACAATAAACTTAACAGTAGCGCCCAGCCGATACGGATTTTTTGAGGTTGATGCCAATTCCGATATTTGGCAGAATAAAATATCGATAAGTGATTAATCGCCATATTAATCTCAAAAATATATAATGAATAAAATAGCTTCTTTTTTGGTCCCTTAACACTTATAACAACAAAGATATGAATAACAGGCAGAACATTTTACTGTTTTACAATACTGTAATGTCACAATAATGTCCTTTAGTATTTGTTTAACTTTACAAGACAGGAATTTTCAAGTATAAAAACATACAACAAAGGATGAGACCTCTGGGAAATTATATAACCTCAAAAAAAGAGTCAATCTATAAATGAGTTCTGTCTTATCTTGTACTTCTTGTTGGTGTAAATTAGAGGTAGATTATATTACAGGTGAACTTAGTGGCAAAACATTATTTCTGCAGCCCTCTGATGCCCTTCAATGTTAAATCACATTTTCTCTACTCCATTCTTTTCTTTACCATGAAGTCAGGACTCATATGAACCAAAATAAAACCAGAGACGCTTTTCTCAGATTTAAACATGCTATCTTTGACAGTTGTATTTTAAATCTATAATAGTCACAAATAGTCCGACACTAATGTTCCTCCATAACAACACAGTGAGTTGCTGTTCCAGCCTCGGTCACGTTCTAGTATTTTCTGACGGTAAAACTCAGAGTGACATCATGACGGTTGCAGCAGCAGACAGACAGTAATATTCCTCATTTATCTGAATAAACCTCCTCCCCTCTGGGTTCACATCCTCCTCCTTAAATGATCCTCAACAGCAGCTGACGGAGTGATGAACGCTCTTCTGGACGAGCAGATATTTTGTACATTTATGTTATTTCTGCATTTACTTACTGGCTTTACGCTGTTAGCTAACGCTATGCTAGGTTAGCATAACTACGGCGATGTTATTGCTAACATAAACAGACAGGGAGTAACTTAAGCTACGTTAGCACAACTTTAGCAACGTAAATGAAAAGCAACGAAGCACACGCCACTCGTCATGACACATGGGAAAGAGAGTTAAACTGAAACGGGAAACATGGTGAGTCATTGTTAATTTCACAACGTCTATAAACTTACCTGTCGGCTCCGCCCACTCCTGTAATGTAGCCTGGCTATAGCTAACTCCTGTAATGTTTCCTGGTTGTAGCTAACTCCTGTAATGTAGCCTGGCTGTAGCTAACTCCTGTAATGTAGCCTGGCTGTAGCTAACTCCTGTAATGTAGCCTGGCTATAGCTAACTCCTGTAATGTAGCCTGGCTGTAGCTAACTCCTGTAATGTAGCCTGGCTGTAGCTAACTCCTGTAATGTAGCCTGGCTGTAGCTAACTCCTGTAACGTCTCCTGGCTGTAGCTAACTCCTGTAATGTAGCCTGGCTGTAGCTAACTCCTGTCATGTAGCCTGGCTGTAGCTAACTCCTGTAATGTAGCCTGGCTGTAGCTAACTCCTGTAATGTCTGCTGGCTGTAGCTAACTCCTGTAATGTAGCCTGGCTGTAGCTAACTCCTGTAATGTCTCCTGGCTGTAGCTAACTCCTGTAATGTAGCCTGGCTGTAGCTAACTCCTGTAATGTCTCCTGGCTGTAGCTAACTCCTGTAATATAGCCTGGCTGTAGCTAACTCCTGTAATGTCGCCTGGCTGTAGCTAACTCCTGTAATGTCTCCTGGCTGTAGCTAACTCCTGTAATGTAGCCTGGCAGTAGCTAACTCCTGTAATGTAGCCTGGCAGTAGCTAACTCCTGTAATGTAGCCTGGCTGTAGCTAACTCCTGTAATGTCTCCTGGCTGTAGCTAACTCTTGTAATGTAGCCTGGCTGTAGCTAACTCCTGGCTGTAGCTAATTCCTGTATGTTACTGAGGACTGGATGGAGTCAGAGCTCCATGTATTGGACAAACGGCACAAGAACATATTTCTTACTAGTAGACTAAACTACAATCCTAATCCAATAGTTTGAAAATATAATACAGACTGAAAGCAACACAGATGTCTGATTATGCTACTGCAGACATAGCTATGAGTTAAGGCTGCAAAAAGTGCCAAAAACATTCAATTAATAGGCCTATCAGTTAGGGCTGGGCGATATGGCCTCAAAAAAAAAATCTTAGATTTTTTCACAAAAAATCCCGATTCACGATTTATCCGATTTTTTTTTTTTTTAACCCCCTACCTAATCTCTGCATGCTGAAGTCCAGTCTACTCTATGCAAATCAGCTGCAGCCCTCTCCAGGTAAACACACCGGATCGCAGCGGGAAACGCACCGCAACCGGACCAGCATGCCACATGCGGGGCAATTCCCGCTGCGATCCGGTGTATTTACCTGGAGAGGGCTGCAGCTCATTTGCATAAAGTAGACTAGACTTCTACTTATTCAAATTGGATGCAGCGTGCAGAGATCCCACGCATCGTGAAACTTTCCTCAAACTTCTAAACTAGGCGTCGGTGACCTAAAACGAGGACAGATTCAGCTGCTGCACAGATTATTTCTCACCTCAAATGCTTTCAGAAATACTTTTCGCTGACGTGTTTTTGAAATAAAAGGGAAAATTTGCGGCCGAGCCGCTGTGTTTATCCGACTCATCTGCAGAACTGTCCAGCTGAAAGCTCGGTGACGTCAACACGTAGCGGCCCGCTGTTGCTCAGCACTGTCATGTGACCATGTTGTGGTCTGCTAGTGACCGCCCGCCGGCCGTGTGATTTTCAGATGCGGTGCGTTGCCGTGCGGGAAAATTGCATCTAGTGGACACGCACCTTTAGATCTGCATCGCTCGCTGCCATGTTGTTTGTGTATCAAGCGCGGGGGGGGAGGGGGGCGCACTCTGAACTACGGGAGCCCAGCGGGAAGGTGTTGGTGGCGGATGTTGATGAGAAAATCGATTTTCATTAAAACAAATCGACATTAAGTACAAAATCGAATTAATCGATAAAATCGATTTCTCGCCCAGCCCTACTATCAGTATCTCTGCCTCATCCAAGTCATGATCAGAGTAAAGATTTTAATTTATATTGGTTGCTTAGATGTAGGTTTCTTTTTCAACCTTCAACTAAATCATAATTATGCAACACAAGATTCAGATCTGGTCCCATTGTGCTACTCACAAAATGGACAAATAATGCAAAGAATAAATAGTCAAGTAAGTAAATATGAAGCTATTTTCATAGTGATGAGGAGAATAAATCCAGTAATCTTACATTCACTGTGATATTCTTTATAGTGTGCGACAGTTTTATTCTCTCTGCTGCGTTTAAGAGTTTTGGGAGCTAGTAGAGAACAAAGATAAAAACATCATTCAAACCGATAAGTACGCTCACTGCAAATCTTATAGTCACAAAGTACAAGGCTTTAGTGCTTTATCAGTGTCTGTTTCAGGATTATATCAATATATAAAGGCGTATAGAACAATGAAATGGCTTTGAAATTGCAGCTTGTTCTCCTCACAGCAGTATCTTTGGTCCGAGCCCCGCCGGATCGGAGATTGTGGTATTGATTGGTCAGTAAGCGATGTTTTAATATATGCTGATCTGTTATCTTCAGTTCTCTTCAGCATAAGTTACCAAACCAAGGTTGGTTGATAACTTATGTTGCTGGCTGTGTTGGTCCTCCAGCACCTTCAAGGAAAGCAGAATCAACAAACCAATAACAGGCAAATGCCCCAGAATCACTTCCAAAAGAGAAAAAAGCATACACAATAATCTCAATATCCAAATGTACCTACCTCAACAACTCGCAAATTTATAGGGAGTGACTTTAAAGAGATGCAGAGGAGGCAACAGGAGATAATCAGTCTCTTTTTAGGGATTATGTTGATATGTAAAAGCCTATATATAATAAAAAGTACCTTTGAAAATGCAGTTTTAATAATTCTTGCACTCTTTACAGTACTAGCTTTAGTCTGAACTCTATGAGATTGGAGATTGTAGTATTGATTGGTCAGTAGATGGAGTTTTAACATGTGTTCATCTCTTATCTTGAGCAACATCTGGTCTGGAGAGAGTTAGGAGTTCAGCTTCAGTTGCCATAGTGTAAGAAGACCACTGTCGTAGTCCTAAAAACACCCAGAATTAAACCTGAAGTGACCTCGATAATCTCAAATCCTTCTCCAGGTCTCAGAGGACTCGTCCTCCAGAACCTTCAAGGAAAGCAGCATTTAGAAGCAAATAACAGGCAGATGCTAGGATCCCCCAGAATCACTCTCCTCTGTATGGACAGTTTGATCTCCTTCCCTTTGTTTGAAGCACCAAAAGCCCAGCGTAATGCGTTGGAAATGCTTTTATCTCTCCTGACGCTAAAGGAAGAGTCTGTTGACTATTAGTTTTCATATAATATTGTTGGTATCTTCCCCAGGTTTTGTTATATTGTCTCTGATATACATAGTTTTACTGTGAGTTTTTGTTGTGAATTGGGCCTCGGAGACGATCAAATTGAGGTTTAAATTGAAGTGAGTCTCTGACAACAATCAAATAATGTGTTTTTGAGGCTGTTGAGTCCATTTTTTGCTCCATTCCCACTGAAATCACCTATTTTTCAGGAGTTACGTTGCAGCATTATCCTCATTTTCCATCGAAGTGGCACCAAATTGCCACCGACTCTGATCTAAACCAACGCATTTAAGTAACATTTATGTACCGTGGCATATAAAATAATACAATACTTCAGCTTTTATCTCTCATGCTGCTATCAAACATTAAAGCAAGACTCTGCTAGTTTTCATATACTATTGTTGGGATTTGTCATATTGCCTCTAATATACGTTGTTTTTATGTGAGTTTTTGTTGTGAATTGGGCCTCAGACACGATCAAATTTAGGTTTAAATTGAAGTGAGTCTCTGAAAGCAATTAGATAATGTTTTCTGAGTCCATTATTTGCTTTATTTTCACTGAAATCACCTGGTTTTTTTTAGGAGTTTTGTGGCAGCATTATCCTCATTTTCCATCGAAGTGGCACCAAATTGCCACCGACTCTGATCTAAACCAACGCATTTAAGTAACATTTATGTACTGTGGCATATAAAATAATACAATACTTCAGCTTTTGTCTCTCCTGCTGTTATCAATCATTAAGTCAAGACTTCACTAGTTTTCATGTTGTCCAGGTTTTATGTTGCCTCCTATATACATTGTTTTTCTGTGAGTTTGTGTTGTGAATCTGTCCTCGGAGACGATCAAATTGAGGTTTAAGTTGAAGTGAGTCTCTGAAAGCAATTGAATAACGTATTCTGAATCCATTATTTGCTCTATTTTCACCTGTTTTTTTTTAGGACTTACGTGGCAGCATTAGCCTCATTTTCCATCGAAGTGGCACCAAATTGCCACGGACTCTGATCTAAACCAACACATTTAAGTCAACTTTATGAACCGTGGCATATGAAGTAATATAACACTTTGGCATGTATTGCTGGCTAATCATCTGTACGCTTCCAGCTGTTATACTGTGATCTCCTCGGCCACTTTCTGCTGCACTAGACCCTTCTCGCTCCATCAGAAGCACAATGAACAGGCGAACAGATTAACAGCGACAGGCGTGCCAGGCCCTCACACCACAGTGAATCGATTGGCGGGGCGACTAATATCGGTTGTCTGATTACTGTGATTACTGCGAGCAGGGACATCAGTATGAAAGAGAAGAAGGCGAGGGAGGTGCCGTCTGCTGACTCATATTCCTCGGTGTAACTGCTGATACCTTAAACCGTTGTTCTCCAACAACAGCTGCTCTTGCTGCATGCAGCGTTTGATTCTCCAATACGTCAGATTTGGTTAATCAGACATTAATCACCGACTCTGAGTGCAAACCAGAGCTCCATAAACCTACTTCTGAACAGAGGGAGATGTTTCCTACCCACAGGAGAAAAAAAACAATGTCCTCCTTTCCGTTGTCTCTCAGCGGCAGCAGAAGTAGAAGCAGCATCGTGCTCCCATTTCTGAGGTGCCACAATCAAATATTTAGCTTAGTGCACCAGGCCAGTTATTCTGTAATGGATAAATAATGCCTTTGTCTGCACTGATGACAGATTAATAAAACCCGTCCAGCGGTTTATCAACACATACAGTGCCTTACAAAAGTATTCACCCCCTGTTGGCTTTTTACCTGTTTTGTCACATTACAACCTCTAATTTAAATATTTGTTTAAAATCGGAATTCTATTTGATGGATCTGCACAAAATAGTCTGTTTTGAAGTGAAATGAGAAATATATATATATATATATATATATATATATATTAAAAAATAATTTTTAAAAATAAAAAACTGAAAATTGGCATGTGCATATGTATTCACCCCCTTTGCTATGAAGTCCCTAAAAAGCTGTGGTGCAACCAATTACCTTCAGAAGTCACATAATTAGTGAAATGAAGTCCACCTGTGTGTCACATGATCTGTCAGCATTTACACACCTTTTCTGAAAGGCCAGAGGCTGCAACACCTAAGCAGGAGGCACCTCTAACCAGACACCACCATGAAGACCAAGGAACTCTCAGAACAAGTCAGGGACAAAGTTGTTGAGAAGTACAAGTCAGGGATGGGTTCTAAAAAAATATTCAAATCTTTGATGATCCCCAGGAGCACCATCAAATCCATTATAATCAAATGGAAAGAACATGTCACCACAACAAACTTGTCAAGAGAGGACTGCCCACCAGAATCCATGGACCGAGGGAGGAGAGCATTAATCAGAGGGGCAGCACAGAGACCAAAGCTAACCCTGGAGGAGCTGCAGAGTTCCACAGCAGAGGCTGGAGTATCTGTCCATAGGACCACAATAAGCCGTACACTCCATAGAGCTGGGCTTTATGGAAGAGTGATCAGAAGAAAGCCATTACTTTCAGATAAAAGTAAAGCACGTTTTGAGTTTGCAAAAAGGCATGTGGAAGACTCCCAAAATGTATGGAGGAAGGAACTCTGGTCAGATGAGACTAAAATTGAACTTTTCGGCCATCAAGAAAAACGCTATGTCTGGCGCACACCGAACACATCTCATCACCAAGAACACCATCTCCACAGTGAAGCATGGTGGTGGCAGCATCATGCTGTGGGGATGTTTTTCAGCAGGAGGGACTGGGAAACTGGTCCGACTCAAGGGAAGGATGGATAGTGCTAAATACAGGGATATTCTTGAGCAAAACCTGTACCAGTCTGTAAGAGATTTGAGACTAGAACAGAGGTTCACCTTCCAGCAAGACAATGACCCAATATACTGTTAATGCAACACGAGTGGTTTAAGGGGAAACATAGAAATATGTTAGAATGGCCTCAATCCACTTGAAAATCTGTGATCAGACTTAAAGATTGCTGTTCACAAGCGCAAACCATCAAACTTGAAGGAGCTGGAGCAGTTTTCCTTGGAGGAATGGGCAAAAATCCCAGTGGCAAGATGTGGCAAGCTCATAGAGACTTACCAAAAATGACTTGCAGCTGTGATTGCCGCTAAAGGTGGCTCTACAAAGTACTGACTTTAGGGGGGAGAATAACTATGCACACTGATGTTTTCTGTTATTTTGTCATGTTTTTTGTTTGCTTCACAATAAAACAAATGATCACATCTTCAAATCTGTAGGCATGTTCTGTAAATTAAATGATGCAAACCTTCAAACAATCATTTTAATTAACATTTTAATTCCAGGTTGCGAGGCAACAAAACATGAAAAATGCCAAGGGGGTGAATACTTTTGCAAGGCACTGTATACTCCAGTGACTACTCAGTACCCCCTCACTTGGCCCAGTTATTGTATGAATCCCCCCTGACCCTGGTTCACACACTCGGCGATGAGGATGCTGATTCTATGGCAGCGCTGCTGATGTGATGTGGCATTACTGGGCCACGATTCCTGCTGAATGCCCTAAAAGTTTGGCCTCCCCTGTGCCCCCCATCCCCACCGTCTGCCTCTCAGCGATCACTACCGGATCTGCTGGCCGACTCTCACCCTCAGACTGTCACGCTAAGGATGTTCATTTGTGGCGTGTGGATGCTGGAAAATTTTTCAGTGAGGGTGAAGTCAAGATAAATGCTCTTATTTTAAACCACTCTTAAGGTCTGCAGGTAGAAATGTGGAGCTGTGTCCTTACATGTGTTTGTCGTCATGCAGTCCCAGTTGATGCTTTTAAAAACAGCTCAGGACTATTTAAAGTGGCTTTTTTTCTGCCTCCTATGATTTAGGTTTTTAATCTGCATGCTTTTATTACTTTTAATATGACTGTTTATGTATTTATCTTGAATCTACTGTTGCTTTGCCTTTGTACTTTTGATTTTGGTGCCATTACGATAGCTGAATTTTGATAGCAAAACTACACTTCCTAGTATCTTATTTTTGATTCTAACTGAGCAAATTAAGCAAATTTCTAAAATGCATCCATATTTAAAGTTTCTAAACACGTGCATGTCAACAAAATTGTATGAAATTAGCTAAATAATACCTAAACTGCCTACATAATGGCATTAAACTTCCATAAAATGAAGCAGAATGAAGTAAAATATCTTACAAATGTACACTTTGTCCACATATACTTTTGCCGTCATGTTTTATGTCATAATATGCAAATAATACCATGGCTTTTGGAGAAGCTCACTCTTTTCCCCCTCTTTTTTATGGTCAGAAACAACAGATGCAACCTTTCTGAAGCTCTTCACATAGCTTTACTTCATCATTATTCATAATAACCCTCTGAACTCAGAGCAGTTTCTGGGTGTTTTTATTTACTCACTGTAGGCTCATTTTTCACTGAAATACAGCTGCTGATTATTAGTTTTTCAGATAATATTGTTGGGATGTTCTCCAGATATACATTGTTTTATGAGAGGAATTTGTCCTTGGAAACAATGAAAGTGAGGTTTAAGTTGAAGAGAGTCTCTAAAAACAATCGAATAAAGTGAAATCACTAATTATTTTGGATTTTACGTGGCAGCATCAGCATCTATTGGCCTCATTTACTTCTGAAGTGGGACTAAATTGCAACCGACGCTGATTTAATTCATCACATTCAAGGGGAATTTATGAACCGCTGTGTATAAAATAATGTAGCACTTCAGCTTGTATTGCTGGCTAATCATTTATAAAGCTCTTTATTCAGCTTTTGTTTATCATTATTCATATTAACCTTCTGAACTCCAAGCAGTTTCTGGGTGTTTATTTTTGCTGCTGTCACATTTTTTACTCACTGAGGGCTCATTTTTCACGGCGATATAAAATCCTGCACCTCTATGGAAACAGAACAACCATGGCCAGAAGTGGAGAGAACAGAAAAACATCTTCTGTGCAGCAAAATAAAAATCAGAAGACTAGGATGAATTTCTTTCTCAGTACTGTTGAATGATGTTTCGCCGTGCCGAATGTGTCCTCCATGTGACAACTTGCTCTGTATACCGTTTATGAGCCATATTGAATATATTTTATAGCTCAAATGTGGTTAAATTTGCTCTTGTCGCTCCTCAGTTGTGCTGAGGAGGGCACAGTGTTTTGTTTTTTACAGATTCTAGTCAGTACAAAAGGTTTATTTTTGCCAAATTTTAAATTAGACATATAAAGTAAAAGGATTTGGATGAAATATCACGATTTTAAGCTTAGATTTGGAGAATATTCCCAACAGAATGGTATGCCACACATGATTAGTTAAGGGACCGTCAGAAAGCTGAAAATCTGATGATTTATTCTGTTTTTACAGTTACTTGCTCTGATAAATGGTGTATTTTTGGTCATTTTTTAAAAAGATAACATGCCTTTCAAACCCGTCGGTGTTGGGGGTTCAGAAGGTTAATAAGAATATGAATAATAGGAACACCATTTTTGTTACTCTGTTTGGTTTTATGGCAGTTGATGTCAATAAAGTTGTTTTTTAAAAATTCAGTCATAATGAGTGAAGTTTAGAATTTATATGGTGACACTTTGGCAAAAGGAGCATCCATGTCAGTATCTTTATTAAAGTGAATTAGTGATAAGTCATGCTTGAATCATACATCAGTAATTGCTTAATTTTATGCATGATTAATGATGATGAGGATACAGAAAAATAAAAATACATGGCAAAAAAGAACATGATGTCAATATTTTATAGACCCCCCACAAAATTTCACAGCTTACGCTTTTAGGGGAGCTCATCTCTTATTTAGAAGAGCCAAGCACTGACCCTCCTGCTGTTCACACCCTGATCAGAATTTCTGGAGAAATGATTTATAGATAAAATAACTAGATGAGGAGGAACGATTCTGGCAATTTTTGTTTTTATACGAGAGCAGAAATGTTGCAAGGCTGCATGGTCTTATCTTATCTCAGCTTAAAAATGGTTTAATGAAATCTGACGGTTAAACTTTTGACGCTACACTGTAAAACATCTTAAAAAGAAGTTAGTCAAATCAACTCATCTTTTCTAGTTAAATCTAAATATATACTGAACTTAAAATTAGGGACGTCTCGAGACAGATCCTATGACCTAACTAGCAGATTGTAAATTTGTAAAGCTGAATTTTAAACAATTTCTAGACCATGACAAGTTGTTTTGATCATAAAGTAAAATACGAGATTTTTCATTGTTCTTTTGTCATTTTGTGCCTCATTTTTGTAATATTTTGTCTTGTTTTTGTTGTTTTTTGCCTTTTTTTTTGTCTGACTTTTGTCATTTGTCTCATGTTTTTGTTGTTTTGTTTCAGGTTTTTGTCGTTCTGTGTTTCCTTTTTGTCTCACTTGTGTTTTTTGTCGTATTTTTGCAATTTTGTCTTTTGCTTTATTCATTGTTTTGTGTATTGTTTTGTGTTTTTTTGTCTCGCTTGTGTTGTTTGTCTGTTGTTTTGTTGTTTTTTTCTTGCTTTTGTCATTTTTGGTCTTGTTTGAGGACAAAATAAACACAAAATGACAAAAACGATACACAAAGCAATGAATAAAGCAAAACAAAACGACAAAAGTAAGATAAAAAACATAAGCGAGACAAAATGGAAACACAAAAAGACAAAAACAAGAAACAAAATGACAAAAACTTGAGACAAACGACAAAAGTCAAACAAAAAAAGACAAAAAACAAGACAAAATATTACAAAAATGAGATGCAAAAAGACAAAGGAACAATGAAACAAAATGACAAATAATGAGACAAATGACAAAAATTAGACAAAAAATGACAAACGTGAGAAAATGACAAAAAAATAGAATAACAACACAAGCAAGACAAAAAGGAAACACAAAATGACAAAAACCAGAAACGTGACAAAAACATGAGACAAACGACAAAAGACAAAAAAAACCCCAACAAAAACAAAGCAAAATATTACAAAAATGAGACACAAAATGACAAAAGAACAATGAACAATCTAGTATTTTACTTTAACATTAAAACAACTTGTCTTGGTTTGGATTGGACCCTCTGGTGGGCCGGTTTTGGCCCGCGGGCTGCATGTTGGGCACCCCTGCTTTAAACCTAGAAAATGCAAAAGGAAGTCTGTAACTACTGTAGATGTGATTTGTTGATTCAAATTAACATCTTCAGTTTATTGAACTTCCACAGCTGCCTTTGAACTAATTAATCCACCAGTTAATTTACAGTTACAGTACAGTTAATTTACATTTTTACGTCAACAGGGGAGCTTTTATTTCCTAGCTGAATGAATTTGAGGTGATTTACAGTGCAGGTAACTAATCTAAACAATGAAGAAAGCTGCAAACCATTTTGGCCTCACACCATGTGCCGTATGTTTTTCAGGTATGCTGGGGAGCTCTCGTTTCACCGGCTCGTCCCTGAACTACAGCACCCTGCTGCTGGAGGAGGATGTGGGGCTGCTGTACGTAGGAAGCAGAGGATCCATCTACGCTCTCAACACCTCCAACATCTCCACACCTGCAAACCTCAGCGTGAGTCCCGACGCTGTTTAGAAAGACACAGCACAGCAAAAATCTCCGTTTCACAAGTTTTCCTCCCGTCTCCTGAGTGTCGAAGGAGGAGAGACTAATAATAGCCGTAAGCAGATTGAACAAATCCCATTGTGTTTGTCCAATTTTATGGATATCGGATTAAATGCAGCAGGCGTTTATTCAAGGGTTACTGAGGAGAGTCAGAACTCGGTGACGCAGCCAGAAAATGAAGTGAGCTGTCTCTCCTCCTGTTAATCGAACACGTACACACACTTGTTTTTTTCCCTTTATCTCCCCATTTCCTGTCTGTCTGTGGAGCTTTTTATTTATCTATTTGTCCCTCTTTATTTATTGAGCTAACTGAGTCATCCTTATTACCCTCCCGTTGTTTGCAGATTGATTGGGATGCTTCCCCTGAACAGAAGAAGCAGTGTCTAAGCAAAGGCAGAGACAATCAGGTACAAGGATGCGGCTTCAAGTCTTTATTTATCGAGTTGTTATCGGAGAACACGATGAAACCTTTGTGATGTGTAGTTTGCTTATGACAGCAACAGAGCAGGCAATCCTTTCAGTTTCTTCATCAAGCAGCAAAGAAATCACACTGATTTTTTAACTGTGCATAAAACTGCCTCCCTGCATGAAGTAGATTGACTGGTCTATGCTTCCTTCATCTCTCCTTTATTGTAGAGCCATAAATAACTAGCTTTTTCCTCTATTCTCTGCAGACAGAGTGTTACAACCACATCCGTTTTTTGCAGCGATACAATGAGACTCACCTGTACGTCTGTGGAACCAACGCCTTCAAACCTCTCTGTGCTTATATAGTAAGAACTCGTGTGATTTAATAGATTTTACATTTTCTTTTAGAAACACCTGCAGTTGACCCTCCTGTTGTCTTCATTTACAGGGACCAAAAATATGGTTTCCTTGTCTGAAAAAAAATCCAAAAATTCAGCAAAAAAAATTCCACAATTTTCAGAAAATTTGCAAAACCTTCAGGAAGAAAATTCCAATAATTCCTTAAAAGTTTCCCTTAAAGTTGTATTTTTTTTAAAAAAATCCCCAAAATTTGGCAAGAAAATTCCTGTAAATATTTTCAAAAAATGAGTAAAAATCCTCCAAAAAAATCCTAATAATATATAAAGTGATTCCATATATATCAATAAAACTTTTAATATTTTCTTAAGAACATTCACATAAAAATCAACCAAAATCCAGTGAAATTTTCTGGATTTTGGTAGATTTTTTTGTGAATGTTCTTCAGAGACATTTTTAACATTTCATTTTTTTCCACCAAAAAATTTTCAAAAATTTCCCCAAAATGTTGAAAATGTGGACATCAGAAATTTCACTGTGAAAATATTGGGGTTTTTTGCCACATTTTCGAACTTTAAAATGGATCAATTTTGACCCGCAGGACAACACAAGGGTTAAACTATTGATTCTGTAAAATACGAGGACACAACAATAGAGAGATAAAAATACACACTACCGTTCAAAAGTCTGGGGTCACTTAGAAATGTCCCAAACCAGATCCTGTGACGCAGCTCAGAGGTGTCCAACATGCAGTCCGCGGGCCAAACTGTTGTTTTGATCATGAAGTAAAATACGATATGACTCATTGTTCTTTTGTCATTTTGTGTCTCATTTTTGGAATATTTTGTCTTGTTTTCGTTGTTTTTTTGTCTTTTTTTGTCTGACTTTCGTCGTTTATTTCTTGTTTTTGTCTTTTTGTGTTTCCTTTTTGTCTCGCTTGTGTTTTTTGTCTTATTTTTGTTGTTTTGTGTTTCACTTTATTAGCTTTTTTGTATCGTTTGTGCTGTTTGCCTATTGTTTTGCTGTTTTGTTTCTCGCTTTTGTCTAATTTTTTCTCTTTTTTTCGTGTCATTTGTCTCATTTTTTGCCGTTTTGTGTCTCATTTTTGTAATATTTTGTCTTGTTTTTGTTGTTTTTTTCTTTCTTTGTCTGACTTTTGTCATTTTGATCATAAAGTAAAATACTACATCGTTCAGTTCCAATTGTGACTAAATGTGTTCCTTTGTAGACACTGTGATCTGAAAGTTGTAATGTGGAAATGATAAACTGAGGCAGAAGGTTGTTGATATTGAATTTATTTTTCTTAAGACATTTCAGGATGTTCATAATGTTTTATTTTTGTAAGAAAAGAATTTTTTTTCAATGAAGATAACATTAAATGAATGATAAATCCAGTGTAGACATTGTTAATGTGGTAAATGACTATTGTAGCTGGAAACAGCTGATTTTTAATGGAATATCTCCATAGGGGTACAGAGGAACATTTCCAGCAACCATCACTCCTGTGTTCTAATGCTACATTTAGTTAGCTAATGGTGTTGAAAGGCTAATTGATGATTAGAAAACCCTTGTGCAGTTATGTTAGCACATGGATAAAAGTGGGAGTTTTCATGGAAAACAGGAAATTGCCTGGGCCACTCTAACCTTTTGAACGGTAGTGTGTAAAGATATAAGAAAACCCTCTGAACCTTAAGCATTTTCTAGGTACTTTATGCTCCTGTCAGATTTTTACTCACTGTGGACTCATTTTTCACTGTGATATAATGATAATAAAGTCCAGCACAACCATAGCTAGAGGTAGAAAGAGCTCAGAATAACATCTCTGCAGTATAACAAAGTTAGAATGTCATAAATCTTATAAAAGAAAAAATGTAAGTCAAATTTATTTATTGGATAATTCATTGTGCACACTACCAAGTACCCACAGGTGTAACCAATACTGGAAAAACTAACAGTGACTTCAAGTGCTATGGATTTTTTTTTACTTTTAAAACATCTTTCTATACTCGTCTCCTATTTGTTTTGTGTAAACACAGCCTGCAGTTCAACCGAGTTCAGCTGAACACTGCTGAGTCACTATTTGTTCATTGGTTGTATTGCAATATTTCATTTTTTTCCACAGAATTTGTTTAGTGTTAAGGATTTATCTTAATTTTTTTCAGATAAGACATATAGAATAGAATAATTTTAATGAAATGTCCCAATTATAAGCTTAAATTTGGTTAATTTACCAGGCGGAACTGTACATCACACAGGATTAGCTCAATGACTGCTGGAAACTTGAAAAACTCACAGTTCATTCAGGGTGTTTTTTTTTTTTTTTTTAACAGTTTCTGGCTCTTAACCCTCATGTCGTCCTGCGGGTCAAAATTGACCCATTTTAAAGTGTGAAAATGTGGAAAAAAATATTTTCATAGTGAACATTTCCACATTTTCAACATTTTTGGGAAATTTTTGAACAGTTTTTGGTGGAAAAAAAGAAATGTTAAAAAAATGTTTCTTTAAAAACATTCAGAAAAAAAATCAACCAAAATCCAGCAAAATTTGCTGGATTTTGTTTGATTTTTTTCTGATATACATGTAATCTCTTTAGATATTTTTAGGATTTTTTTTGGAAGATTTTTATTCATTTTTTGAAAATATTTACAATTTTTATTTTTTTAATTGTTAAAAATTTTTATTTCTTGCCAAATTTGGGGATTTAAAAAATTAAAAAAAAAAAAACTTTTAAGGGAAACTTTAAAGGAATTATTGGAATTTTCTTCCTGAAGATTTTGCAAATTTTTATAAATTTGGGGATTTGCTGAATTATTGGATTTTTTTCAGACAGGAAACAATATTTTTTGGTGCCCGTAAATGAAGACAACAGGAGGGTTAAAACAAGTGTTTTTAAACTTGATGATGGACGTTGAGATGGATGAAATCTAGAGCTAATTTAGTTCTGTCTGTTCACAGTTTACAATCTTCAGTTTCCCCTCTGAGCACAGATTTTCGACATAAAGACTGATGCTCTGTTTTCTCATAATCGTCATGGCTGTTTAGACAAGATGTACAAGCTTAGACTTTAACTGCGCTGACATTTTTCCATTTAATACTTGAATGCCATATCGAATCATTTGATAAAACAACCACATAAAGTCAGGACTTACACCGCAGAGTCTCAGCATTCACCAAAAAAAATACATTGTCTGCTGTAGCCCGGAGCAAAGCTTTTCAACCCTTGATTAATTGAGTGTCATCTCTATTCTTTGTGTAAGGATGCAGAGCGGTTCAGCTTCTCCTCCGGGTTTGAGGAGGGCAGAGACAGATGTCCATACGACCCCGCAAAGGGATACACCGGCCTCCTCATAGGTACGTTTCACAAAACTGCCTTTAATCATCTCTATAAACCCTAGAGTACACTGGTAAGGTCAAAGCAGTACATAGAAATGGGAAGATACGATGGAAGTTTGGAAATCCTGTGTCAGATATTGCTCAGATAAATTACAAGAATAGTAAAAATATAAAGCGGGTGTCAAACATGCGGCTGGTGGGCCAAAAGCGGTCCTCCAGAGGGTCCAATCCGGCCCTCAAAGTGTAAAAATTCCAGAGAAGACATTAACTGCTGATTGTAAATGAGTAAAATTGTAAATCTAAAATCATTTCTAGACCATGACAAGTTGTTTTCATCATGTAGTAAAATAGTAGATGGTTCATTGTTCTTTTGTGTCTCGTTTTAGTAATATTTGGTCTTGTTTTTGTTATTTTTTGTCCGACTTTTGTCGTTTCATTTCTGGTTTTTGTTATTTTGTGTTTTGCTTTATTTGTTGTTTTGTGTATCGTTTGTGTCGTTTTGTGTTTTTTTTGTCTCGCTTGGGTTCTTTGTCCATTTTTTTGTTGTTTTGTTTCTCGTTTTTGTCATTTGTGGTCTCATTTGTGTAATTTTTCATCTTGTTTTTGTCATTTGTTCATTTTTTGACCCTTTGTAACTTTTTTGTCTGTTTTTGTTTTGTGTCTTTTGTCTCATTTTTTGTCTAATTTTTGTCATTTTGATTTGAAATTGAATTTTATTTTATAATGTTTTGGAAAAAAATAATTCCTTAAATGTGAATATTTTCAGAATGTATTTTTTTTGCACTAAAACAAAGGAAAAATTTGGGGTTGTGGTTATTTATAGGTTATTATGTTTTGATTTTACTGGTCAGTTGAGGTGAAATTGGGCTGAATGTGGCCCATGAACTAAGATGAGTTTGACACCCCTGATATAAAGTGGATGAGGAGTTTTAGCTAACAGCAGAGCCTAATGGAAGAGCAGTAAGTATGATACATTTAGTAAAAAGTATTAAGTAAGACTCGCAATGATACAAGCTGCACAACAATAGACTCAGGAGGAAGCTTGACATGACAAAGGGCACAGTATTGATTATATCATGCTAATGTCAGGGTCATCAACCAGTCATGCATGAAAAACAATGTGTAAAAACTTCGACTAAGACGCTCAGAATGCATTGTCAAACAAGATGCTGAGTTCAGAGCCGGGCTAGGGCCACTGTGGGGCTATAATTAGGCTCAGCAGTGCTTTGAACAAACGCTAACGTCGTCACTAAGTGTCTGTGAAGATTCATCATGCAGATCATGGTTCATCCAGGAGGGCAAAGGAAACCGGACGTGCTTTAAATGCTATAGATGCTAATGCACGCTCACAATTACGCCTAGATTTTGAAGTCTGAAATTATTGGAGCTTCAGTGGAACTTTACATGTGTTCTTGCACTCATTGGCTTAGATTTCAAGAGAAGAACAGAGGATGAATGTCAATAAAGACATGAAAGAAGCAAAGGATTGTTCATGTTTACACATTGTGCCTGAATCTTGGGTTTTTGTATCATAAATCGAGATTTTCCCAACAGAAATTGGAGAAAAGGCACAAATCAGTGCACAAAAATTGACCAAAAATCAGCAAATTAAGTTTTAAATACTCAAAATTTCCCCCTTAATGTTCAAATTTACTCCTTCTCCTTCCTGCTCTGGAGAAGGATGGATAGCTTCGTCCTGCTTGACAACCAACAAGCACATGAGGAACGGCTACAACAATCAATAACTGTTTAAACATACATGCAGGCTTGTTGTATAAAGACACTCTCTAAGAAATCTCAACTACTTTATGCGGCATCTGCAATACAGCAAATTAAGACCCAGGAGAGGTCCTCAAACATTCTCCTGATTCAACAGCTTAAGCAGACTGTGATGTTCGTCTAATTACCGTTACAAATATTCCAACGGCACGGAGTGATGGGTCACAGTTTGCCTTCTTACTCTGCAGTATTCCAACTGCTTTCATTTACATCTGATTAAACTCTGATATCTTAACGTCTTTCTCTCCTAATGCATCCTCCACCAACACATTTGTGCGACCCGTTAATCAGATGGTGAGATGTTCACGGCTTCTCAGTACGAGTTTCGCAGCTCACCAGACGTGCGGAGAAACTTCCCCTTCCCCACGCTCAGGACGGAGGAGGCTCCCACCCGGTGGCTTCTGGGTAAATATAATCCATAAATATGACAAGAATCCCCTTTTTGGAAGATCCTCTTTTTGTTGCTTTTCATCTTCCAACCACGGTCAATTTTGTTTGACCTTTTTGACAAGAATTTACAAAAAAGATTCTTTAATGTCAAAGTAAAAGCTAATTTCTACAAACTAATGTAATTTAATTAAAAATGGAAAGAAAAGGTGAATGTATAAGTACTTCGTTTAAAGTGAGTCACCTAATTCAAAGTAGGTGTAGCCAATTGGTGCTAAAAGTGACACAATTAGTGAAATGGAGATCATCTCAGTGTAGCAAATATGTCTCAAGTGATTGTAGTATAAAGACACCTGTATCTGGAAGGTCCAGATCTCCTGGATATAATCTACACAATGTCGACAAACAAAACACTCAGAACAACTCTGTGAAAAGGTTGTGGAAAGAATAAGTTGGGATGGATACACGTAAATTTCAAGGTCACTGAATGTCTCTTGGAGTACAGTTAAATCTGTCATTAAATAACAGAAGGAATATGGCACACGTGTAAATCTGCCTAAAGCAAACCGTCCTTAACCCTTTGATGCACAACATGGGTCAAAAGTGACCCATATTCAATGGGAAATGGGTATTTCTTGACCCATGTTGTGCATCAAAGGGTTAAAAACTTAGTCTGTACAAGAAAGAGTCTAGTGATGGAGGCCACGAAGACACGTATGACTCTTCTGAAGGAGGTAGAAGCTGGTATTCACTGTTCCTCACGGTGGGGGTGGTGTGTTTGTGATAATGTGTCTGGTGTCTGCCAATCATAGAGTGTCTAGTCTGGTGGCCAAAAAGCAACATTTTTTTTCTCATAACATCAAAGAAGCTTCTTCCAGTTGACTTCAGAGTCTTCTGAAGCCGAACTCTAGTCGAGATTTAATGTGACCTTTTTTCCAAAAGTGGCTTTCTCTTTGCCACTTTCCAATAAAGAGCTGCACTGTAGCTTATCGCACCTTCGCCTTCTTTCTCCATGGAGTTTCCATGTTTTCCCTGTGCATACATGGGTTTTCTCCAGGTTCTCTGGCTTCCGCCAAAAGTCCAAAAACATGCTGAGGTTAATCGGTAACTCTAAATTGTCAGTAGGTGTGACTATGAGTGTGATTGTTTGTCTCTGTGTGTAGCCCTGTGATAGACTGTTACCTGTCCAGGTGAACTGTCACCCTCAGTCAGCTGGGATAGACTCCAGCCCCCCTGCGACCCTAGTGAGGATTAATCGGTGTATAGATCATGGATGGATGGACTTTCTAATAAAGTTTTGACTGGTGAAGACAAATCAGTTGCTGTATGAACAGTTTCTTCTATCTCAGCTGCTAAAGCTTGTAACTCGTTCAGAGGAGTCATAGGTGTCTTGGTGGCCTCCCTTAGTAATTGTTTTCTTGTACAGTGACTCACTTGCATGTTTTAAGGACGGCCTGCTTCTGTTTCTTGATGATGGATTTAACTGTACTTCCACGGGATATTCAGTGACCTGGAAATGTTCTTGTGTCCGTCCACTGACTCATGCTTTTCAATAACATTTTCACACAGTTTGTAGTGTTCTTTAGTCTTCATGGTGTAGTTATGTCCAGGATTCACTAGAGAGTGGACCTTCCAGATACAGCTTCATTTCACTAACGGTGTGACTTCTAGCAACAATTGGCTGCAACTGTGCTGAATTTTCTGTTCTGTTTTACATATTTTATTGCATTAACATCACTTTGTAGAAATCTGCTTTCACTTTGACATGAAAGAGTCTTTTGTTTTGGTAAATTCTTGTCAAAAAAATCTATTTAGATTGACCATGGTTCAATACTGGGTGAATATTGTTTATATGCACTGTAGCTGCAGGTTTAATACAGTATATTTCCACTTACAGTCAACTACTGAATAGACTAAACCATTAAAAAAAATCTTGTTAGATGTTTTGTTGTTACTCCAAAAATCTCATTCACTTTGAGATTAAAAATCCAAGAAATTGCACCGCACTGCAGCTCTAACAGGCCTGTTGGCTGTGCTGATTCCATCATACTTAAAAGCTCCGTCTTTAGTTTCCAAGGCGACACTTCCTAGGCTGCTAATAGGTCTGTTTGGACATCTGTGTGTGTGTGTGTGTGTGTGTGTGTGTGTGTGTGTGTGTGTGTGTGTGTGTGTGTGTGTGTGTGTGTGTGTGTGTGTGTGTGTGTGTGTGTGTGTGTGTGTGTGTGTGTGTGTGTGTGTGTGTGTGTGTGCGCGCGCGCGTGCGTGTGTGCGCGCACAGAGGCAGATTTCGTGGGCTCAGTGCTGCTGAAGGAGAGCATCAACAGCTCTATCGGTGACGATGACAAGATTTACTTCTTCTTCACCGAGAGGAGCCAGGAGCAGATCGCCTACCCGAGCCAGACCAAGGTGTCCAGGGTTGCCCGAGTCTGCAAGGTCAGAGAGAGCAACCAACAGAATCACTAGTAGCCATAATCACATCAATGCTTTGGAAAGCTGATTCTGTAAAAACAATGGCTCTGCAAGGTCTTGGAAATAAAGGGTCGAAATCGAGGAAAGTCACAGTCATTCAAAGTGCAACAATAGTGGGATTATTTAATATGTTGCGTCAGAATGAAATAGAAATGGATTTATGGTGGACTTTTTTGTTCTTGCCTTCTCCTCTTACGGAAATTTCAGTGCTGTTGGGCATCTTAGATCACAGTTTCTACACTGAATTCTTTCTGGTGCCACTGTTGCCAGGCAGACTACCAGTCCACAAGCCTCCACCTCCAATGGCAAACCCTCTCCTTCATTTTATTGCCATGCCGCCCTCCTCCTCTTCCTCCTCCTCTTTCTTCCTCTCACCTCATTTCACTTGCGATCAGCATCCGCGGTCTAGACAGCATGCCCAGCAACCATGGCTAGACGTCTGTACATCTCTCTTTCTTCCTTCCTCTCTTTTCTTTTAGCCATGCAAAGTGGCAAGATTACCTCCACAGTGAGCTGTTGTGTTGAAGTTGTTAGTTCTAGGAGCCAATAAAGTGACTGAAAGACTCAGCTGGTACAGTGATGCAGTTGTATTCCACCTTGAGCGAGCCCGTTGAAAAGGATTTCTGTGAATGTACGAGAGAGAATGGAAATGAACATAAAACCTATTGAGCAGCCACTTTGGAATCAGGTTTTAGAATCTGAACCGTACAAAAGTTGGAGGTAACAATGTACTCTTAATATAATAACACCAAAACTCTCTTCTTATTACTTTGCAGCCCCTTTGGAGACATTTCTGGCTCCATCCATCCATCCATGCATCCATCTATGCATCCATCCATTCATTCATTCATCCATCCATCCATTCATTTAAAAACAGCTTTTTTGATATTCAGGCACAGTAACTTTCTTCAGAGGAGTCATAGGTGTCTTGGTGGCCTCCCTCACTAGTCTCTTTCTTGCACAGTGACTCACTCACATGTTTTATGGATGATCTGCTTCTATTTCTTAGTGATGGATACAATTTGAAATCAGGTTTTAAGATCTAAACAGAATGAGCTGAACCGTACAAAGCACTCTATGTGGAGGCAACAATGTAATAATGACACCAAAACTCTCCTCTTATTACTTTGCAGTCCCTTTGGAGACATTTCTGACTCCAGCCATCCATTTAAAGATGGCTTTTTGACATTCAGGCGCAGGTGTAGATTTGCAAGAAGCTTCATTATGCTCTTATTCAGGCATGGCAGGACATTATGGGAGAAAGCCTCAAAGCTTGCACGATATTCAGCACCTGAGGCGAGAGAGAGCAGTGTCGCCGCTGGATATCAGGAGTCAATCAAGGAGGGTGAACAGTAATATCAAGACAGAAAAGCTCTCTTCTTTCAGACGCTGCGTCAGGGATGGACTTTAAAATGTATTTTGCCATCCCTGCTGTAATTAATGCTTCTCCCAGTAAGTCCAGTAGAATTTCATCATTTATTAGCTGAAAAATTCTGCGCACAAGCGTTGAATGACAGGACGTCAAGTTGGGACTCTCATTTAATTCCACTTTCCTTGCATGCTGCTGGATATTCATTTATTCATCCATGAGGTTGGCATGAATAAAAATCCAAAACATCTAGTGGTGGCTTGGTTACTTTTTTTTGGTCGCAGAAAGCATTTCTAATTTCTACTTCTGTAGCCCTGAGTGCAGTGTGAGGGGAATTTGCATCAGCTTATCTGTCATGGGAGCAGGCACTTAAAACTTACTCATTCTTAGTGTTTCATGGTTTATTTAACTGATTGAACTGCTTCACTTTGTGCTGCTGCAGCCTTTATGTTCAATTTAGACTCATGTCATGCTGGAAACCTCCATATATCACAATATCACACACAACCTGAAAAAAAAATCTATTTTTTTGCCCTGGTAACATGTCCATATGCTGTTTCTATATGATGAAAGATGCGTCACGATGGAAATAAGCAGTCAATCACATGATTATCTACCTTGAAAATGCCATTTACCAATGACTAACCAATGGTTTTGGTTAGTTTTATTTTGACATCCCCTTTCCTTCTCTTTCTTCTTTACTTCCTCCCTTTGTCACTTTTCCCTCCTTTTTTGATTGCCATTATGAGTTTCTTTGTGTGTTTGTGTACTTCACGTCTGTCTTCTCGTTACCTGTCTGGTTATCCTTCTGTTCTCCATCTGATTCTGGATTTTGTGCTTTTAGTTTTGTTGAATCCTCTTTTGTCTCTCGGTTCCGCTTCCTGTTTGCCACCTGCTTTTCCCAGCAGCTTGCCATGTCTTTAGATTAAATTGGATTTGTTTTCTTTTTCTTATGCACTTAATATCCTTGAATCACCAGCTGCCTTTTGTTTGTTTCACCAAATACCCTTCCAGTAATTTTTTTAAATTAAAGTTAATTATTTCTTGGGTCTTGCTCCTGGTAACCCTGCAACACTTCTGGGTTTTTAAACCTAAGAAACCGTCTTAGGTTTGTTGTCAACTTTTGCAGGGTGGAGCTTTCCATATGGTTATTCTTCTTCAGAATGGGTTTCCAGTTTGAACATGTATGGCTGAATTACTCCAATATTGCCATTGTGTAGCGTGTAACAGTTTTGGTAGCGCAGTCTCAGAGGTGAGCTGGTGTGCTGGAGTTGCACTGATAGAGGAGGAGTGGTTGGATTGAGATATAAGGGTTATTTAGATCTAGACTTTGTAGGGGAAACAACAGTGTAGAGTTACATCTCAGCAATTTTTAAGGCCAGAGGGATTTTTTTCCTTTAGGAAACTTATAAATATATAAGTCTGATACACAGAGATTAGTTTTTAGAGGTTAAATCCATTACCAGAGAGGGGCTTTTGCACTCACTGGCCAAATAAAAATTCTGCCTCTGTGTTTTGGATGGCATTTGATTATTTCGTGCTACCGTTTGAATACACAATATCTCTTATTTTAAGCTTCATAAACCACTTCACAATGCCAATATCACATCAAAACTGGCAGCATCAACAGTTGTTCCCTGGTTTGTAATAATAGTGGGTACACAGCAAACACTAGTTTCATACCTTTTCCTTCATCTAAAGGAGCACATAATTGTTGAATCACTAAGTGCTGCACACTGTTTTCACTGCAAGAGTTCAGTTAACAAAAGGTGTTTATTCCTTTTCAGAAAAAAGGGCTTTAAACACAGAGTACAGATTGTCCTGTTTCTCCCTTTGGGTTAAGGAAATAAATCTGCAACTACACATCTTTATATTTGCCTTTTCATTAGATTAAGATAAGAGGTGAGATAAACTTTATTGATTCCTCACTGGGAAAATTTACAGCAGCTAGAAACAAATGAGGCCAAGAAGCAAAAACAAGAAATGCTAAAAGGCTAAAAATAAAGATTATGTTGCACATTTCAGTACATTAATGCGCATTTTTCTGTCACAAAAACTGATTATGCCACTGTAGGAAGTGAGATAATCCATATGTGCCGACGTTATGCCTTCTCTCTGCGTCCAAAAGAAGTCATTTCTGGAAATAAGGTCTGGACTCCTCTCTTCATCAGTGAGCTGTCAGAGTGTAATAACTCAGCCTGAACTAGGCCACAGCAGCAGCAGCAGCAGCACATGCAGATGTCAGGCCAGTCCCCAGCTCAGCCCGACACCATGCTGGTTGGAGGCAGATCCTCAGATAGCGAAGGCCCTGGCAGTCGCCTCTGGCCCGAAACCACTGAAGACTTGCCATTTTTGAGCTGCCTAACCAGCCGTCCTCTTCTGTTTCTCGCTTCCCGGCCAGACTGCGTGTACTTCCTCGCCAATCGTGACCTAATTTATCAGAGGGGACACGATGACATGAAAACAAGATCTTTTTTTTGCAGCAGAGAAGCAAAAATCTGTACCTCTGAGCCAGTTTGGTGCTCTATAGATCTCCAGCTAGATGGGGAAAAGCTACAGATTGTACAGTATCTTTGTAACTGCATGTAGGGTTGATGTCCCCACAGGCGTGTATTTATGGCACTACGCTTCAATTCTTCACTCTTGAATTTAACCCATGACTGCTCACTGACCCAGGAATCGCTCTGACGGACATAAATTGTAATCTCCCAATGCTCACTCCACTATAACAATCTGCAGTGGAAAAAATGCTCCTCTCAAAACAAGAAAAAAAAACTCATTTCAAGGAACTTTTACCTTGAAATAAGTAAAAAAAATCTGCCAATAGAACAAGTGAAAAATGTCTTGGTCAGATTTCTTGAAATAAAATATGATATTTAGAATATTGACATTTTAAAATTAGCTGTGAAAAATTATTTTAAGCTATATTTTACCAGAATTGTCAAGCTTAGGTGTCTTAAAATAAGCCAGATATGCTAAAAAAAATTGTAGTTTTTCATGCAAAAATAGATTTTTGCTTTCATGTAACCTCCTAATTTGAGATGTATTAACCCTCCTGTTGTCTTCATTTATGGGCACCAAAAAATATTGTTTCCCTGACTGAAAAAAAACCCAAAAATCAGCCAAAAAATTCCACAAATTTCTGAAAATTTGCAGAATCTTCAGGAAGAAAATTTGAATAATTCCTGAAAAGTTTACCTTAAAAGTTTGTTTTTTAAAATAATAAAATAATAAAATCCCCCAAATGTTTTCAAAAATTAGTAAAAATCTTCGAAAAAATCCTAAAAATATCTAAAGTGATTACATATATATCAATAAAACTTCTAATATTTTCTTTAAGAACATTCACAAAAAAATCAACCAAAATCCAGTGGATTTTGGTTGATTTTTTTTTGTGAATGTTCTTAAGAAACATTTTTAACATTTCTTTTTTCCACCAAAAAATGTTGAAAGATTTCCCAACAATGTTGAAAATGTGGACATCAGAAGTTTCACTGTGAAAACTTATTTTTTTCCACATTTTCAAATTTTAAAACAGCTCAATTTTGACACGCATGATGACACGAGGGTTAAACTTATTTTGAGTTTTCTTGTAAAATTCAACTCAAAACAAGATAATTTCAAGATTGTTTGACTTAACAAGATATATAAGATGCATTGTCTTAAAACAAGTCCCTCCATCTGCTGAAATGTCTCTTGTTAAGTGAATTTATCTTTAATCAAGTGGGATGAGACATTGTGACTAAAAATAAGACAAATAGACCTGATAAGACGTAGTGTTTTTTGCAGTGTGCTATCCTCTCAGTGAGAAATGTATTTAGTTGTTTTCCCAGTGGCATCCATCTTAACTCTACTTTACTAACATCTCTCTCTTTCGCTGAACTCTCTGGAGGTTTTCTCCAGCGAAAAAGAATGAACTCAAAGCAGCGGATGCATTTGTCTGCAGTCCTTTCCCTCTCTCTTTGTCTTTCTTCTCCGGCCAGAAAATTGACTTAGTATTATTGATGGGAAGTGTCGCTAATGTTTCAGATATGCACGTCTGATGTTGATTTGAGATACTCTACCTTTTTGTGTGGGAGGTCGAAGCCAGGCAGAGGGCTTTGATGAACGACAGATGTCCCCCAAAGACATAAACAAAGAAGGATGAGGCACAGTGAATCAGGCAGACAAAGAGAAAACGAGTCACAGGCTCTTTTTTTCCCCTTTCTCGTCTAAATGAGGTGTGCTAAATTACTCTTTTAGGGAGAGATTTCTCGCTGCCTTCCCTCCCACTGCTACTGAAATGCAATTAGAGCAAATGTGCTAAAGTAGGCCCGCTATGAGCTTCAACATGAGCATTTTCATGACTCCTCTTGTCATCTTTATCATCATGTGTACATTATGATTCGATGCCTCTCTTGTGGATACATTTATGTGCATCATCTCTATCACAGTGTCACTAGTAGTACGACGACAGACTTGTCAATGCTGACGTCTACATGCCCGTAAGAGTGTTTGGGGTTGCGTAACTTCAGCTCAGATGAGCAACTTTATCTAATCGTCCATCTATCCGTCCATCCATCAGCTGTCTCTTCTGTCTGCAGAACGACTGGGGAGGCCAGAGGACCTTGCAGAGGAAGTGGACCTCCTTCCTCAAGGCCAGGATGGTTTGTTCGGTCCCAGAATACGAGCTGCACCTCAATATCCTGCGTGATGTGTTCGTCCTGCAAGGAAAAGACGCCCAGAGCAGCATTTTTTATGGCGTCTTTGGACTGGAATGGTGAGAGATGATGATGATTATTGGCCTTGTTAACAGGGAGCAGCTCAGAGTGAATAATGTTAACACCAATACTGACAATACAGCATATAGCAATATATATAATATTCATCTTCCTCCTATTAGTACTACTCCTAGGACTACTACTATTAAACCTAATAATAATACCAATACCAACAATAATATTCATCCTCCTGCTATAAGTAAATAGAGACAAAGAGAAAGACCCAACAATTTCCCATTGAGCAGGCACATCACTTAGCCTGCCTGCAGCAATTAGCTTCAAAATAGACACCAGAACATTAACGAGGCCCAGTAGTGATGTTGGCTGTTGGATGGAGCTGTCAGCAAGCAAACAACTCATTAACATCACGAGCATCTGTGATTATTCTGGGATGAACGTGGCTCAGTTTCATTCAGAAGAAGAATAAACAAATTGAGTTTCGTGGCTGATTTCATTAACAGATTCCTCAACAACAACATTAGTCACTGAAGTGATTGAATTGAGCAAAAATGCCAAACTGCTTCTCCACACTTCATAGATTAGACAATTCATTGTAAAAGTAATCAACAGATGAGTCGATAATGAAAAGAAAACGTTATTTCAGGCGCTTGGTGGGTTGTTATCAAAAGAGAAGCAGTCAGAACCGATGTGACGATGTCGAAGGACGACGGCTGCTAGTGGAAACTCTGGCGGTGATGAGACTGAGTGTTTATGCTGATATGCAGAGTCATGCTGCATAAAACTGTCCCAGGGGTGTTTAGATTCTGATAGAGAGGATAGCACTGCAGCGGGACATTAATACCATCTATTTCTCTCTCGCTTTGTCCCTTTTTTTTTTACCGCCACACTTCCTTTTGTGGATATTTGATCAGTCTGTGGTCCTATCTTCCACTGCAGCAGCTTTCTTTTCCTTTTTTCTCTCTTAATATGAGTTTTCTTTGAGAAAAACATGTACACCTGTGTGAGCAGCAGTCATCGGTTTGAGTTAGACTCAAGCGTGCAGGAATGAGTAAGCCCCACAGCTATAATGATCGCCAGTTTTCAAGACAGTTTCTGGTTTCACTTGGTTCTCATTTTTCTCACTTGAATGCTTTTGAAGACTGAGGTGGGTACACAATAGGCTTAAGAATGTGACGCAGACTTTTACCCCCATTACTAATCTCACCTTTAGGGCTCCAGATGAAGGGTCACCTGGTTTGGGGCTGCCAAGGCATGCTGTCACACACAGTCTGTCTTTCACAGGTGCAATACCAAAACCACAACTGGGGCTGTTTTATTCATGACTCACAGGGAGTGGGCATTTTAGTGCCGTGAGTCCACTGTCGAAAACAAATACTTCCTTTTGGAGTTGATGATGGGAGTAGCTGCTTGAGATAAAGAGGGAAAATTACAAACCTGTGAGCGATGCCGCTCCCACGTGCCCATTCAAGACACATTCATATGATCCAAGCATAAAAAACAAAGTGTTACCACCGTGACGTCCTCAGTTTTCAGAGAACAGAGGTCGGCCCTCGGTAGTCTTGTCACCTTATCGCCTGTCAGCAGTCACTGATGATCAGTGACGTCTCTGAAATTCGATCCAGTTGGCGGTTGCTCCCCAGATAATAGCCGCTCAGTGTTTATTCAACTTTGAATCATTAATCCTGAGTGTGTCCTCTGGCTGTGTCTTTGGGGCGGGGGATTGTCTTTCAGGAAGAATATCAAAGCATCTGCTATCTGCCAGTACGCCTTCTCAGATGTACAGAAGGTTTTCGAAGGGCCCTACATGGAGGTGCAGGACTCAAAGTGGAGGGAGTATACAGGAAAAGTTCCAGAGCCAAGACCTGGATCTGTAAGTTTCATCTGTTACAGTTCCTTTAACAGTCCTTTAAAATATTGTTTCCTTGTCTGAAAAAAATCCAAAAATTCAGCAAAAAAAATCCTCAAATTTCTGAAAATTTGCAAAACCATCCTAAAAATATCTAAAGTGATTACCTATATATCAGTAAAACTTCTAATATTTTCTTTAAGAACATTCACATAAAAATCAACCAAAATCCTGTGAAATTCGCTGGATTTTGGTTGTTTTATGTGAATGTTCTTAAGAAACATTTTTAACATTTCTTTTTTTCCACCAAAAAATGTTGAAAGAATTCCCAAAAATGTTGAAAATGTGGACATCAAAAGTTTCACTGTGAAAATATTTTTTTTCTCCACATTCAAACTTTAAAACGGGTCAATTTTGACCCGTAGGACGACACGAGGGTTAAATGTATTCACCCATCCTTGGTTTTCCCCTTTTATTGCTTTTTAACATTGAATCATGGGCAAAAAAAGTTATTTTATGTGAAAGTAAAAACAGACTTCTACAAAGTAATGTCCAATAATTAAAAATATTGCATAGAAAATAATGATTGTGATTGCATTAGTATTCACCACCTTTAGTAGATGCTCCTTTGATCTCAATTACAGTACTGTGTGAATAGGTCTCAATTAGCCATGCCTTAATCGACGCTGCACTTTCACCCCATTTTTCGTTGCACAACTGCTTGAGCTCTGTCAGATTACATGAGGATCACGAATGAACAGCTACGATTTTTCAGTTGTCCTGAGGTCTGGGCTCTGAATCAGCCACTCCAGAACATTCACTCAGTTGTCTTTGTACCATTTCTGTGTGACTTTGGCTGTATGCTTTGGGTCATTGTCTTTATGATGCTGCCACCACCATGCTTCACAATGGGGAGTGTGTTGGTGATGATCTGTGTTGGTGTGTGGTATCACTAGACATAGCTAGTCTGAAGTCCAAAAGGCCCAAATTTAGTCTCATAGTGACCAAACATCAAAGTCAAAGTCAGCTTTATTGTCAATTCAATGTGTACATGACATACCAAGAATCGAAATTTCATTACTCTCTCTTCGTGCAACAGTAGACATTAAATAAAGACTTAGAAAATAAGATATTAAAGGGCAAAAAAGAACAAAGGAAGCAAAATTAAAGCCGAGCAACAACTAAGATCTAAGAAAAGCAGTGTAAGCATCTGTCTTCCGGTTGACTTTAGAGTCTCCCACATGTCTTTTAGTGAACTCTAGATGAGATTTAATAAAGCGTTGAGTGGTGAAGAACAAATAACAGTTGATTCATGTAAAGTTTCTTTCATCTCAGCTGCTAAAGCTTGTAACTCCTGTAACTCTCTCCATGACCACAGACGCTGGTAGTTCTTTTGGAACGGGCGTTTATTCATGACAATCCTTGGAGGGATTTCATCTTTACAAGCCAGGTTCATGCCAAGATCACGTCTGGCTAACGCCAGGCTAACACCAGGCTAACGTCAGGCTAACGCCATGAAAACTGCAATTGTGCATGAACAGTAGAAGTATTCTAAGAATAGAGTTCACAATAACGATCATTTTTCAGACATAAACAAAACAAATACACAAATAAACAATACCTTGTTGCACTGCCAGTCATGAAAGAGTGTCCCTAAAGTCCTTTGAAGTCCATGAAGTCACTCACATACATCCAAATCGGCTCGGGAAGCGAACCTGTCCTCCGATCATGCTGTCCCTCACTCAATCCGTGGCAGAACCAAACATGCAACTTTAGTTCCTACATGAAACATTAACCCTTTTTACTCTTTTTAACTTATTTAACTCATCAAATTACAACCTATGAAATACCATTTATTACATTAAATCATAACCATATGAAGTTATTCATTATGTGAACTCAAACCTTAAATAACAACATTTACAACTCCTTTAGAGAAGTCTTAGGTGTCTTGTGGTTGAAAAGGTACTCTGAAACTCAATAAAAAGGGAAAACTTCCAAAGGGGGTGAATACTTTTTATAGGCACTCTTAGTCTAGTTATTTCACTATCCTACATTAAATCAAACACGGCGATCATTTCTCTTCAGTGTATGACAGATCTGCACAGGTCTCAGGGCATCAACTCATCTCGAGACCTTCCAGACAATGTCCTCACCTTCGCCAGAAGACACCCACTGATGGCTAACCAGGTGCACCCAATGGGTGTGCGTCCGCTAATGTTCAAGAGGAGCGTCAACTACGTCAAGATAGCGGTGCACAAGGAGCCAGCACTAGATGGAAACATTTACACCGTTCTGTTTTTGGGAACTGGTGAGTTTCAGTCAACAGATCCCACCAAAAATGAATTAATCGACCCAAATAACAAGTATTTTCTGTGTATCTGAAGCCTGATGTACAATTTTACAACAGGAGAGAGTACACTGTGCAATATCACTTAAATGTGTACTTAAAAGTTTAGCTTTACTATATTAAAAATACAGGCTTCACAGTAAGAAATCAGTGCAACAAGAGTCAGTATCTTCACATTCCCACCTCCGTGCTTCATTGTCAGGACTTTATTTTCACTGTGGTCATCCTGACGAGGTCCATAGCAAACATGTCAAACCCTATCTGAGCCAAACAAATTTATCTTGGTGTTATCTGACCAAAGAGCAAGCTCCCAACATTCATCAGGGTTCTTTCATGTCCTTTTGCGAAGTTCAATTGTGCAGTTTCATGTTGAAGAGCCGGCAAGGATAATTTTCTTGGACGTTGTCCATAGAGGTTGTCATTATGAACTGTCCTTCACACTGACTGAGCTGTCACAGAAACTCTGATTTACTCTGATAACCCCAGTGCCAAGTCTGAAGCACTTGTCCTGTGACTGTTTTTCAAAGATAGATTGTGCAAATACCAGCTTGTCTGTGGCGTCATTTCAGAAGGACGAGCACGGAGGCACTGATTAGTGGTACTGGTACTATCACTTGTTCTGTACACCTTGATTACTACTGCAGTTGTGTTTCCACTGGCTGTTAGTTGGTCACCGATCGTCCTGCTTCCTTTCCAATCTTTATGAAGTCTCACAAGCAAATCTTTTCCATGTGGAGCCATGATGCAGACATACAGATAGGCACAGCCCATAGCTTCAACACTGAGAAACTTCTATGTTAATTATCTATGTTAATGCAGGTAGGCTGGTTGAAAATCACAGGCGTGTTTAGTTTTGTATGAGTGATCACAGATTATCTAACTTTTGTGTCAGTAATCACAGGTGGACTCACTTTTGTTGCATTTAGTTTCTACTTTTTGTTTTTTTTCACATGTAGTGTTTCTAAACTTTATGTTTTTGATTGTTCATAAGAGGAAACACGCTACTGTGACAGCTGAGAAGTAATTCAGTTACTGTTAGGTAGTTTCTTTTTCAATTTGACATTTTAGTGATATTCTTCTGTTGTGTACTACGTCTTTGCCATAGTGCTCCATCACTGTTCAACAGAGGCGACAGCCGTGCATGTGGATCTGTGATTATCTACTTTGGTACAGCAGTGCTTCGAGCAAGATGCTCACTTCTGCCTGCTCACAATTAAAGTTTATCATGTTGGCCATCGTAGCGCAGCGTGACAGGCTTGTATCATCTCTCACAGATGACGGATGGCTGCACAGAGCTGTGGACATCGATGGAGAAATGCACATTATAGAGGAGCTGCAGATGTTTGATGACCCGCAGCCAATAGAGAGCATGGTCATCTCCTCAACTCTGGTGTGTATTAATGGATGTAGAGTCAGAACAGAAAGATTTAAATGGTCTATTTATGTTAAGTGATGCAAATGTGAAACATGCAGCCTTTGATAGAGCAAGTTCTGACTAATCAGGGAAATAGAATTTATACTAGCAGTCAATAGAGAGTTTTCATTCATCAGTCAGTCAGTACAAGTCAATGTGTGAGTGTGACAACCAACTTATTCTACATGTATAATCGAGTGCAAACAGCTGATGAAAAGACTTCCAAATCCCTGATTAATTGATGTGTAATGAACAAACATTGCAGTGCATTCCAATAGCTACGTGTTTGTCTTTTGTTTTACAGAGGAGCATCTACGTTGGCTCGTACTCTGGAGTCGTGCAGGTGCCAATGTCAACCTGTCGGAGGTACACTTCCTGTTACGGCTGTGTGTTCGCCAGAGACCCGTTCTGCGGCTGGGATGGCAAAGTGTGTGTGGAAGTATCCTCCCGTGCACAGAGGTGAGGAAAAACACGCCGAGCAAACGCAAGAATGTAGATGCAAACGCACAGACAGATGGACTGACGATATTTTATAGAAATACGGACAGAACATGAAGGTTTGGCACAGAACACAACAGATTCTTGTGGAGACAGATAAATTTGTATTTCTCTGGCACAGATCCTGAGTGAATACTTCCCTAAACCTACTCAACAATTCCACCTGCTCACTCAGATCAATGGCGTCCTTCATTTACTCCCTAAATCTGTTTTTCCTCTATTTCCAAACTTTGATAAACAGAAAAACTGAGCACATAAACAGAGACATTATATATCATCCTTTACATATCAGACTCAAATGTTCCCAAGAGTAAACAAGCGTCACGCCTTCGACATTTTTTAATATAACTTTTAAATAACACAGCGAATGCTTTAGGGTAACTGATGATATGATAATTAAAAACATTAACATAACATAATCTCTACACAGTGTACATTTTTGCATCACATGACCTTTTTGCTTGATGTTTATTTCCTCCTTCTGTGCCCACCAGCAACGCCAGAGCACAGTTAATTATTTATACAACTTCCAAACAGAATTTCGATGAAAGCAGGTTTCAGACAATGTAGTCGACCTGGATTTTTGTCATCAGCTCTCCTCAGCTCAGCAGGAGCTTCCTCTGCAAAGAGAAGGTTTGAATTTCAATGATTAAACACACACACAATAACATCTGGATGTGATTTCAGCTTTAATGCTGAGTCTAGCTCTGCATGTAAAACTGAAAAGCAAAGAAGTTGAAGGAAGAACAAATCATTTCTGTTTCAATATTACTAATAATACTAATATTACAGACTCTCAGATAATTTCACTAAGAAAAAAATCACCATTAGTGTAATTTTGCCATGATTAAAGGGGAAATGGAGACAGATGCTGCAATCGTGATAGTTTTATTTCTTTATTTAATAATGTTAATAGAACTTGGAGACCATTACAGAAATACAACATGATAATGAATGTAGATTTCTTTCTTCTTCTTTTTAATTTATAATCATTTGGGTCTTTCTAGGACACTTCCAAATTATTAGGAAAATACAGAGCTGTAAATAAATTAAATATTGCCTTATCTTTATCTTAACTTTCTTATATATTGTGGTTGATATACTCTGATCCTTCATTTCCCATCATCCCCTAAATCTATAGCCTCAGCCTTATGCATCTGAATTTCATGGCATTTTACTTATGTTTCCTTAATTTTGTGGCATATTATCTGTTATTTGTCCTAAACCCTCGTGTCGTCCTGCGGGCCAAAATTGACCCGTTTTAAAGTGCGAAAATGTGGGAAAAAATACATATTTTCACAGTGAAACTTCTGATGTCCACATTTTCAACATTTTTGGAAAATCTTTGAACATTTTTTGGGGGAAAAAAGGAAATGTTAAAAATGTTTCTTAAGAACATGCACATAAAAATCAACCAATATCCAGGGAATTTCACTGGATTTTGGTTGATTTTTATGTGAATGTTCTTAAAGAAAATACTGATATATATGGCATCATTTTAGATATTTTTAGGATTTTTTTGAAGATTTTTACTCATTTTTTGAAACTATTTACAAGAACTTTCTTGCCAGATTTGGGGAATTTTTTTTTTTTTTTTTTTTTAATAAAACTTTGAAGGGAAACTTTTAAGGAATTATTGGAATTTTCTTCCTGAAGATTTTGCAAATTTTCAGAAATTTGGGGAATTTTTTTGCTGAATTTTTGGATTTTTTTCAGTCTAGGAAACAATATTTTTTGGTGCCCGTAAATGAGGACAACAGGAGGGTTGATTTAGTGTAATATTTTCTGCTATTTGTCTTATATTGTATTAATTTTGTGACATATTTTGCATAAAAATACCCTGTAACTGGTCATTTCTTTGCATTTAAAGTTTTGCTTATGTAACTTATTATTGGCACAGCGTGTTTGAAGTGGCTTTAATAAGGTATTTCTTTTACAGTATCAAAATTGTTACGGCAAAATGACAATGCCACAGGGTTCATTTGAACATGCAGAGAATCTACAGCTTTCTTTCGGCTGTTTTCCATAAAAAAAAACTAAACTCTAAAAGCACAGTGTGAACAGCAGAGACTGAGTTTGTGACTAGTTGGTGGCAGTGGAGGATGCATCTGAAACCTTTACTGAAGTAAAGAACACTAATTCTGCAGTATTTAAATATTACAAGGCACACTCCTGCCTTTAAAACCTTATGTACATAAAGCTATGTAAATATAATCAGTAATATTCACTAAAAGTACTCATTCTGCAGATAAATGTTCTCTGTTAGTGTTTTACTAAAATATATGATGTTTAATATTACTACTACATTGATGTGCATGTTGTGCCTTTTTGTGGCATTTTCCAGCTAATCCAAGAGGGTTTTAAACAGTTTATCAAGCTAAAGAGATAGGAGAGTTTGGTCAGGCCATTAAAGAACACTTAATCCCATAATATTTGCCCCTGAGATGCAGCGGAGTGAAAGTATGAAGTTGCATAGAACAGAAATATGTACCTCAAATTTTCATTTTAGCATAGAACTTGTAAATATGTAGTTAATTATGTTCCACCACTGCTAGCTGGTGAAAAAAATGACAAATTGAACAGCTCTCGAGCCTTAATTTACCCTCAGGAGCTGGTGGAGACCAAAACTAGAGCTAAAAGACACGTGTTTCATGTGCTAACCGCTGCCCCAAGTGGCCAGAAAATCAACTAACGCAGGCTTTTCGTCTCATTAGATAAAAGTACTGGTGTAATGGTTGATGTGGAGCTAATTATAATATTCTATTGTGTAGTTTTGCGTTACAGTTTCATGAATATGTTCTCTATGTAAAATCCTGATTTGTTGCTGTACTCTTATATCAGTGTGGCGTCGTATGGACTGGCATTGGATGGAAACACTCAAGCAAAGTTCACATTTGTCAAAACAACTGTACTTAGTTACACTTTGCCACCATTTACTGAGATATTACATGAGTTTTCCCCAATTAAATCCAGTGGAAAGACTCATTTTGTAGTGAAATCAGTCTGGTTTTGTAGTGAAAAGTCCCATACATGAGTGGAAACGTGTTGCAAACGGTCCAAAACGATCACACACATGCATGCAGACATTCATCCTGTGGCTGAATCCTGCACCGGGGAGTGTTTGTGCCTCTCTTCATTCACTCTGCATGAGTGAGCAGCAGACATCTTAATCTCCATTACCGCAGCAGACACATCAGCCTCTCCTGTGGATTTGTTTTGGAGGCTGCGTCGCATTCAGAGAAAGCAGCGAAATGAATGGAATGTAAATGTAAAATCCTGCACTTATCTGGTTAATAGTGCACAATATAGAGCTAATTCTCCAAACAAATCATCCTGTTATACTAATCCTTCTGTAAATGAGGGCAAACAGTCTGCTGTGTGGCGTTGAATGACAGATACGGGGGTGGCAGGACTTTTCCTTATTACTATTCCAGAGTGAAGTGGGGGAAAATATGCTGCTGCCTCAACCTGCAGGGACACTGCAAATGTGGTTACTCTGCTGAAACTTTGTGTTCTCACTTCTGGCAGCAGATCATTTTAGTCTTGATCTGTCTTCAAGTTATTCATTTAGATTGATCTTGTTTTTATATGCAGTTATGGTTTTAAAATGAAAAAAAAGATTTTATAGTCATATATTCGGTCTAATTTAAATTTTGTGGCATATTTTGTGCTATGTGTCTTATGTAGCCTTACTTTTATGTCATATTGACCATTTTTCTAGTATATCTCTCTTACTTTTCTGGCTTTTGTCTTATATTGTCCTAATTTTGTGTCATATTTTGTGTTATTTGTCTTATACTGTCTTTAAGTTTTGGTATATTTTGCGTTATTTGTGTTATGTTGTCTTAATTTTGTGGCATTTGTCTTATATTAACCTAAAATTTTCATATTTTGCATTATTTGTCTCCTATTGTCGTACTTTTGTGGCACATTTTGCATTTCATTCTTTTATATTGTGTCAACTTTGTGGCATATTTTGCGATATTTATGTTATATTGTCTTAATTTTATGTAATTATGTGTTGTCTATGTCATATTGTCTTAATTTTGTGACATATTTTACATTATTTATATATATTTATATAAGACATTATTTGTCTTATATTGTCTTAAAGTTTTGGCATATGTTGAGTTATTTGTGTTGTCTTAATTTGGCAGCATCTCTTGCATTATGTGTTTTGTTGTCTTACTTGTTTTGCATATTATGTGTTATTTGTCTTACATTTTCTTAATTTTGTTTCATTTGGCTCATTTTGTCTTATTTTGCATAATATGTGCCCATATTGTCTTGGTTTTGTGTCATTATGTGCTATTTGTCTTATATAATCTCGCTTTTGTCACATATTTTGCATTATTTGTCGTATATCATCTTAATTTTGTGTCGTTAGTCTTATATTACCCTAAATTTGTGTCATATTTTGCATTATTTATTGTCTATTGTCTTACTTTTGTGGCACATTTTGCATTTCATTCTTTTATATTGTCTCAACATTGTGGAATATTTTGCGTTATTTATGTTGCATTGTCTTAAGTTTATGTAATTATGTGTTGTCTGTCTTATATTGTCTTAATTTTGTGGCATATTTTACATTATTTGTGCCATATTGTCCTAGTTTTGTGTCTTTATGTGTTATTTGTCTTATATAATCTCACTTTTGTGACATTATTTCTGTTATATTGTCTTAAATTTCTGACATATTTCGTGATATTTTCTCTTATACCATCTTAATTTGTGACATTTGTCTCATATCATCCTAATTTTTTAGCATATTTTGTATTATTTGTCTTATATTGTCTTACTTTTGTGGTATATTTTCTAATATTTGTCATACAATGTCCCAGTTTCTGTTGTCATGTGTCGTCTGTCTTATATTACCCTATTTTCGTGGCATATTTTGTGCTATTCGTTTTAGGTTTTCTTAATTTTCTGGCACATTTTGTGTTGTTTTACTTATATTGTCTCCATTTTGTGGCATATCTTGTGTTATTAATGCTATATTGTCTTCATTTTCTGACATTTTGTGTTATTTGTCTCATGTCCTCTTAACATTTGTCTTATATTGTCTCAATTGTGTGCCGTATTTTGCATTATTTGTTTAATATTTTGTCAATTTCATTGCATCACTGGTTTATTTGTGGCATATTGTCTTAATATAGTGACAAACAATGCATTGTTTGTTTTATATTTACTTAACTTAATGGCATATTATCTTAATTTAAGAGCATATTTTGCTTGATTTGTCTTATATTGTCTTAATTTTGTGACATATTTGGTGTTATTTGTCTTATATTGGCTGTAAATTGTTCGTTAGTGTGTTGGTCTTGCAGAAAGAACTTCTTAATGTCACTAAGAGGCTTTAGTAAAGGTTAATAAATAAAAGAAAAAGAAAAAAAAAAGGTTAAATGCAAATTTTATCTAAATTGTATGATTTCAGGTCAAACCTCACCCAGGATATCTTGAGAGGAGTCAGAGGCTGTAAGGAGAATTCGGGAAACGGTGAGCGTTACGACACACATGCACTTACAGTAAATCCTTTATGCAGGAGGGCATCTGGTCATTTTGAGAAAGTGTCGTACTTTACTTTCCCTCCAGTCCTTCCCTCTTAATTGCCAGACTCTCTCACACACGGATTAAGGGGTTAAAAAAGTCTTACACTACCTCCTCTTCTGCTGTATGAAAACTCAAGCATTCAGTATCTATTAAGGGATTTCATTAGGTGTACGTTCCTGACCGATCCTCCAGGTCCCAGCGTACACATTTTAATCAGTTCCTCTCTTGCTGGAGGTCACGCTGGCTGCACCGCGGGGCTTGCTGCATTTAAAGAGGCTTATGAGATGTGATGGAAAGCAATGCTGGAACTTGCACTTTTAAACCGTAACCTTGGCGACCTGAAATCTCGTTCTGATCTGTCTATCCTGCTGCATTTTTGTCACGTTTTCTTTCATTCTCCTCCCCTTTTCTTCGATATCTCCTTCTCAGTGGTCCATCGGAGGCGTTCGGTGATGTCCGGTGATGACGTGCTGCTCCAATGCGAACTGCGCTCCAACCTGGCGACTCCACGCTGGACGCTGAACGGGAAGGAGCTCCAGGGATACGGCCTCAACTCGGGCTACCGCATCGGCACAGACGGCCTCCTTATAATCGGAGCTCGCGCCCAACAGAGCGGCTCCTATCGCTGCTTTGCCGTCGAGAACTCCATGTCGGTCCTGGTTTATTTGTACACTGTACGGGTTCACACGGATCCCTACTTTCCCGTGGAGCCCACAGTCACAGCAGACCCCACGACGGTGGCCAGTCCGACTGTTCTGTCCACCAGCGGCCCCACCGAGCAGCCTCTGCCTTCGCCTCCCGCCCCGCTCCCTCCAGGACCGGCGTTCCAGACCTACAGGCACATGGAGGCCGTGTACATCTCCCTGGTGGCGGTCCTCGGAGGGCTTTGCCTGGTGCTGACTGTGGTGCTGCTGTACGTGAGCTTCTGCACCAGACGGGCCTCTCAGGACCGCAAGTTCTCCCAGCAGGGTCTGCAAGTTCTGGGGGCCTCTGAGAGGAAGAGAAGCTCCCACCTGGAACTCAAAACCATCTCCAGCCACTGCAACGGGCGCCAGGGTCGTCGCTCCATCTCGGTGCCGACCTTCGGGGACATCGGCGACGGCTTCCTCCAGATAGTTCCAGGCGAGGGGCAGCTGTCTCCATCCAGGACGCCTCCCCCAGCTCCTCCTCTTCCCATGCCGCCTCCGCTTCCCAACATGGACTACGTCAACGGGCTGTCGGCCACTCTGCCCAGCGTCCTGCGGAAAATGAACGGGAACAGCTACGTCCTTCTGCGGCAGGCCGACCCCGACGGCATGTCGCCGCTCTACCACTCCTTCACAGAGGAACTCAACAGGATCCTGGAGAAGAGGAAACACACACAGCTGGACCTGCAGCCTGATGAGAGCTCCATCTAGGACGCCTCCTCTCAGCTATCGTCCCAACACTTATTTATTTTCACCCCATAGTCGTGGGGACTGTCGTAAGAAACGCTGCTGTTATTTAACCCAGTGTCAGAGTACCTGCAGGTCGTGTCCTAAACCTGATCTGAAGTGTTCAGCCTCCTGTTCCTCCCATGATTTCACTCTCAACACAGACGGACAACGCTAACCAGAGATTCAAAAAGTGGAGCTGTGACAAATTTATCGGCTTATTGAGTAGGGAGCTCAGTGATGTAACCTCAGGCTTGTCAACGATGGTCAGATGGCACAAAAAGGCAAAAGATGCAACATTGGACCTTGGTAATAAGAAATAAATCAGGCCAGGGGGCGAACAAGCATTTTTAAGACTGTGGAAGTCTTCAAAAAGTATTTGTTTCATGCAATATTCTACGGAGCTTGAAGTGATACTCCATCCAAACTGTATCTTCTGTTGCTAAACATTAGGCTGCTGTGGAATAATTGAAAACTACTTAACATGTCCAACCTGAGAACTCGACCTTGTTCCTGTCTGGACTGGACTGGACTCATCAACTACTGTACAATAAGACCTTTAGCGAGGCTCACGGTGAAAAACAACACCTCACCTGGCTCCATTTCTGTGAGAAGTTCTTTGGGAAAGGATGGCTGTTCATGATTACAAATATGTTGCACAATCGTCATGCTTTGGAGAGGAACCAGTGGCTCATAAGGAGGCATACCCACTTCTCTGTATGTAATAATGCCAAATCTTCAGTCTTTTCCTATACATGCACTAATCTACCAAACTAAAGGACTACTAAAAGACCTGTCCAAACTGTATCTCCTTCAACAAGCTCAAAATGAAGCAGTGCATTTATCTGTATTGTCACAAAGGCATTGTGTTTGCAAAATATTGAGCCTATGGACGGACAAGGAGAAGCGATTATGCTGCAGAAATGGTTTTTGAGTGGTTTTCTACAGTGAAAATCCATTGCAGGGCTGCAACCAATGATTATTTTCCTAATTGATTATTCATTTTCAGAAAGGTAGTGAAAATGCCTGTCATAATTCCTCACATTTCCAAATCGGAAACCTGTCACTGTTGGACATTTTTGCTCCTCGATCAATTTCAGCTAATCACTGAGACAGCTGTCTGTTAACCCTCTGAACTCCAACCAGTTTCTGGATGTTTTTACTCCCATTTTTCAGAGCAGTATGAAGTTCTGCATCTCTATGGAAACAGCACAACCATGATTAGAAATAGAGAAAACTCAAAAAGGTCCTCTGTGTAGTACAGAAAAGTTATATTGTCATAAATCATAAAAAAATAAAAATACATTTTATTGTACGAAAAGTGAAAAAACAACAACTTGGAAACACCATGTAAAACATTTTCCCCAAGTGCCCAAAAGTGTTTAGAAACACTGGAAAACACCAACGACTCTGCATCCTGTAGATATTTTATTAATTTTTACATTTTAAAAAGTGTTCCCATACTTGTTTGTTATATACTGTGTGTAAGCACTGCCTGCATTTCAACCCAGTTCACCTGAAAACTCCCTGAATTTTTGCCACGTAACTGTTGACTCCAGCTGAGTCACGATTACTTTCACATTTGCGCTACAGAGCATATAATTTTTTAGTTTTCACAGATTTTAGTTCGACCGAAGTGGTTGTTTTTGGTGCTTGTTTAAATCAGACGCGTTGGTAAAATAGTTTTGATGAAAAATCACAATTTTAATCATAGATTTGGTTAATTTCCCAAACCAAATGGCACTTTCAGAAAGCTGAAAATCCAATTATTCTTTCTGTTTTGACACCGTTTGGCTCTTAAAAGTGCTTTAATTTCACACAACATGGGGTTCAGAGGGTTAAGCAGCCAGCTATGATTGTTAGAAGAACAAAAATATAGACTTTGGTTGGAGTGTCGCTTTAGGAATCCAGTTTTGATACAGTGCAGAGAGCGCAGGTGTTCAGACAAATCATGCATTTCAACGTATTTATTTCAACCACTCTTTCTTCATTTCCCTTCATGTAAATAGCAATAAGTACATCACTGTCGCAGCTGTTAGTAGCAACGTGTTGTGCCAATGAAAACACCTGTAGCAAACCTGGAACTATTCCTTTGTTTTTTCACCTGAGATCTTTCTGTTTTTAGCATCTGTGTGAGAAAAGAGATGAAACTGAGAGGAAACGTGCAGTTTGCTAAAGGAGCAAGTCAGCGTGTGGTCAGATTGATTTCACTGAAGACAACAGACTGAAACAACACACTAAAAGCAAGAGACGCTGTAAACAAAATGCTTGGACCTGCTGTTTTATATTTAGACACCTTCATACTTGCCTTTTTTTTTGAGTGACGGTCTATTTTTGGACATTTATGACCTTATTTTATTATCTTAAGTCGTCATAGCTTCTAGAAAACACTAGTTTCTTTTAAAATTATGCTACAGATACTAAATTTAGCTCTTGAAACAGTGCTGATGACAGACACAGGTTTGTCCTCTGCTGTGCAAAAAAAAAGCCTCTGGTGGCAAATATCCAAAGCACAGAGGTAAAGACCTTCACACGTGCAACCCTGGAAAGCAGCCTCAGTGTTTACCTGACATCAGTGCAATGCCAAAACAACAAGATGTGCAGCGCTCACAGTATTTCCTCAGCAAGGTGAACAGCGCTATGATTACATAGTGCATGTATAACTTAGCGGGAAGTGACTGAAATGAATCTGGGAGTAGTTTGCAAACGTGTCACGAGCGGGGGTAAATAAAGATCCGTCTTAGCGGTGAAGTGATGAATCAGCTCCTGTAGCTCGCAGCAGCAGCAAGCAGCAGCAAGCAGCAGCAGCAGCAGCAGCTCCTCTCCGGTGACTTGCAGCGTGCATCCATCAGTGTCGCTGACAGTAACAGCAACGTTTTGGCTCACTTCCACCCAGGGAGGACAGGAGCCTCTTGTCTGTTTGCATGAGGTGCTGTCCTCTCTGCAGGTGGAGGCAGATGCAGAACATTTGACCTGTGTGTCCTGGTTAGCCATGCAGGAAACAAATGGTGATACAAGCAGACAGGAGAGAGTTTGCACTTGTAGGGTTTCATATGTCTTCTTGTCTGAGGCACCCTGAACCTTCTGTTGCTGAGGATATAGTCCAGGCAGTGCCCTGTACGCAGACTGTAATGGAGGAAAATCTGTCTGACTGCAGGCCTGTATAATAGGATTCAACACTGGAAAAAATACCCCTCTTAAAACAAGAAAAAAAATTATTTCAAGGAACTTTTACCTTGAAATAAGTGTAAAAATCTGCCAATAGAACAAATGAAAAATGGCTTGGTCAGATTTCTTGAAATAAGATATGATATTTAGAATATTGACATCTTAAAATTAGCTGGGAAAACTTATTTTTAGCTCTATTTTACCAGGATTGTCAAGCTTAGGTATCTTAAAATAAGCCAGATATGCTTTAAAAAAATAGCAGTTTTTTACTCAAAAATAGATTTTCGTTTTCATGTACCCTCCTAATTTGAGATGTATTAACCCTCCTGTTGTCTTTATTTACGGGCACCAAAAATATTGTTTCCTTGTCTGAAAAAAATCCAAAAATTCAGCAAAAAAATTCCCCAAATTTCTAAAAATTTGCAAAACTTTCAGGAAGAAAATTCCAATAATTCCTTAAAAGTTTTATTTAAAAAAAAATTTCCCAAATTTGGCAAGAAAATTCTTGTAAATACTTTCAAAAAATTAGTAAAATTTTTCCAAAAATTCCTAAAAATATCTGAAGTGATTCCATATATATCAGTAAAATTTCTAATATTTTCTTAAGAACATTCACATAAAAATCAACCAAAATCCAGTGAAATTCGCTGGATTTTAATTGATTTTTTTTGCGAATGTTCTTCGTAGGATTTTGAGTTTTTGCAGTGAATCAGTGTGTGCTTATGAATTTCGTTTTTTAACCTTTGCACCGCGTTTTTTGCCACTAACATACATATATCACAAATATTATTGAGAAAAACTCTCCTTAAGTGTGCACCCTTACTCTTACTGTTCTTATTTTTGCAGTGACAGCACACAATTAAAAGTAATTGCACGTGAGTTAGCTAGAAAATAATTTGCATCTGTCGTCCATGGACAGGAACAGAAACCACAGGACCTAAACCCCCTAAAACTAACCCCAAGTTTGCTGTATTTTTGCAGATATTTTCCAATTAATTTTGCACAGTCACAGGTGCATATTTTTCCACCTAACTACAGAGAACATCAGGCTTCTCCTGGAGTAGAATGACGATATTACTTTGCCTATGTACACATTAACTTGGAAAAATAGGAAAACTATTTCAACGAAACTTCAATACTGACCAGCATTTTCTGCCTGTCAGTGTAAAAATGTCCTTTCAAAACCTGTATCAGTAACCTGTACTACTACCAGTGTTGGTATTATCACACAACACTGCTGATTATGGTCTCTGCTTATTTTCAGTCTGCTCAACGTTCTGTGATATTCTGCCAAGCCTCAGTCGGTTTTTTTGGTACTTTAAGGTAGCATTTAAATGCTTGTCCCTTCACGAAATGAAGTGTTTGTGATCGTGTTACCCCTGCACTTAGAGTCTGCTCTGCATTACTATACTTTAAAAAAAAATAGAATATCTTTTTTTTAAATTGAAGGATTCTTTTAGTGTGCGTTAAACCATTCCGCTCCCACAAATAATCATTTTGTTGTATACTGAGCAAATGATTTGCTAATTTATCATTCAAGTCTAGTTTTTAACTATTTTAACATGTCTTTATGTTGTTTTATATGCTATAATGAAGAATTTCTGCTTTGGAACTGCATTGTACTAATGACAGTCTCAGAAACATTAATTCAGACAGCCCAAGTTTCTTTCATAAAACTGAAGAAACCAATCTTCAACTTTTGGGTTGAAGCTTTCTGTGTCATTTTGCTTTTTCAGTATCTCTAAACCATTGCTGCTGAAGGAAGCAACAGTGTAGAGTTAAATCTAAAGCATTTCAAGGAATGGAGAGAGTATTTTCTTTAAAAAAAAAAAAAATCTACATCTGTAATTTGAATACAGAGAAAAACATTTTTAAGGGTGACAAGGGCAATAAATGACAGAAAAAGGGACTTTACCTTTGCTAAAAGTGGTATATTCCTTGCATTTTCTATGTTCACTGCAATATAAATTTGTCTAAATAGTTTCTACTTGGTTGTGGCACAAGTCTGGAATGTCCACTTTTAATATTTGTCCTTATGGAAAAATCCAAATGTGGGCTTTACCGAAACTGAGATTTTCACTGTATGCAGATGACTCGCTTTTATACATTTCAAGCCCCACTAAGTAAATAGCATAGATTTTGGCCTCTTTAATGCTTTTGGGTAAAAATTGATTTGGCAAAGGCTAAACTTCATATAATTGCATTCCAACTGCACATAATATCTAATGAGGATCATAGAACAGATCATATTGTAACCTAAAATAGTGGATCTTTCAGCGTCTTCTCCACCTTTTTAGTCGTTTCACTTGTTCTGATCCTTCATTCCTTCCCTCTCTGCCACCTCCCTCGTTTCCTCGTCTCATCACCTCTACGTGACACCATCATCTATTACTCTCTGCTCACATTCACACTTTGGCTCAAGGACCCTGCTGAGTATACAAATGGCCCCTAATCAGACACACTTTTCAAAGTGCTCTCCAGTTTGTACTTTTGCTAATGCAGGGATTGGAGTACCAAGGAGACTTTGTGCAGCTGTTTAGAATAAATGGTGTTTTTTTTAATCTCTAGATGATGTTTTCATTGCACAAATTCCCCATAAGAAGCGAAGAACTATCTGCGTCATTAAATTTTAATGTATTCACAACGCTAAGAGGCTCGCTAATCAAAGACAGTATCAGTTTTAATCAATGCTAATTTATAGGTGGAGCGTTTTATTTGAATTAAAGTGTTTTTGTTGGGCTGCATTTCATTTGTGAAATGTTTGCAGCTTCTACTGAGTTGTTTCTGCACTTAACCTTTTATTATGTAAAACTTCCCGTATTGAAGTTGTGGAGAATCTTCAACTTACTGGAAGATTTTTTTCTCTTTTTTTTGGCCAATGCTGCTGCTGTTGCTGCTTTATTCTCACTCAAGGACTGTGTGTTTACAATAGACACTCTATACTGTACTATGGACTTAAGATAAAACATGCTCATTCGTGCACACTGTACACAAACCCACAGTAAAGCACTTGTTTTTGCAAATTCTCCTCCAGTAATTACACCCTGCTGTGTCAATACGCAGTTATATTTTCTGTTTAATGTAGATGTTCATGCATCCTTTTTTGTGTTTGCCAAAGAAACTGGTGTAAAGATTTGCACTGTTCTTTCCTAAATCATGTAGTAGGAACTTGTGACACTTTTCCATCCACTTTGTTGTGTATTATTTCTGATGTAGATAATGATCTTATCTATGTGGTCTCCTCAGAATATAATTGACTGCTCCCTGCTTCTTGTAAGATAGTTAAAACCCACCGAGCTGTTTAAAGAGAATGGACTTTTTATTTATTTATTCCACTTCATTAAATTTCCACTGGTGTTTGTGCAGATAAAAAACAATTTGCATTATGTTCTGCTTGAGAAAAAAGAAGGAAAAAAAGAGTTTGCCATCAACAGCCCTGAGGGTAAGTCAAGAAATAACATGCAAGACGTGTTAATGCTGAATCGTATTCTGGAGATGCCGTGATACCCGGTTTGTTTTAGCTGGTGGCCACTGTCCTCCGCTGAGGATGGATCCCCAAACACCCCGAGTCATTTACATACACGCATGACTCCAACAGGGCAGAGGTTTAACATAAGCTTCGGGAACGAGGAGGGGGGTAAAAATTACCATTTTCAGAGCAGCGTTAAAGGCTGTAACTTAGCAACAGCAACTCTATTTAGAGCCTTTAATGTCCTAGTGAGGGTCAAGCTGTGCCGTTTCCCATTGGGGAAAGCAGGTGTGATGAGAGCGCTGGGGCTGGGATGTTTGTAATTGGTGCGATGGATAAATTTAAAGTGAGCATGAAACAACACATTTCCACCTCACTTAATGATGCTTGAATTGCTTTTTATTAACCCTCCTGTTGTCTTCATTTACGGGCACCACAAAATATTGTTTCCCTGTCTGAAAAAATACAAAAATTCTGCAGAAAAATTCCCCAAATTTCAGAAAATTTGCAAAACTTTCAGAAAATTCCAATAATTCCTTAAAAGTTTCCCTTAAAAGTTTTATTTTTTAAAAAATCCCCCAAATTTGGCAAGAAAATTCTTGTATTTTCAAAAAATGAGAAAAGTCTTCCAAAAAAAATCCTAAAAATATTTAAAGTGATTACATATATATCAGTAAAACTTCTCATATTTTCTGAAGAAATATTCAACCAAAATCCAGTGAATTTTGCTGGATTTTGGGGTTTTTTGCGAATGTTAAGAAACATTTTTTTCCTCCAAAAAATGTTCAAAAATTTCCCAAAAATGTTGAAAATGTGGACATCAGAAGTTTCACTGTGAAAATATTTTTTCCCCACATTTTTAAACTTTAAAACGGGTCGATTTGACCCGCAGGACGACAGGAGGGTTAAAACAGCCAAAGCAGCTGCACTCTCCCTCTTAAATCTGCACTTTCATTTGTTTGAATGAGTTTGCAGATGATTTTAATTTGTATCAGAAGTGCAGTCGACATGGCTGAGGGTGATTTTAGAGAAGGGGGCGTTACCAAAATGCAGATATGTGGAGGTGGGTGACTTCAGCAGCAGCAGCATCCTGCAGCAGAGCTCAGTTCCAGCCTCTGCAGTCACATCACTCCTCCTGTTCTACATAAATTCTCACAAACAGCTAAACCGTCTCCTCTGGCCGAGTCTATCAATCAGTCCTGGAGCAGCCTTCACTCCAGGCCGGTCTGTTGATTTGTATTCATCTAATGACCAGCGCTCGGTCGTTTGCGTGTGTATATTTGCTGAGAACAACGCCGAGGTCGACCCCAAATGCCTTCCGCAGCCAAAATGATGAATTCAGGACGAGAACTGCAAAGAAAGCAGCAAGTAGTTTTTTTTACCAAATCGCCCACTGGAGGAGTGTTAAGTTTTCTCTTCCTGAGGGCAGGCTGAAGGTTAAGGGTTGTCCCTCAAGCGATCGCACAACCATCTGTCATGTTCATTTCAGCTCGGGATCATTTGAGGCTGTGCAGCAAGGACACCTTCAAACCGAACCAGCGTTTAACTGGAAAAACATGCTCATTCCTCCTGCCATAAAAAGATTAAAAAAAAACACCTACAGCTTGTGTTTTTCCTGTCTGAAGTATCCCTACTGCAGTTAAATCACTCAAACTTAATGATTCAGACGGCACACCGGCAATCAGTTTAGCTCTGTTGATTTCCTCCTGACAACCTGCTCAAACACAAGTCAAAAGAAAATCTAAATTTAAACACCAACGCCAGCAAATGCAGAAAAGAAAACATTTTTTTATTCCATACAAAGTTCCGTCTGCTGCAGAGTGCACTGCTCACCACACAAATCTTCAAATAACCTTGAGATTAAAAACAGTTATCTGCTTTTTAGTATGCCAGCTGACAAGCCTCTGGTGGATTCATTTATAGTCTATTCAAATGTGGCATTCAGAGCTCGCACTGTGAACATTTCTCTGCTGCCAGCAGACAGAAGGGCACGGTCAAAAACATCCACACAATAGCGAGGTCTTTAGCAGAATTATCCAACAGATTAATGGGAAAATGGCTGCAGAAACAGAACTGTCTGACCTGTGATTTAATTAGACGGCAGACATTTCAGAACAAAATGACACATCTTCAATTAAACTGAAGTTAAGCACTAATTTTCTGGAAACGTCCGTCGGTTTTGATGAGTCTTTATGGAGCAGCTTGTTTGTGAGGCCTGATGGGGCCGATGGACGGAGGCCGGTTGGTGAAGGGATGCCACTGGCCCTGGATGCTGGGACTGTCCGTGTGAAAGGGTTTACGGATGCGGATGACGTCGAGGCCGGACTGATTCGTCAGTTTGCTCAAAAGCTCGGAAATCTGCGGAGCGGTTTTGCTCGTGATGATTTCTTCCCTCACGTTGCCGTTTACTGTGAGAAGGGAGAAGAGGAAAAGTCTGAGTGACTTTGAAAGGGATGACATGAGTCAGAGAGACGCTACTTAACTCAGTCAAATCAAAGTCCCCATGTCATGGAACTTCTAACTGAACAGATAATCTAGAGCCACACTGCCCCCTGCAGTATCTCTGAGGGCCACTTCACTGGAGCTTCACTAACCCTCCTGTTGTCTTCATTTACAGGCACCAAAAAATATTGTTTCCTTGTCTGAAAAATATCCAAAAATTCAGCAAAAAATCCCCCAAATTTATGAAAATTTGCAAAACTTTCAGGAAGAAAATTCCAATAATTCCTTAAAAGTTTCCCTTAAAAGTTTTATTTTAAAAAAAATCCCACAAATTTGGCAAGAAAATTATTGTAAATAGTTTCAAAAAATGAGTAAAAATCTTTTAAAAAAATCCTAAAAATATCTAAAGTGATTCTATATATATATAAGTAAAACTTCTAATATTTTCTTTAAGAAGTCCTTAAGACACATTTTTAACATTTCTTTTTTTCCACCAAAAAATGTTCAAAGATTTCCAAAAATGTTGAAAATGTGGACATCAGAAGTTTCACTGTGAAAATATATATTTTTCCACATTTTCCAACTTTAAAATGGGTTAATTTTGACCCGCAGGACGACACGAGGGTTAATCTTTGTAAGAAAAACCTAAAAAAACACTGAGCTTTTCATCAATATCAATATTTAACGACACAGTTTGTTGAACAAACCATATATAAAACTTGGTACCATTGCAAGAAGTGAAAATTTGATTTATCTTTTAATATGCAACTAATTGTGTAGTTTGGTAATAATATATATATAAAAATGCAGCATTCTTACACTTCTAATTAATGAATTTAAAAGTGAGTATATTAGTCAGAGCTAAGTAGGTCTGCTGAATGTATAAAAAATGCTATTTTTGGCCCCAGGTAACACACAATTTAACATGTATATGACAAACTTCATAATGATTAGGAGTCGACTGATTATCAGATCTGATATTCAGCATTTTTCCAAAGGTCTTCTCTTTCTGTACAGTAGAAATTACATTTAATTAATTGATTATTCAACAGTTGAAGTGCTCATAATTGAATCAAGTTTTCTGCTGGAGTTTGTCTTAAAATTTTAGACCAAGATTTTAATTTTTACTCCCACCTGTGCATCAGTTTCAAACATCGTTTATCGGTCTCCTTAATACTGGCCTGGGAAAAACCTTACGGATCATCCACTAATGGGAATAAATAAATGTTTACTTTGGTTTTATAGGATTTCTGTCTGTTCTGCCTGTCGGTTCTTTTAGCAAAATTCCTTTGAGATCTAAAAATTAATTATAAATTCACCTTTGTCTCTCTTCTTCAAAATTATCATCAACAAACCAGCCTCACATATACAGAATAAGGAACTAAAAGCTGTAAATGATCAAAGTAGTATCATGAAGAAAGAAGTCGGTTGTCTAAACACAAAGCTGTGGGTACTTACAATACTCTGCAACTATTCTGGGGATCCTGCAGGACTGAGGAGACACGTAAACAACAGTTCCTGGGTTCTTCTTGGCGTAATCCACGACTCCCTCCTCAATAAAATCCCTGAAAGAGAAAAGAGCAGCAGCTTGGTGAGGGAATGTCATGCTGCACCTGATGATAATTTTCATTCCTGCTGTCAAGGGATGTAACAAAACACGTGTATTTAAGCACTACACCTACCACAGGTACAAGTTTAAATGGCTGTTATTTACTTTTCTGTTTTCTGCAGCTTCACATTTCAGATGCAAACGCATGAACTGCTTTAATGATGACAAATTATTGCAAAATAAACTCGAGCAGGATCTAAAATTAGCTTCATCTCAAACAGCTGTAAAAAAGAAGATTTTTTTTTAGAAAATGATGAGGAAATATATTACTTTTTCTCATGTCCATGTAGGTCTGTTTATTTACTGATCAGTCACCTGAATTCAATCAGTTATAGCAGCAGAAGAAGCAACTTTGAGAAAGAAAATGAAACAAAAACTGTCTTAACTAAATCTTTGATTAGATGCAAAAATAAAGAGTATGAACAGCAAACAGAAATACAAAACTGTTGTAGTACATGAACGTGATAAAGACTGACTCCAAATATAAAGGTGTCTTATATCATCTAACAGAATACTAACTATAGGATTTAGTAATAAATATGTTAATAATCAGGTATTTTTAAATGACATTATTGATTGAAACATCAGCTTCCCTTTACTTTCCTGCAGAGGCTACGATTTCAGCCGCTGACTGCGTGAAGTACTGATAAAATCCATACACATGAACAGATTACAGTGGTGTGTGTGTGTGGTCTTTTGGTGTTTTTACCTGACTCCCAGCGAGCTCTGAGCGTTTTTGGAGAAGATGATGGAGATTCTTTTGAGCTGGCAGACGTACCGACCGACGCCGTTGTGAAGAACACTCTTCAGGAAGCGGCTCGGCGTCCCTCTGGAGGTCATAATTCAACCGTGAGTTCACAATTTAACTAACAACTCATTTAGGGAACGAAAATAAACCGAATAAAAGCGTTAAAAAGCAGCAGAACTCCTAGAGGACGACCTTACGGGCATGTACTCGGCGCTGTCCGGCGGGGGAAAAGTTCCGGGGTGAAACGTAGAGCTGACGCGACCGCTTAACAAAATACGAATTCATAATGAGACTTTATCCGTTTTTAAATAAATGATATGGAATTTGGTATTTTTTTACATTTCAGTGCAAGATTTTAAAATATTTAACTGTTCAATGTAATTTTATCTGGAAATATTTGCCACCTTCCGCCGGACTTGTTTTGAAAGCGCACCGAGAAGCCCGGGTTGCAGTGGGGAATGGGAGGAATGAGGACCGACATCGCAGCCTGTAAGCTAGTTTTTGTGTTTGTTGCTGTCCTAAACGTACTTTAATTTGAAGTGAAGGCTTTCATTTATCTTCATGTTAATTTTCATGCACTGTTTGAGTCATTTAAACCAAAAAAAAAAAAAATAAAATAACGGGGGTTTTTTGCCTCATTGTCCGTCCTCTCTCTGAATAACTAGGTCACACGTGCCTTGACTTTGTAGCTTTACAGTGAGTTGCTGCTTGCATGAGGTGGATGTTTCTTCACATTTTTGTTGCTGAGCTAAACGTAATTTAATTTTAAGTGAAGGCTTTCATTTATCTTCATGTTAATTTTCATGCACTGTTTGAGTCATTATAACCAAAAAAATATTTTTTTTCCCCTCTGGTGTCACACATGACTTGACATTGTAACTTTGCAGTGAGTTGCTTGCATTAGGTGGATGTTCCTTTGTGTTTTTATGTTTGTTGCTGTCCTAAACGTAATTTGATTTTAAACGAAGGCTTTCATGCACCTTCGTGTTAATTTTCATGCATTTGTTGAGTCATTATAACCATAATGTTTTTTCTCTGGTGTCACGCATGACTTTGTAACTTTGCAGTGAATTGTTTGCATTAGGTGGATGTTTCTTCATGTTTTTGTGTTTATTGCTGTCCTAAACGTAATTTCATTTTATGTGAAGGCTTTAATTTATCTTCATGCTTATTTTCATGCACTGTTTGAGTCCTTATAACCAAAAAAATAATGTTTTTTGGCCTCAGTGTCACACATAGCTTGACTTTGCAACTTTGCAGAGTTGTTTGCATTAGGTGGATGTTTCTTCATGTTTTTGTGTTTCTTGCTGTCCTAAACTTAATTTAATTTTAAGTGAAGGCTTTCATTTATCGTCATATTCATTTTCATGCACTGTTTGAGTCATTATAACCAAAAAAAATAACGTTTTTTGCCTTAATGTCACACATGAATCTGAATGACTTGTCTTTGTAACTCTGTAATGAGTTGCTTGCATTCGGTGGCTGTTTCTTCATGTTTTTGGGTCTTTTCCAGGTTCAATGTGCTGACCAGATAACCCATGTGGAGAGGCCTGCTGCTGAAGGGCACTGCCTGTGTCTTGCAGGCGGCAGCCCAGAGGTTTCTCCACCAAAGACACTTTTCATCTCCGAGTTTGAGCCTCCTCACCCAGAGGCTCCTCCACAGGCCTGCTACAGCTCCACTAAGACTGCAGGGTACTGGCTACTTCCTGGCACACAGGTGGGATAGGGGCTACAAAAAGGACACCAAGTCTACCGAGTTCCCAGTGAGTCTAGTGACGATCACAGATATCAAACAGTATCTTCGCTCCAAAGACCTTTCCTTCCACGATGGCTACAGCTGCCTCCACATCCCCAGCATCTTCGTCGAGGCGTCTGCCAGGAAGGACAGCTTCTCCCTGTTCATCGACAAAACCACCGGGCAGTTCCTGTGTAAGGACACGCTGGTGGAGGGCAGCTGGGAGGACCTGCAGGACTGTCTGGAGGTGATGCAGAAGGAGGAGCAGGACTTCCTCAGCCCTCATGTGCTGCTGGGCTATCTGGAGAGCGTGGAGGAGCAGGAGGAGAGGGAGAGGGAGCTGAGGGAGGTGCAGAGCATCTGGTCCAGCTCGGTTCCCCTCAGTGACCTCCCCGAAGACGAGGCCGAGCTCATTAAAGCCATGTTCCAGGTATGGTTGAATGGGAATTAGTGTTTTGGATGTTTGCTTTTGTTCATAATGCATCAATTTTATCATTTTTTTTATATAAGTCAGACCTATTCAAAAGTCAGTTTTAGAACCATCCATCATCTATACACCACTTAATCCTCATTAGGGTCATGGGGGCTGGAGTCTATCCCAGATGACTTGGGGGGAAGGCAGGGGACAGGAAACAGGTCACCAGTCTATCACAGGACCACATAGTGAGACAAACAATCACACTCACATTCACACCTACAGACAATTTAGACTCACCAATTAACCTGAGCATGTTTTTGGACTGTGGGAGGAAGCTGGAGAAAACTGTTGAGCGTGTTCGTTTTTTGAGATAGAAGACAAACTATTTCTCTCCAATTAAGCTGTTTATTTTGTAACTATCAGTGTCTCAAAAGAATGTTGTACAAGGACCTTTTCTGTTTGGAACAGCCTCCCAGAAAAGGATAAAGTCTTATATGAACACAACAATTTATTCAGTATGGTGAAATGTGATTGGTTATAGAACACAAACATCTAATTCAAATATTGAAATGTGATTGGCTAAAGGTGGGGATAACCGTGGTTTAGACTCAGTTCTTCCATTAGTTGGTGCACAGATACGTCCATATCTCTTGGCACATGATTCATCCAATCAGCAGAACCCTCCTGCAAACTTTTCCCCACTTTCTACCAGTTAGTATTATTCCATTGTTAGCTGAGATGTGATGCAGCCACTGGTGGTATCTGGTAGGAAAGATTATTATGGTTTCCTCCCTTAAACGACTTTGAATTTAGCAGTTTCAGTGCAATTAGTTTTTACCTTATAAAGAAATAGGAATACACTATGAAGCAAAGCCAACCTCTATCTTTTTGGTGTGTGTGAGTGTGTGAAAGCACTCTTTGTACTGATGTGTGTGTGTGCAGCTTTCCTGTTGACCTGTGTGTATCCATCATGTATTTAACCCTTCAGAGCCTGGGGTTAATGCTCTCTCTCTATTCAGGTCAACACAACTCATACATTAATTACACAACAAATGGTTATTAATATCAATACTGCATTACTCATATGTGATATCAATTTCAGTGTTCAGCTAGAAGTGCCTTAAAAAAATAAATCCTAACAAAACCCACGCATGCACAGGGAGATGCAGAAAGATCCGTGAAGGCCGGGACACGAACCAGGAACCGGCAACAGTGCTAACCACCAAGTTGCTGTGCAGCCTCTATTTCAGAACCAGTTTTACTTTTAGTGTATGTTTTTCTGGTCTCCCTTAATTGTGTCAAAATGCCTGCTGATAATACTGTGATTATCTTTTTTACGCATGCATGATCTAAAGAAAACATTGCAGTCTAGCTGGCAGCTGCAGTGAACACGGTGTTGGACATAAAACAAGCTTTAAAGCTTGTTTTATGCATTGAGAAACAATAATCCAGTTATTCCAGACTTTGTGAATAATGGTGGTTATCACACCTGTGTTAAATATCTTGACATTATAATTGGCAGAAATCTTTTAGGAATCATCACAGACAGTTTTTAAGGGCCAACGCTGATTGTTGGTGATCTAGAATGACAGATAACCAATATTTTGAACCAGTGTAGATTACATGTCATATTTTAACAGGGTTTCTTCATTAACAAGGATTAGTAAAGCTAAATATGTTTATTAGTATATATAGTAATGACATAGGGGCTGAGTAGTGGTGTAGTGGTTAACACTTTCACCTTTCATGTCTAGAACATCCCCGGTTTGCATCCCAGCCTTCCCAGAATCTTTCTGCATGGAGTTTCCATGTTCTCCTTGTACATGTCTGGGTTTCCTCCAGGTTCTCCAGCTTCCTCCCACAGTCCAAAAACATGTTGAGATTAATTAGTGATTCTAAGTTGTCCGTAGGTGTGAGTGTGATTGTTTGTCTCACTATGTGGCCCTGTGATAGACTGGTGACCTGTTTCCTGTCTCCTGCCTTCCCCCCAAGTCATCTGGGATAGACTCCAGCAACCCACGACCCTAATGAGGATTAAGTGGTGTATAGATGATGGATGGATGGACATTAATGACATGAGAGCATCAATGGATGCTTTCCTCTTTAAAGTGAGATGCTTTGATTGAGAATGAACACTTTATCTCCTGCAGTTATGTCTTTGTTTCTTAAACTTTCACTGTTTTATTACTTTTATTCCCTACTAGAGCCCAAATCTCTAAGCAGTATTAGTTATTGTTTTCCAGACACTGTTTCGGGTTAATCTGTGGCTGCCTAATAACTCAGCCACTAGCTGTTAGCGTAGCCTCAACCGTGGTGAAAGTAGCACATTTTCTTGTGTTTTTTGTTCAGGTTTTTACTATGAAGATGCTGCTTAGATGACAAAGTGGCTGCAGACAGAGAGAGGCGGCTGCATTAGGCCCAAATTAGATATAAACAATCAGAAAAATGCCAAATATCAACCTTGAGAATCGGTCTATCCTCGCTGTTTCTCCAAAAAACAAGTCGGTAGGGTCATCAGCAATATTAAATTTCCAATCTGTGAATTTAACTGAAATTTGTCCAAAATAACACAAAATGTCCAAAGTGGCTCAGCAGTTATCTACAACACCTCAAGAACTGTAAAATTACTTGAAACTAGTTCAAAATGTGTCCAAAATAATTTCAACACTGTCCAAAATTACTTGAAACTAGTTCAAAATGACTCAAAATGTGTTAAGATTGACCATTTTTAAGTTATTGTTGGAGAGTTTTCTATTTAAAAACAGTCTCTGGGAGCTAACATTTACCTTCCTGCCAAAAATGAGCCGACTGCAATAAACATTTCCTGTTTAAAAAAAAAATTTAAAAATTATTAGAGCTTTCGGTTGAACTGCAGGCAATGTTTCCACAACAACAGAAACTGAGCGGATCAGTAAGAAGCACCACAGTCTTGAGTAGTGCATCGGGTCGACTTCAGGGCGTTTAAACGGCAAACTTGTTCTGGATTATTTCCCCTCCTTCCACTTCCACCTGCTCGAACGGCCACTTCCTGTCGCAGCAACACTCGACGCCACACTTCCACAACCTGCAGTCAGGACACGGATAGAAACATCCCATAAAGTCCACGTCTACGTCTGCTGAATGTAAGGCCATGGCAGCATCATCACTGCAGTATCTGCCTGGTGTTTAAAATTATTCATAATCTTGCACCTCGTCCCATTGGAGCATAGCTAGGCTATGTTGGTCAGAGTAGAGCTTCTACTGGAGGTCACTGCAGTTCAGACACAGCATTTTTTCAGTCAGATTTTTTTTGGTTAATGCAGTGGGGAAATGGAATCTAATACGCACAACATTTGGAAAGTCCAGAAGCTTTGTTATGTTTAAAACTAGCCTCAAAATCTGGCACTACACGGTCACAGTTGTAATAATTGTACTCGCTGTGTTTACTGACTCTATTTATTATCTCACACTGATGGACTTCTACATATTGTGTCATTTTATTGAGTGTAATTGCTGTTTTGTTTTGGGATTTTTTCTCCTACCTGCTCAGGGACAGCAGATGTAAATTAGCTGCTAGCTAACACCGGTGCAATTACATTTAATTATGAATCAACAAATGAACAAAGCTGTTGCCAGACACCATCACATCTCACATCCCAATAATGGAACAGCAGGGAAAGTAAATCCACATAATAAGACAGTCAGCTTCCATTTACATAATGTTAAAAAAAAGGTTTTCCATTGTGCCCATGCTTTTATTTATACAATAAATCATTCCTGAGTCTCAGGATTTGACTTTTTAAAACACACGATGTGGAATTTTCTCAGAATAATATTGAATATTAATGGAAATCCAGGTGCTAGAAATGCTTTAAATGTCAAGTTTGATGGTAATGTTTATTCATGTTTTGTTTCAGATCACAAAGATCTCTAATGCAACGCTCAAGAAGTTTAGCGTGAGACTCTTCAAGCCTACCAAGAGTCTGGTTTTCCCCTGGTTCGGTGGACCTGATTCCTCTTTAAAGGGGATCAAACTCTTATTGGCCCAAAGAACAGACTCAGACAGAGTCACTTATAATGAAGCTACAGTCCCAAAGAGCAGCTCCTACTACAACTTGTTCGGCCTCCCTCTGGTAAGCCGTGTGGACTCGGAGGTGGTTGTTACTGGTCAGGAACTGGATGCTCTGGCAGTGAGTCAGGCCACCGGACTCCCCAGCGTCGCTCTGCCCCGGGGGGTGAGCTGCCTCCCGCCCATCCTGCTGCCGTACCTGGAGCAGTTCAAACGGGTGACGCTGTGGCTGGGGGGAGACATTCGCTCCTGGGAGGCCTCCAAGATCTTTTCTCGGAAGCTGGGCCTGAGGCGCTGCTCGCTGGTGCGTCCCGGAGAGTTCCGGCCGTGTCCGGTGGAGGCCCTGGCCCGAGGACAGAACCTCGGCCACATCATCAAGGCCTCCATCCCAGCAGCTCACAAATCCATCGTTTCCTTCAAGCAGCTGAGAGACGACGTGTACGGAGAGCTGGTCAACACGGACCAGGTGGCTGGAGTGAAGTGGACCAGGTTTCCAGAACTCAACAGGATCCTGAAGGGACATCGCAAAGGAGAGCTGACTGTTTTTACAGGTACTGTGTAGTAGGGATCGACAGATATGGGTTTTTTCCAGGGCCGATACCAATTATTGGAAGATTAGATAAGATAACCCTTTATTAGTCCTACATCTAGCACTTTAAAATACATGTTTTTTCTTTAAAATAACAAAAATGGATGTAGAATAGTCTTTTGATTTAGAGTAAAAAATTTTAATTTTATGGTGAAACGATTAATTACTGTTATGTTACTGTAATTTAACCATAATTATGTGTACATTATTTCTAGTTTTGACCTTTTTCATGATGAAAGTATAAATTTCTATATTTTTTTTACTAGATGTTATCTGCAATTTAACAAAACCAGAAAGATCTGTAAAATAACAATTGGAAAAATTAGTTAGAATTTTTTTAAACCTTAGAATACTTATTTTTTTTCTTTAAAAAGCAACAAATGGATGTAGAATAGTCTTTTCTTGCTAATTAAATAGAGTAAGCAAATGTGATTTTATGGTAAAACAATTACTGTTATTTTTTTTTAAATACATAGGTTTTTTTGATGTGGACATTATTTCTATTTTTGACCTTTTTCATGATTAAAGTATAAATTTATATATTTTTTACTTGATATCTGCAATTTCACAAATCCAAATTTTTGGCATTTTCTTTAAGAGTAAAGTATAAATTAATATAGTTTCACAAGATATCTGTAATTTAACAAAACATACAAAATCTGTAAAATAACAGTTTGAAAAATTTGTTATAATCTTCTTTAAACCTTAGAATAATTGTTTTTCTTTAATATAAAAAATGGATGTAGAATAGTCTTTTCTTGCTAATTTAAATTGAATAAACACATAATTTTTTTATGGTAAAACAATAAATTACTATTAAATTACTGTAAAAAAAATATAGATTTTTTTAATGTGGACATTATCTTTAGTTTTTACCTTTTCCGAGTTTTTTTCCATTTGTCATTCTCATCCCTGTATATATATATATATACAGGGATGTATATATATATATATATATATATATATATATATATATATATATATATATATATATATATATATATATATATGTATATATATATATATATATATATATATATATATATATATATATATACATATATACATATATATATATATATTTTTTTTTTTCTTCAAACTAGATATCTGCAATTTCACAAATCAAATTTTTTTCTTTAGGAGTAAAGTATGAATTAATATAGTTTCACTAGATATTATCTGTAATTGAACAAAACAAGAAACATCAGTTTCCTGTCATAGAGGAGAAAAGAAACATTTAAGAAGGTGGAATCAGAGCATTTAGACATTTCTGTTCTTAAAAATTACCGAAACCAATTAATAGATTATCAAAATAGTTAATAACTAATCAGTTAATCAATAGTGGCTGCTCTGATCCGTGTTTGTATTATTAATGGATGAAACTGTAGTAAAAGCTGTTGCACGTATTGACAAACCCATAAAGAATTATCATCCAGCTTTGCTCTTGCTGTCGTCTCTTTTGGCATCTTTGAGAGCCAGAAAATCCACAGCGAGCAGCACTTTTTATATAAAAAGCTTAAAAAGTGCACATGAACAAGGGAGAAAAGACAAGATAATAAAGGGGAGATAATTCCATGTTTTGTGCTCTTTTCTGTTTGCTGCATTTTAGGGAATAAAGTAGCTTTTTAAAAAAAAAAAATACCACAAAGAAATCCATTAATGCAGCCTTCAAACTTTGTTATTATCAGTCAGTTTGTATGTAGCCAGCCTCTAATTCCGTGGTTTTAAAGTTTGCTGGAGGAGCTACACTCTTCAAAAGAATAGGACATAAAAACATTAGAGTTAGAAGACGTGAAGTTAACATTTTTATATGGCAGATTCAAAGTTGTAGCAATTCTCAGCTACGAGATGAAATTTATGTGGCAGGAACGCCGAACTGTACAGAGTTTGAATATGAAATGTAAACACAATCCGTTCTGCTGTCTTTCATCTGCTCTGTCCAGTTTACATTCATCCTGTTTCCTAACCAGGTCCGACTGGAAGCGGGAAGACCACCTTCATCAGCGAGCTGGCCTTGGATCTGTGCATGCAGGGCGTCAACACGCTGTGGGGAAGCTTCGAGATCAACAACGTGCGTCTGGCCAAGATCATGCTGACGCAGTTCGCCATGCAGAGGCTGGAGGAGAACCTGGAGCAGTACGACTTCTGGGCCGACAAGTTCGAGGAGCTTCCACTCTACTTCATGACGTTCCACGGACAGCAGAACATCAAGTAGGTCTGACAGGAGCTTCAGGAAGAGCTGAAGGAAAAAAGACCATAAATGTTTACTTTAATTTACTGTCAGAAAATACAATCCACCCGATTAAACAAGTGAATACTGTATCGTACGATGCAATAAGACAGGTTTTATCATCACTGACTCCTTACTTTAGTGATGTGATTTATGTAAATTACTTCGACAACAAATAAATAAGTTCACATGTACGCAGTTAATCTTCGAATTGACATTTTTTGAGGAAGAAAACTACAGAATTTCAAGTAGAAAATATGGAATTAACAAGGTCCTCCTCCAAAGCTGCTCAGTCGTATCATTTCTGATGGCGGAAATCTTGACAAAAGTCATGACAGAAATCATGGCAACATAGAAGGTGGGCAAATAATGTGGATGTACCCACAAACAAAAGAGCACAGGCATGTGTTCTTCATGTGTACGTTATGTAAAGATACCGAATCACGTGACCTAAATATGTAGCAGGTGGCGGGAATTGATGGGACTCAGAAACACCCCCACAATTTAATCAGTTGTTCCTTGGATCATTTCTGACGGATAAGTCCTGATAAGTCCTCATCGGTGGATTTGTAGTAGGATCACAATCATGTGATCGTCAGCAGACAGCTGATGTAGTATTCACTTGTTGTCATGGTTACAGTGATTCCATGCCGCAATCTGGCAATGATACAGAAATCTTTAACAAATCCGTGGATCCAGACTATAAGCTGCATCACTGCCAGAATCTAATCACTTGGTCCTTGTGTCATTTCTGACCTTCCCTGAAAATTTCATCCAGATCTGTTGGTCTGTTTTTGAGTAAATGTTACAGACAGACAGACAGACAGACAGACAGACAGACAGACAGACAGACAGACAGACAGACAGACAGACAGACAGACAGACAGACAGACAGACAGACAGACAGACAGACAGACAGACAGACAGACAGACAGACAGACAGACAGACAGACAGACAGACAGACAGACAGACAGACAGACAGACAGACGGCAATTGTCACATAACTGCGCCATTCCTTGACAAAGTAAAAATATGAATATGAAAGAATAACTGGAGGTTGTGTAGAGAAACAACAGGATTGTTCACCTGGACTTGGTTCTTGAAGACCTTTCATCTTGGATGAGACGTGGAACATCTTCAAGAACCTACAAGAGAAGTCCACTGGACTTCTGTGGACTTCTCTTGTAGGTTCTTGAAGACATTCTTGTGGTCCTTGTGTCATTTCTGGCCTTCCCTGAAAACTTCATCGAAATCCGTTGGTCCGTTTTTTGAATAATGTTGCTAACAGACAGAAAAACCAACGCCGATCGTCCCATAACTAATCGATTCATCGGATACTACTAGCCAGTCGTAGTTGATTAATACAACTAGTCATTCCAACTCTACCAACTTAAGCTACATTCTCTATTTTTTCTGCACTGTACTTAGACTTCTTAATACTATTTTTTTATTGTAAATACCAGCAATTTTTGCACCTTTATTGTGAATATCAACATTTTTTGTACCTATATTGTTAATGTGGAACTTTTTTGGACATTTTTTGTGAAAACCAGCAATTTTGGAACCTTAATTCTGCAACCAGCACTTTCTTTTGTACACTGGTTTCCTTATTTTCTCCAACTTCATCTGCAGGACGGTGCTGGACACCATGCAACATGCTGTCTACCTGTATGACATCAACCACGTCATCATTGATAATCTGCAGTTCATGATGGGACAAGAAAACCTCTCAGTAGACAAGTAAGAGATGGACTTTTTAGTTAAAATAAAAGGAGATTTTTTTTTTAAGAAGAAATGTCCATCTTAGTGCATTTATTTGTGTTTTTTGATATAACAAATGGCAGTAAGTGTTTTATTGTGTTCCAGGTTTGCAGTCCAGGACCACATTATCGGAATTTTCAGGAAGTTTGCCACCAACAGCAGCTGCCACGTTACTCTGATCATTCACCCGAGGAAAGAGGAGGACGATCGAGAGCTTCAGACGGCGTCTATCTTTGGTTCTGCAAAGGTAAGATGGAAAGGATTTAGTGTTCAATTTTTTTGTGCTGCAAAAGAACAGCTTTTGGTTCATTCAAACAGTAAGGAAGAAGAGAAAGTGGCACATCAAATTCATTTTCACACCATGTTTTAGTAAGAAATGTGGGGGATTTAAGCCAAATCTGCAATTTCAGGGTTTTATTTTTTAACTTTTAACCTAATTTTCTGAAGATGACATGAAGAAATGGCAGAATATAATAGTTTAATTAACAAAAATAGCAAAAATAAGATCAAATAATGAGAAATTATATAGCTTTTCTTTTATCCCAATTGTTATTTACATAAGACTAGTAAAATAATTGCATTGCTGCATACATCTAGACAATTAACTATCTAATGTTGTATCTATTAGTCCATATAGCTTTATTTTACACTTATTTACCCTTTTTTGTATGTATTTTTATTTTGGGCTTTATTGTATTAATTTGCCGAAGTGTCGTGTGCTGTTTTTATTTGTAAATAATATCTCAGCAGGGCTTTAAATGGTCTTAAATGGTCAGAAATAAGACAGGAATGCATAGATTTCTGTTAAATATGGTAAACCACACTTATTTCCTTACTGTTGTGCGTCGTCATCAAACAAATGTCCATTCTAAGCCAGGAAAAACCTTCGTAAGAGCATTTTTATACATAAATGAAGACATTTGTTGATTCGATGCTGTCATGAAAATGCATACGTCAAAGCCTTCAATACAAAACTGCACTTTTCTGATCTAACTTAGGCTTTCTTTGACCCTCCAGGCCAGCCAAGAAGCCGACAACGTCCTGATCCTGCAGGAGAAGAAGCTGGTAACGAGCCCCGGCCGCAGATCTCTGCAGGTGACGAAGAATCGCTTCGACGGAGACGTGGGCATCTTCCCTCTGGACTTCATCAAGGCTTCGCTCACCTTTTCAACCCCCATCAAAGGCAAACATAAGCTGAGGAAGGTCGCTAACAAGCCAGAAAACGAGGAGGAGGTGGAGAGGAAAGCAGTGGGAGCAGCGCCAGTGAAGAAGGAGGAGGTTAAAAAAGAGAAAGCAGAGAAGGCGACTAAAGCAACAAAAACTCCACGAACTGTTAAAAGTCCTGCAACCGGACATGAAACAACCCAGAAGTAATAATAGAAAGTATTATTCAAAGTATGGATCATTTTCTCTGTTGATCAGGACGAGGATGTGACGGTTGGAGATGATCGAGACTCAAAGCTTTTGTATGAAAGATCATGTTTTATGTCAACAACAAGTTCAGCTAAGGTGAATATAAACATATGAAATATATGGAAGGAAGAAATGTTACAACCAGAATGATGGTGAAGTGGTTAAACTCCTCCTCCTGCTCTGTGTTTAGTCTGAATTCTCCGTTAAAAATGTTTAATATCAGTTTAAAACGATACTGTGACTCCAAAAGCTACTGGTTTTATGAGCGTGTTTTATGTTTCATGCTAACATTTGCTCTCATACATCACCACAATGTGTTCTCTACTGACTTTTTGTACAACTATGATTTACTAAATGAACTGTTTTTTGTAATAAAATGCACCTGATGCTGATTTTGATTGTGTTTTCATTCTTGGTCAGCAGAGGGCGATGTAGGCTAACAGACAACAGTTTAGCTAACCACAAAAGAAAGCTCATGCAAATAAACCTCCAGAGCAAATATTACTGCTCTTATTTGCAAAATGGTCGTCATACATATTTGATTTGGCTTCATCTTCATGTTTGTGTGTTTCAAAAATAACTGCAAGCTACTGTTTAGTAAAACAGGAAGCAGTACAATCCTCCTGTGAGATAGCATTTTTACAAAAACTTTTATTCAGAATGTTAATTTGCAGGAACTTCAGAGGTTGCTGACCTCCTTTTACCCTCCTGTCGTGATCGTTTCCGCCTTTGATAATTAAGTGGAATGGAGTTACATGTGATGTTAAGTAGACAGGGAATCTATAGCTTTTAGCACACCTGCCTAGTCTACAGCATCACATTACACAATCCATTATTTAGACCGAGTGACTTTTAATAGATGCAAAGTGTCTCAAAACATCTTGACATGAATATTTCAGAGGTAAAATCTATTGCCCTGCCTGTGCTGCTGTGGTGTGGAGTTACACGTAGAATCAGCAGCTTTCAGAACAGTCTGGACTGCAGTGTTCTGTTCTGTGAGCTGCTGCAGGATATATTGATGCCTGAAGCGTCGTACTTCATCTCAGCCACGGCAAACCCAAATAAATTTCACATTTATGATATAAAGGGAACGGTTCACTGTGGGAATGTGAAAGTGCCTGTGTGTTTTATATCAGGGCCTTTGATGATTTGCAACCTTGGCGTCCGTACCGAATAAATTTCATCTCACCCCTGGAGAGCGCACTCTTTAAAGATCTTAGGACTTTGGGAGTCTGATTAAGACGGAGCAGGACTCTTGTGACACCAGAAAAAACTCGTAATATAAGAAGTTAAGCATCAATCAAACATGACTGCTGTAGATACAGACGGTTGACAAGTTAAAGGAACATTAAGTATTTTAGTGAGGTTTTAAGCCTCTATGTAAGTCTCTGGAACTCTACTGGAGGGAAAGAACACCATTATTCCAGAAGATATATGGCGATGGAAAGCACTAACATTTCCAAAACGTCCCATAGGTGTTGAATTGTGTTGAGATATTGTGACTGTAAAGGCCACAGCATCTGATTTACTTCGGTTTTATTCTCATAAATCATTCAGTGACATCTCGAGCCTTATGCATGGGAACTTTGTCATCCTGGAAGAAACTACCCCCATCAGAATGTTTCATCACAGGTTAAAGGTTCAGAACAACTCTGTATTGATTTGCAGTGACCCTTCTCTCTAAATGGACCTAAACCATTCTGGTGAAATGCAACCCCACAAAACAACAGAGTCACTGGATCCATTCATTGTAGGGGTAAAGGGTTCAGGGCCACCCGTTTGTCGTCAGAACTCAAAAGTACAACTTAGGTTGGAGGGTTGTGTTTGGTAGCAGCTAATGCAGATTTAAGGGTTGGCCTACAGAGGTTTTTACAAGCTTCCATCTTCCTAACCCCACCAACACTGATTCGAGTGAAATTACAGGAAGCACTTCATCATCAGACTTCGTCTATAGAACAAAGGATTTCCTACGTGCCTCACCAGAAGACGACTAGACTTCTCTTTTTGGTTCTTGAAGACGTTTCCCCTTCATCCAAGAGGCTTCATTGGTTCTAACTAACTGGTGGGGAGTTCACGGTGTTTATTGTCACCACCTAATCACATGGTTTACATGCCCTGAAGTTTTAATGGTTGTGGAACTGCCATGTGAGGAATGACTCAAGGTGATGGAAGTGTCTGGAAAGGGATCTCAAGACTACATTATCAGTACCTGATAAGTGGTGGTGTAGATCCCCTCACTGGTTTAGAGATTGCTGTCCCAGTTTAACAAGGATGGCTTCAATACTCTTCTAATGTCAAATCTGTCTTGTCTGTCCAGAATGTGGACGTTGCTGTCTTTGAAGGACCATCTTTTATCATTTTTGTGCAGGTGGGCTGCTCATGGCGCTTTTCCACTAGCACCTACTGGGCTCAGCTCAGCTCGACTCTACTCGGTTTGTGAGGTTTTCCATTAGGATGTAGTACCTGGTACCACATACTCTTTTAGTACCTACTCGGCCGAGGTTCCAAGCGAGCTGAGTGGAGCCGCTAATGTGATGTCTACAGAGTGCAGGCCACTGATTGGACAGGGAGTGATGACACACGAGAGCTGTACAAGACCTGTCAGGACTTTTCTGTCTTTGGTGGTGGACCAAAGAATACAGAGGGAGCTGGACGGTGCGACTCGCAACAAGAAAGTTTATTAGGAGGTCTCAGAGCGGAGGGCCGCCCATGGATACAGCAGGACAATGAAGCAGTTTCAGGAGGAGCTGAAAAAGCTCAATAGTGACTATCCTTCCATCAAGGACCACCATGGCCAGAGTGGGTCAAACCGGAGGTGTTGGAAGTGGTGAGTGTTTTGTGACTCCACCCACAATAAGGTGGTGCTCAATTGTAATAGAAAATGATCTAAACCGAGTGGAGCTGAGTCGAGTAGAGTAGGTACTATTGGAAAAGTGCCTAAAGTCTTGTCTGGAGAAGTTGGCTGTCTTGTGTTGAGCTATTAGCTTGTGGTGTAATTATTTAGTCTAGTAGGTTTATGCACTCCTCACCGTGTTGGATTGCATGTACAGCATTGCTCAGAGTAAGTGTGGAGGTTTTATCTTCAGGGAACCAGTTTTTGTCCTACTCTGGTGAGGAGAAGTCCAGTTGCCTTCTACTAAAGCACTTAGAATCACTATGACCTGGATAATGAAGAATCAACACAGATTTATACAGCTTTCTTACAAATGCAGCACCAGAAATACTTTAAAGAAGAGACTCGCCGCTTACAAAATGCAAGACAGAAATCTATTTTGAATTTCTATTATGCTAAAGATGCTAGTGGTATCACCCATGTCCCTCCAATCACTCCAAAAAGCCAATTGTCTGCTTTGTAACAAACAAGAACAGGAAAATTGTAGCCATATAATACAAGTATGGTGTTGTGAACCACTGTGTAGCACACGCTGGTACAGACTTTTATCTTTAAAAACCACCATAATGTTTACTCATAGATGGAATAATGCCTCCAATAGTTGATTTTCTTCTTCAGATGTCAAACTGGGAAACATTAAAGAGCTATTAAAATCCAAGGGTTGATAAATGGATTAAAATTAATTCATTTAATGTGAATATGTTCCTTGTGTACATTTAAAAAGGTTAATTCCTCATAACAAAAGACACAGAATAGGACCAAAGAGTAAATCCAGTCTGTATATGTGTTGACTCGGCAGGGATAGTATTCAATGAAGAAAGCTGATCTGCAGGAGAATAAATATTCAAAGCTATACAGAACACCAGGGAGTCTTACTGCATTATATTCCATTATACTTGAAATTGTCTTGGACCTGATGCTGAAATTTTGTGCTTTCCTCAACATAAATACAAAAATTTCCAGTCTAAATTGATGCAGAAAGATGCCAAAATGGAGTTTAGCAATTAACCAGAAATGACACCATGCTTGCAGAAGTATAATCTGCTGGGATAAACACTTTTCAAACCTTTGTTTGGGGCAAAGACACCATTTATTAAAGCTGTTGTAATCAGATGTGACTTATGATTCTATACATGCAGTTTTTTTTTATGTACCTATGACAGTTTAAATTGCTGTTATAGTTTGTTGAAGAGTCACTTCCTCCATTTTTATGCAGGGAGTGGTATCTCAGACTGCTTTTTCATTTAAGTATCCTTTCATTTTGCTAAATAAACCCCCATTTATGTAGACTGGGGCCTGGCCTCGTTAAAGTAGCTGCGAAGATGGCTGCCGAGTGTCCATTCTTGCCAATAAGAGCCTTGGTAGGCCTGCTCCAGACCTGTAAACACACTGCAAAGCTGATGGAGTTCCCCTTTATTGTTGCTTTAATGCAGTTTGCCTCAGTGTGGACTTGACAGAAGCTGGGGCATCTCTGTCTCCTCTGATTTCTGCTCTGGCTCCGTCTCTGACAGACCGATCCAGGGAAGCTCCTGGCACCAGAATCAGCTTTCACTTGGTATGTGGAGCCCCGAGCCGCTCCTCAGATCGCTGAAACTGTAAAATATTGTTGTACACCGCAGGAATAATTCCTGCGTGTATCTGATGAGCATAAATCACAGCGGATGAGATGTCAGGAGGTGGAGGCGGTGATGATGGCCAGAGTTCGGCTCCTCTTCCTTTCTGAACCCTCTTTGCTTTAACGCTCGCTGTTTTCTGCTATGAGTGTTTTACTGCTGTGTAAGTACACATTGCTTTTCCGTAATGACTCCAGGCTGTTTGCTGGATGACTCCGGGTGTCCTCTTGACTGTGTGGGTGTGGGCTATGGCTTCTGAGGTTTCTGAATGGGGTCTTTGTGTTGTGAGGCATTACTGTGCAGAGATGATGGCCGCTCTGTCGCCTGCCAGCTCCTAAAAAGAGGAAGAAACACACAAAATTTTGAGAAAATGATCTAAATGCATGCAGACTTACAGTATGCACGGAGACTTGCATAGAACTTCCTCAAATATTTGCACTCTGGAGCCCACAGTTAAGCTTTATAGCTTTGCTGAGCTTCGTCCAAGTGAGCTTTTAAAAGTAATGTGTTCAGTTGGTAGAAATGTATGACTAGATTAAATGCTTTGTATTCCAGAGCACAACACTGGACGTCTGATTGTTGTGTTTTGTTTTGAATGGCCTCCACTAATCAGAGCTTTGCATGCTCTTCAAATAGCTGCCATCTGGAGAGGGAAGGAGATGAAACAACTTGAGCTACGCAGCTCTTAATCAAGAAGGAAACAAACAGAGACCAAAAGGATTCCACTTCATCCGAATCATATAGGATGTGAAATGAAGCCGAGAAAAGACGCTTCAGCTGCCGATAAATCCTCCTTTTATCACTTAAAGTCCACAGTAAACAGGATCGGGTGTCATAATTACTAGTAAACCTCTAATCTACTCCATAAACTGAGTCCACAAAACAGTTTAACAGTCCTGCTCCCAGCCGATGATGGGATGCATGGATTCATGTCATGCATGCATAGCTCTCCGCCCCATTAGCCGCCCTTCATTACATCAACTATTTGACTGAGTGTGGAGGTAATTTCAGAACCTTCAATCAGAGTTAATCAGACAGAGGCTTCATTGCTGCAAAATGAACTTTAGTCGAAGTCCAAGATGGGATTCTGGTCAGTGGATTTTCAGCTGATCTTGATTATGATGACAGCGTTTTATTTATCAGAGCAAAACCAACACAGAAAACATCAGCCATCAAGTATTTAAAGTGAAAATCAACAACAATGAAGCAACAACAGAAGCATGTAGAGAGCAGGAGGAGCAGATAAAGCTACAGTTAGACGTCAATTATCTTAACTTAGCAGAAAGAATGAAAAATCCAGCTACCAGGAATTAACATTTCTCTTTAGTTTAATCCCTTAGAAAGTGTAAAAGCTGCATTAAAGTGACTATAGGTGGTTTTGTGTCTGATTATTCACCGTTTATGCTCAGCTACTTGTGCTTGTAGCCTTATATTTAGTAAAAAAGGCACACAAATGGGACCAACTTACTCAGTTACAATAGACACATTTCCCAAATTGTTTAGCAATTAATTTTTCCTTTCCTTTATTGCACAACCTGGTGACTTAAATGTGACAAAGTGTGTGCTCTTTTTCTTTACAAAGAATTTCTGCTTTTTATTGCACAGTGCAACACTTAGAAGCAGTGGAAGTATTTAAATTGCACGTACACATTTGTCTTTTTATGTGATGAAACTTGGTTAAAAGTTCTTGAACAAGCAAGTAAGTTGGTCTAGAGTCGAGATCACTTTGTTCTCTGCTGTTCCCAAGGTCAAGAAAGAACTAGACAGCTTCGATTTTAAGCCAACATGCATAAGAAACACTGAGGAAAACGAATAGAAATCTAAGAAAACGATAGTCATAAGCTTTTGAAACAGAAAATAAGTCTCTTCATCATTGTTTCTGCAGCTTCACTAGAGTTAAAAGTGCTTCATTTGTGTCAGATTTCATAAACTTAATTGTTATTTAGTGAATGTAACCCTCCTGTTGTCCTCATTTACGAGCACCAAAAAATATTATTTCCTTGTCTGAAAAAAATCCAAAAATTCAGCAAAAAAATTCCCCAAGTTTCTGAAAATTTGCAAAACCTTCAGGAAGAAAATTACAATAATTCCTTCAAAGTTTCCTTTAAAAATTTTATTTCAAATAAATCCCCCAAATTTGGCAAGAAAATTCTTGTAAATATTTTTTAAAAAATGAGTAAAAATCTTCCCAAAAAAATCCTAAAAATATCTAAAGTGATTCCATATATATCAGTAAAACTTCTAATGTTTTCTTGAAGAACATTCACAAAAAATCAACCAAAATCCAGTGAAATTTGCTGGATTTTGGTTGATTTTTTGTGAATGTTCTTAAGAAACATTTTTTTTCAACATTTTCTTTTTTCCACCAAAAAATGTTCCAAAATTTCCCAGAAATGTTGAAAATGTGGACATCAGAAGTTTCACTGTGAAAATATATTTTTTCCACATTTTCAAACTTTAAAACGGATCAATTTTGACCTGCAGGACGACACGAGGGTTAAATGTACTTTTGTGGTTTATATGAGATTGTGGAGTTTATGTTCAGCTTGATAAACCCTTAAAGACACAGAAAATGTTTTTTTGAGCAAGACTGACATTAAAATAGAAAGTGTGACAGAACATGCTGAGAGAACATTGAGTGCACGGAGCTGAGCATGTAGAGCAAGTTCAGCGGTACACTGTGTCTGTCAAGAATCTCTTTTGGAAACAAGCACAGTAACTTTTATCATCCATTAACCATCGTGTCGTCCTGTGGGTCAAAACTGACCCGTTTGAAAATGTGGGAAAAATAAATATTTTCACAGTGAAACTTCTGATGTCCACATTTTCAACATTTTTGGGAAATCTTTGAACATTTTTTGGTGCAAAAAAAGAAATGTTAAAAATGTTTCTTAAGAAATTCACTGGATTTTGGGTGATTTTTATGTGAATGTTCTTAAAGAAAATATTAGAAGTTTTACTGATATATATGGAATCACTTTAGATATTTTTAGGATTTTTTTTGGAAGATTTTTACTCATTTTTAAAAAAATATTTACAAGAATTTTCTTGCCAAATTTGGGAGAATTTTTAAAAATAAAACTCTCAAGGGAAACTTTTAAGGAATTATTGGAATTTTCTTCCTGAAGGTTTTGCAAATTTTCATAAATTTGGGGAATTTTTTTGCAGAATTTTTGGATTTTTTTCAGACAAGGAAACAATATTTTTTGGTGCCCATAAATGAAGACGAGGAGGGTTAAAGTGGGGAAACTGGAACCCAGACCAGGAGCATGTGCATTGTTTCTCTTGCATTAAAAGCAGTGATTGTACAGCTAAAATGTCCATAAAGAAATCTGCTTCCATCATGTACGCTTCATTTCTCTGAGGACTCACGTCGCTTGTAGACAGACCAGAGGCTGTTTCTGACTGATTCAAGATGCCCCACCAGCCCCCGATGTCAGGACGTGAGGGAGGTGGGGTTTACTCTGCCTCGCTCACGTGCACTCGGCACGTTTGACCCACATCGCCCAACAGTATGCCTGCTGCTGTGTATATTAATAACCATGTGCACATCCTCGTCTCTGCGCTGCCGGACCAGGAGGAGGCTCAGGTTTCAGCTCATTACATGAAACTGAGGCAAAAAAAATCCCCTGAAATGACCAAAATTAACCAACAAGAACTGACTTGTGAAGTATTTCTCTATGAAATTGAGCTCCACTCTCCAAACATCATTATATTGTGGGTGATGTGATGATAATATTGCATAAAAATTCTGTGTTTTGTTACTGAGCCTGCACAATGAAGCTGTACACTGCAAAAACTCAAAATCTTACCGTCTATTTGTCTTATTTTTAGTCAAAATGTCTCATCCCACTTGATTTAAGATAAATTCACTTAACAAGAGACATTTCAGCGGATGGAGGGACTTGTTTTAAGACAATGCATCTTAAATATCTTGTTAAGTCAAACAATCTTGAAATGATCTTGTTTTGAGTTGAATATTACAAGAAAACTCAAATAAGTTTAACCCTCGTGTCGTCCTGTGGGTCAAATTGACCCGTTTTAAAGTTTGAAAATGTGGAAAAAAAATATATTTCCACAGTGAAACTTCTGATGTCCACATTTTCAACATTTTTGGGAAATTTTTGAACATTTTTGGTGGAAACAAAGAAATTTTAAAAATGTTTCTTAAGAAAAATCCAGCGAAGTTCTCTGGATTTTGGTTGATTTTTATGTGAATGTTCTTAAGAAAATATTACAAGTTTATTAATATATATAATCACTTTATATATTTTGAAGAATTTTCTTGCCAAATTTGGGGGAATTTTTTTAAAATAAAACTTTTAAGGGAAACTTTAAAGGAATTATTGTAATTTTCTTCCTGAAGGTTTTGCAAATTTTCAGAAATTTGGGGAACTTTATTGCAGATTTTTTTGAATTTTTTTCAGTCAAGGAAACAATATTTTTTGGTGCCCATAAATGAGGACAACAGGAGGGTTAAAACATCTCAAATTAGGAGGTTACATGAAAGCAAAAATCTATTTTTGAGTGAAAAACTGCCTTTTTTTTTTAAGCATATCTGGCTTATTTTAAGACACCTAAGCTTGACAATCCTGGTAAAATAGAGCTTAAAATAAGTTTTCCCAGCTAATTTTAAGATCTCAATATTCTAAATATCATATCTTATTTCAAGAAATCTTACCAAGCCATTTTTCACTTGTTCTATTGGCAGATTTTTTCACTTATTTCAATGTAAAAGTTCTTTGAAATAATTTTTTTTTCTTGTTTTGAGAGGGGCATTTTTTCCAGTGTATCATGGCGTGAATCAAAGCAAACGTAGAGATTTAGACCTTGCAGAGTTGCAGAAAAAGTGCAGCCGAGTGAACTGAAGGTGAACCGACGCCCTCTGAGAATTCCTGCGGTGCTTTACCTCCCACCAGGTGGAAACGTTCACCTACACGCATCTAAAGGTCAACCAGCAGGATTTGCTTTTTCAGAGTTTTTGCATCCTCGCAGTTCCCGTTACTTCTCTGGTGAACTGACCCTCCTCATCCTCCTCAGAGTCTCAAACGTTGAACTGTCGTGTAGCATTAGCCTTTAGCCGACCGTCCACCCCCGGTGACAGAACCGTATTGTAAACACCTGCCGTCTCGGTGAGCTCAGCCGGCCGTGTCCTGCCTTTTGAGCACGACAGGAAGAGCTTCTGAGAGTCACCAGCGTGCTCCAGGGGGTTTATGTAACACTGAGATCTGGCCAAAGAGAACGCCGAGGGGCTTAATCTGCCCTGGCACCGTGGGTGTGGAGGCCGTTCAGGAGCCTCGAGGGAACCGGAGAGGATCTTACAGAGCAGATCTGGCTTCTTTATGTGCTGGAAAATTATGCAGACGATACACAACTATATGTGTCTCTGTCACCAGACGACTGCAACCCAACAGACTTACTGTCTGGAGCAAAGAAACACCTGAATGAGAGCGAATTTTCTCCAATTAAATGAAGATAAAACTGAGATTATTCTGTTTGGTAGTAAAGAGAAGAGGGTTGGCATTCGTAAACATCTTGAGATTTGGGCTCTTAAAACCACCGACCAAGTTGGTGACCTTGGAGTGTTAATAGACTCAGATTTGACTTTTAACAGCCACATCAAAGCTGTCACCAAAGCAGCTTTTTACCAACTCAGAAACATCAACAGAATTAAAAGTCGCTTTGTTGCATAAAATCAGCAAAAAAATTCCACAAATTTCTGAAAATTTGCAAAACCTTCATGAAGAAAATTACAATAATTCCTTAAAAGTTTCCCTTAAAAGTTTTATTTTATGAAAATCTGCCAAATTTGGCAAGAAAATTCTTAAATATTTTCAAAAAATGAGTAAACATCTTCAAAAAAAATCCTAAAAATATCTAGTGATTCCATATATATCAGTAAAACTTCTAATATTTTCTTTAAGAACATTCAGATAAATTTTTTTACATTTTTTAAAATGTTCTTCAGAAACATTGTTTTTACATTTCTTTTTTTCCATCAAAAAATGTTCAAAGATTTCCCAAAAATGTTGAAAATGTGGACATCAGAAGTTTCACTGTGAAAATATGTTTCTTTTCCCACATTTTCAAACTTTAAAACGGATCAATTCTGACCCGCAGGACGACACGAGGGTTAATGTTTTATGTAAAGCACTTTGAATTGTCTTGGATATGAAGTGTACTGTACAAATAAACTTGCCTTGCCTAAAATAAAAAGGTTAAACTGAGGGGGCAGGTGTGGCGGCAATAAGAGCATAATTACAGCAGTAAGGGATGAGAGTGTTGGAGTTGTGGTCGGGAAGGTGGCGTCTGAGGTGATGACGAAGCTGCTAAATGGGGCTTTGAGAGGAAAGAATCTCTGCTCTTAATGAGTGGAGGGCCTCATTCCTCTTAAGCAAGTGGTCAGAATAGCGTCCCACTTCTGGGGACAAGTGAGGCTCCTGGCGGGGCTCCAGCACCTCACACCAGACTTTCTTTTTAATTCACTGGAGAGCGAGAAAGAGAGACGGCTCTACCAAACAGCCAGGCCAAAGAAAATGGCTATTCACTCTCAAATTAGCCGTCTGCATGGCCGCCTTCAAAGGAGGCCCCTCTCGGCCTAATCTTCTCAGACTGTGTGCACACACTGGCAGTCTGCTGCATGAGCGCCTCCACGCTGAAACCAGAGCGCTTAATTCAAGCATTATCAGCACAAGCATGGCCAGTTAAGCTGATTATCTAACGGTGCACTATATCCTCCCCATCAAGACGCGTATGAAAATACAGCAAAGACACATGCACTGCAAAACCTCACCATCTTACCAAGTCTATTTGTCTTATTTTTAGTCAAAATGTCCCATCCCACTTGATTTAAGATAAATTCACTTAACAAGAGACGTTTCAGCAGATGGAGGGACTTGTTTTAAGACAATGCATCTTAAATATCTTGTTAAGTCAAACAATCTTGAAATCTTAAAAACTCAAAATAAGTTTAACCCTCATGTCGTCCTGCGGGTCAAAATTGACTCGGTTTAAAGTTTGAAAATGTGGAAAAATAAATATTTTCACAGTGAAATTTCTGATGTCCACATTTACAACATTTTTGGGAAATCTTTGAACATTTTTTGGTAAAAAAAAAAGAAATGTGAAAAATGTTTCTTAAGAACATTCACAACAAAATCTACCAAAATCCAGCGAATTTTGATGGATTTTGGTTGATTTTTATGTGAATGTTCTTAAGAAAATATTAGAAGTTTTACTGATATATATGGAATCACTTTAGATTTTTTCAGGATTTTTTGGGAAGATTTTCACTCATTTTTTGAAAATATTTACAAGAATTTTCTTGCCAAATTTGGGGTATTTTTTTTTTTTAAAATAAAACTTTTAAGGGAACCTTTTAAGGAATTATTGTAATTTTCTTCCTGAAGGTTTTGCAAATTTTCTGAAATTTGGGGAATTTTTTGGCTGATTTTGGGGATTTTTTTTCAGACAAGGAAACAATATTTTTTGGTGCCCGTAAATGAAGACAACAGGAGGGTTAAAACATCTCAAATTAGGAGGTTACATGAAAGCAAAAATCTATTTTTGAGTGAAAAACTGCAATTTTTTTAAAGCATATCTGGCTCATTTTAAGACACCTAAGCTTGACAATCCTGGTAAAATAGAGCTTAAATAAGTTTTCCCAGCTAATTTTGAGATCTCAAGATTCTAAATGTCATATCTTATTTTAAGAAATCTTACCAAGCCATTTTTCATTTGTTCTATTGGCAGATATTTTCATTTTTTCAAGGTAAAAGTTCTTTGAAATAAGTTTTTTTTTCTTATTTTGAGAGGAGCATTTTTTCCAGTGTGGCACGTATGAATTCTCCAGGAAAAACAAACCTGGACAGGAAAGATTCTCTCAATATTCCTCTCATGTTCTGCGTTTTAATTAAGCCCCTGAATTACAGAAGGACAGTGTTTGATAATGAGGTTCAAAGTGAGTGCATTATTCAATAAACGACAAAAGCACCTTCCTTGGCACGCCGATGCTGAGATTAGACGGCTGAGGGAGTCTTTGGCACCTCGCAGCTCCAGCCAGCAATGACAAAAGGAGCCGGATTCCTGCAGAAAATAATAATGCGGAGCCGGCGTGGAGCCATGCCAAAAATGTTAATATTAATATCCAGTGACATGCTCTGACTATAAATTCGAGGCTTGAAACATGTTGCTCAACGTCCTGCAGATTAGCGAGGACAGGAGGGACTGTTACTGACTGCTCTGTTACTGCAAAACATACGGAAACATGATTCATAATCGACCTGTCGTTGATTAGGGGAAGTATAAAAACCATCTGCTGCGCTCAAGGACAAACCCTTTAACATGAGTGATTTGATAACAGTAGTGACTCTGCAGCTTTTACATGAAGCAACAACAGAAGCATGTAGAGAGCAGGACGAGCAGATTTCTGTGTTTTATATATAAAGCTGCAGTTAGAAGTCAATTAGCTTAACTTAGCAGAAAGAATGGAAACTATAGCTACCAGTAATTAACATTTCTCTTTAGTTTAATCCCTGAAAAAAGTGGAAAAACTGCATTAACCCTCCTGTTGTCTTCATTTACAGGCACCAAAAATATTGTTCCCTTGTCTGAAAAAAATCCAAAAACTCAGCAAAAAAAAAAAAATCCCCAAATTTACAACAATTTGCAAAACCTTCAGGAAGAAAATTCCAAAAATTCCTTAAAAGTTTCCCTTAAAAGTTTTATTTTAAAAAAATCCCCAAATTTGGCAAGAAATAAAAAATTTAATATTTAAAAAAAATGAATAATAATAACAATATTTTTTGGTGCCCGTAAATGAAGACAACAGGAGGGTTAAAGGTGCTTCATTTGTGTCAGATTCCATTAACTTAGTTGTTAATTAGTGAATTTAAATGTACTTTTATACGATTGCTCTGTTACTTCAACACATATGGAAACATGATTGATAATCAACTTGTGGTTGATTAGGGGAAGCATAAAAACCATATGCTCTGCTCTGCTCAAGGACAAAACCTTTAATGAGAGTGATTTGATAACAATAGTGACTCTGCAGCTTGCATGGAAATACACTTTATAGCTTCACTCCATCTGCTGTCTGTTGAAATAATCATTAAATCACCTTTGAGACGTTGTCTTTTCTACTCTCTACCATCCTGCACCATAGCTCTGGAGGAGCTTTTACTCTTTTTTTTTTAAAAAAAACAACTCATCTGCTGTGATTTTCAGTTTTGTACCAGATTTCCAAGGTTGAAAATAAGTGTTAAATCACACAGATTCTGTTCTTGAAGGCAGAACAATGCATGTATTGTCAGATGTTTTCAAACCACTGAACAGAAGGACATTGTTTAGTTCCTGTTGTTCCTCTTTCGTTATCAGTTCTGTTTGTTTGGTCATCAATTGTCTTTTTCAGATCCACATGAATCGTCTTATAATTCAGCACCGATAGGATTTTATCAGCCAGGTGTGGACAGGTACTTAAGTCAGGAGGAGTTCTGCGGTTTCACTCTCTTCTGACCTCATGACTCAAATTGCAGCTTCATGGATCAATAATCTGTGTTTACACTCGCTGCACCCAAAACACTGTGTCGCAATCATCTCTCTGCTGAGGCTACAGCACGTTTGATTCGATTTTAAAATAATATCTTTATTAATCTGGGCAATGTAAAAACTGTTCAGTGACAGATTAGAATCCCAATGTCATGCTTTCTTTGTGACAATACATAGTAGCATGAATTTTTACACTGAAGCTGCAATTAATTATAATAAAATTAGCAAATATGACACAATACTAAACCAAATACACTGATATCATGTCTCTGAATAGCATTTGTGTGAAGGAAAATCGGATTATTGGGTAAAACATAATGGCAGGTAAAAGTATGTTCCATTTTTGAAGCCATCTTTTTTAAATTGGCTTTGTTGTTGTGCCTGGTGGCCTAATTTTAAGGTCATATATGACAGAAATCCAATGTCCAAGGTTCACTGCACAGCCATAGAAGCCTTGCTGCATAATTAACACCTCTTACTGCTGGTGTTTCTCCTCTCGCCCTGTTTAAATAAAGGCAAAATGCCAAAAACCTGAAAGGGATGGTCTTTGTTGGCAGTTTATCAGTTTACAGCCTAACCTAGCTTACTAGCTTAGCTTCCATCTGTTTGCATTTAAAGTGGACTTTCTAACTTTGTGACAATTCATATACTTAAAGTAAAATCTGACTTATTAAAACCTTTATGAATCTTTTTCTGTACTAACAACAATGTGCTCATCTTGTTTGTACCTGAAATAATGGAAAAACTAAAAACAGTCGCAGCAGAGTGTTTTAAAGTCGTTGATTTAACACTAAAAACTCACCTTTATGTATCAAGTTTACCTGTCTAGAAGATTTTCCCAATAAAATAATCCCTTCCTACCATAAATTGGTAAAAATCTAAAGTGCAAATCAACACTGTCCTTCTCTCTTTCAATTCTGGCCTCCCAAGTCGCTGCAGCTCTGCACACCAGCTCACCTACGTCTAAAACACCTTAACACTGTAAAAATACCCTGCATTACACAATGACAAGTATATTAGTAATGTCAGAGTGACTTTTTATTATTAGAGTGCACTATCACACTTTTACACTTGTTTCTATTTGCTTGTATGTACAGGGTTGGCCAGAAGTTTCCATACATAGGACAAATAAACATGTTATGTTGGACAGATGTTTTCATTTATATAATGTGCTCTATGTGATTACCATTCTTATGAAAACACATATTAATCTGTGTTTTCCACTGTTGATGAACTTGCATTAGCACAGTTGAAGATCTGCTTGTAATGGCGTTGGTCATACGTTCCTGGAGATGATTTATGTCTCGTATCTTCACCTGATACACCATGGCCTTCAAGTGCCCCCGAAGATAGCATCAAACGCATCTTCTAGGGTATCTGAAACATAAAAAAAATACGCATTATGCATTTTCCTATGTATGGAAACTCATGGCCCACCCTGTATATGCATTTTAATATTTGTTTATACAGCTGTTTGTTTGTTTTACTATGTTGTTGTTGTTTTTGGAAGTGCCAACAAAGTTTCATTGCAGAAATGCAATGACAATAAATATCTTTGAATCCTTGATTCCACTATTCATGTTGGAGCTGAAACCTGATTCTGAAAAAGAAAATGATAAAGAAAGTTGACAGGATTGATTACTTCAGTTTGCTATGAATTAAATCCTCTGAGGTTAATCTGATGTTTTACTGTTTTATCGTATCTTTTAATCCTCCTGTTGTCTTCATTTACAGGCACCAAAACATATTGTTTCCTTGTCTGAAAAAAATCCAAAAAATCAGCAAAAAAATTCCCCAAATTTCTGAAAATTTACAAAACCTCCAGGAAGAAAATTCCAATAATTCCTTAAAAGTTTCCCTTAAAAGTTTTATTTTAAAAAATCCCCCAAATTTGGCAAGAAAATTCTTGTAAATATTTTCAAAAAATGAGTAAAAATCTTGCAAAAAAAAAATCCTAAAAATATCTAAAGTGATTACATATATATCAGTAAAACTTCTAATATTTTCTTTTTTTCCACCCAAAAATGTTCAAAGATTTCACAAAAATATTGAAAATGTGGACATCAGAAGTTTCACTGTGAAAATAAATGTTTTTTCTCCCACATTTTCAAACTTTAAAATGGGTCAGTTTTGACCCACAGGATGACACAAGGGTTAACTACTAACACATAAATCAGTGATCCCAGCAGAGGTGCACAGTTCATGCATAAAGTTGGTGTGAATTCTACTGGAAATGCTGCACATCATGTAAATCAAATGCAAAGTGCACGAATGGGGCTATAAAGTGAGTACATGAATGCCTTTATACGGCACCTGGGACAACCTTAAAAATGAATTTTCCTGGCTTCCTCTGCACACGTGGTGTGTAATGTACCATAATGGAAAGTGCAGCTTCACATCCAGGAAATGGGCTCTCGAATAGCACGGATCCAGGGGCCATTTCTCAGCGTCACTGACCACTTACTCTTCACCAATTATCTCCATCCGGCCTGTTTATGAATAAAACGAGGCCAGAGTGGACGCGGAGGAGTCATTATCAGCCAGCACGACATAATTGCAGATGTGAGGGCCGGTTTTGGGCTGAGATAGGCATCTTGAGCATGCAGACCCTGAACCTGGAGAGCAGCGGGAACACAATGTCCTCACGCTCGAGTGGCAAAGAGCGGCCTCAGAGGTTTGATTTTGGGAGTCATTATCGGCCGGCATGCAGCAGTCAACCCCCCACGCAATTATCAATTACTGTAACAACGCTGCTCGCATTCTCTAGAGGCAACAGATGAGTGTGGGACAGTTTTTCTTGCTTTCCCAGCAGAGTCACAGACCGGAGCTACACCGGCTTCACCACGTTTTACTTGCAAATCAGGTTCTGTTCTTTAGGAATTCAGGAAAAGCTGCAAATGCACACATAGTAAATAAACCATGACTAAACGGTAATATTCTGAAGGCTAAAGTGTTAAAAAACACAGAAAAATAACAGAAATCTCAGAAAAAATACAGTAATTTCTATCATTTTAATGCATTTTTTAAAATTAGATAGATAGATAGATAGATAGATAGATAGATAGATAGATAGATAGATAGATAGATAGATAGATAGATAGATAGATAGATAGATAGATAGATAGATAGATAGATAGATAGATAGATAGATAGATAGATAGACTATAGATAGATAGATAGATAGATAGATAGACTATAGATAGACTATAGATAGATAGATAGATAGATAGATAGATAGATAGATAGATAGATAGATAGATAGATAGATAGACAGACAGACAGACAGACAGACAGACAGGCAGACAGATAGATAGATAGAACTCACTTTAGATTGGCCTTTTTATGATTTATGGCATTATATTTGGCAGATTTGGCATTTCTTTCTCCTTTGAGAGGTCCATAGAGGTGCAGGACTTTATACTGCAGTGAAAAAAGCAGATTAAAAACTGTATAAAAACTATATTTTGACAGTTTATCAATACTTATAGATCTCTATATCAAAAAGTGTACATATTCTTTTTTTTTTTTAAATCACAATTTATGGTTATCCAGACATGTAAATATACAGTCTATATTTTGAATTTTGAAAAATATTTTCATGCTTTTTAAAAATACACAGAAAAAGCTAAAATAAAAAGGAAAAAAATCAGTATTTCTTTCTTTTTCATTTACATTTTTTTTACAGTGACATACTTTTAATTTAACAGTTTATCAGCCATGTCTATATTTCTATAGAGAGTCTATATTTGGAGTTTTGTTTATATTTCATCTATTCTAATAATACACAGAAAAATAGTAAAATAAAAAGGAAAAAATCTGTAATTTTTTTATTTACAATTTTTTACAGTGACAATTTTTAAAAATTCACCAGTTAAAAAAATAACATCAGACATGTAAATATACAGTCTATATTTGGATTTTTGTTTATATTTAATCTATTCTGAAAAAATACACAGAAAAAATGGCAAAATAAAAAGGAAAAAATCTGTAATTTTTACATTTTTTAAATTTACATTTTTTACAGTGCACTCTACGCAAAAAAAATGGGAGTGTGCAAATTTTTTTTAAATGCTTTTTTTTTTTTTGCACGCTTGCAGGTCAGTTTTTACTCCACAACTTTGGCTCAGACTAAAAAAATCCCAACAATTATTCTGTGGCTTCAGTTTTCTGCTGACATTAATCTTCCCCTGTGGTGAATGTGATGAATATTTATCTTATGATCTAACCTCAGCTGGACTTTGTATTTTATGCAAATAAGCAGATGTGGGCTGGCGGTTAACATGCTGCTTTTCGTAGCTTATTTGTAATTATGCAATAGCAATAAAACTCAACATTATGTTGATGCTGCGTAATCAATCACATTAATAAAGTATATTGTTGTATTATTCCAACCAGGCTATGTGTGTCATGCATTAACCCTCATGTCGTCCTGCGGGTCAAAATTGACCCATTTTAAAGTTTGAAAATGTGGAGAAAAAAAACTATTTTCACAGTGAAACTTCTGATGTCCACATTTTCAACATTTTTGGGAAATCTTTGAACATTTTTTGGTGGAAAAAAAGAAACGTTAAAAATGTTTCTTAAGAACATTCACAAAAAAATCAACCAAAATCCAGTGAATTTTGCTTTTTTGTGAGTTCAAGAAAATATTATAAGTTTTACTGATATATATGTATATGTAGACTTTAGATATTCTTAGGATTTTTTTGCAAGATTTTTACTCACTTATTGAAAATGTTTACAAGAATTTTCTTGCCAAATTTGGGGGATTTTTTTAAAAATAAAACTTTTAGGGAAACTTTTAAGGAATTATTGGAATTTTCTTCCTGAAGGTTTTGCAAATTTTCAGAAATCTGTTTTTTTTTTTTTGCTGAATATTTGGACAAGGAAACTATATTTTTTGGCACCTGTAAATGAGGACAACAGGAGGGTTAAGTATGAATGTGGACCAGGGGAGAGTCAGCCAGGGTTCAGGTCTAAAAATAAAAAGCAGATGTCCAGCGTTTTTTGGATTTTATCTATATGTCTTGTTAATCTTGCCTATATGTTGCCACGGCAGATAAAAGAGAGCTCTGGTCTCTGAGGGACCCGGTTCAGCCTGGTTTCACTCCTCTGGAGCAGGAAGCCTCGTCTGAGAGGGCTGAGGTTAGTCAGGTATGACCTCGTTCTACATATTTAGAATACAGAGCAAAGAACCAGTTGTACTGGAACAGAATCTAGGGTACGCCGTCTTGATCACAAACCATCACACAGCAGGACTCTGTGATCCCTTTACAGCCCAGTAACTGTGGTTCTGGAAGCTTTATGGGCCACGACTGGACACTGGATGTGAAAATGTGTCTAATAAACTCTAGTATTCACATTATATGACTGTAGTTTGTAGTGTTAAATGCATGTGGTAACCTGGTGCTGCTCTTCCTGTCAGATGTTGTGTGCAGTGACCAGGTTAACATTCACTTATTTTAGATTGGTTCAGTTGTTCTGGCTTTAGGGCAAAATGTGAGCAAAAAGTGTGTTACTACTGCTGTTAGTAGGCTAAAGGTGTGTGTGTGTGTGTGTGTGCGTGTGTGTGTAGGTGTGTGTGTGTGTGTGTGTGTGTGTGTGTGTGTGTGTGTGTGTGTGTGTGTGTGTGTGTGTGTGTGTGTGTGTGTGTGTGTGTGTGTGTGTGTGTGTGTAGGTGTGTGTAGGTGTGTGTGTGTGTGTGTAGGTGTGTGTGTTCAAGCATCAAGCACCACATCGACACGGAAATACTGCAGGCTACCAAGCTGCCTTCAAAGTAAAAGCATGCACGTTGGCCTTTGGAGTCATTTCTGTGCTAAAACAGATACAACAGCCCTGCAACAAGTGCAGCCTTCACAGAGATGTTAATATTTATTTATTGTTAAAACTCCATCAATGACAGAGTCATTTTAGGGGACATGCATTCAGGTAATCTGTATTGCAGTTTGCTTTATCTATAATGTAAAAAATAACATTTATTCATTCAACAGGTTTTAACTATGTTTTTTGCAACAATTTGCTTTTTAATTAGTTAAATTACAGATCATATCCAGTAAAATCCAAATAAAAAGTATTGATTTAAATGCTGACTGTAAAAACAGGGACAATTATAAATCATGCTAACATGGGAAATCTGTATTTTTTAAAATAGAATTCATTCTTTTGCAATTTTTCACTGTAAAAAGACCCACTTATTTGCTGTATATAAATCAGCAAAAATATAGTTATTTTGCACATATTTGGCATTATTTGCAAGAAAAAATATGTACGCTAAGTATGAAAAGTGGAAGTAATTTTACAGCTGTTATGCTCACAGATTTTTCTTGTTTTGTTTATGTGTTGACTGTGAAACAAGAGCAACAAAAACAAGCTAAAACTTAACATATTATCCAAATAAATATGTTTTAAAAGAATCAAGATTCAAGACGTTTATTTATCACAAACACAATTATACATAGCATAATGCGCAGTGAAATGTATTTTGCACCTTTCCCACACTGAAACAATAAGAATTCTAAGAATAAAGAATAAAATAAAAATAAAAATTACATGAATATTACAAATTGGCATTATTTTGTAGAAATCTGTTTTCAATTTGACATGAAAGAGTCTTTTTTGATAAATTATTGTTGAAAAATTATGCTGAAAATCAATGAGGGTGAATACTTTTTTTTATATAACCTTAAAAACAACACAGAGGCCGATTTTGCCGAGGCCAAATGTCACATCAATGACAGATCAGTGGTATTTTCTTTGAATTCCTTAGACTAGTAAGGATTTTGATGCTATTTTAAGATTTGCAAGGGCACTATCATCCAAAAAAATACCCGAAATGGAATTTTAATATCCTGTAAACTTTGGTCAGGATGGGAATTTCTATATGTATTATTGGTTTTTTTTTTAGTGGGAAGATGGACATAATTGATCTTTTTCAGTATTTTATTCTGACATCAGTATTCGTTAAGTAGGCTATCTTATTCTGAAATCCCTCACCGGATGCAGTCGTGAATCTCCACTGCAGCTTTACTGCGCTCAGTAAAACACGAGCAGCTCCGGTCCTGCTCTGCTCACAACAACAAACCCGCCTTCCAGGAGGAGAACAGCAGCTGGAGAGCGAAGGAAACACACTTAACATGTAGTTTTGTCAACATATCACTCGGTAAAGTTCCGTGTTTGTGGATAAAAACGGCTTGAAAGGGGGAGAAAAGCTCGTCGAGTCCAGATTTTTGGTCAACAGAAGCAGCTGTCCGCTTCACTGTGCATGGTAGGCTGAATTTATCACTAAAACTAACTTGAAGTGCAGGATCATTGGTGTGTGGATGTCTTTACGTGGATGTTTTTGTCGTCTAAATACACGTGTGTTCAGTAAGTTTGTGTAAACTTGTGGAAATCCCCTCTGTTGCACCTTTCTGGACAGGTGTGTGAAGGTTAAATGAATCACTTACGATCATTAGCAACGATAAGGCGGAAATTAGGTGTAATTTATGCAGTTAAGCTCCTCCAACAGGTTCATTAAGAGTGTAAAATGCCCCCTGGAGGGCCCTGAAGTCTTTCTTTAACCCTCCTGTCGTCCTTAAAGTTTGAAAAATTTGGGAAAAATACATATTTTTACAGTGAAAACTTTCACATTTTCTACATTTTTGGGAAATTTTTGAAAATTATTTGGTGGGAAAAAAAGAAATGTCAAAAAAATGTTTCTTAAGAAGATTCAGTAAAAAATGAACCAGAATCCAGCAAATTCACTGGATTTTAGTTCATTTTTATGTGAATGTTCTTAAAGAAGATATTAGAAGTTTTACTGATATATATGGAATCACTTTAGATATTTTGAGGATTTTTTTGGAAGACTTTTACTCATATTTTGAAAATATTTACAAGAGTTTTCTTGCCAAATTTGGGGGATTTAAAAAAAAAACTTTTAAGAAAAACTTTTAAGGAATTATTGGAATTGTCTTGCTGAAGGTTTTGCAAATTTTCAGAAATTTGTTGAATTTTTTTTGCTGAATTTTGGGATTTTTTTCAGACAAGGGAACAATATTTTTTGGTTTGAAAATATTTTGGTGGAAAAAAAAAAGAAATGCTGAAAATGTCAGAAAAAATCTACCAAAATCCAGCGAATGTCGCTGAATGTTCTTAAAAAAAATAGAAGTTCGACTGATATATACGGAATCATTTTAGAAATTTTTAGGAATTTTTTTTTGGCAAGCTTTTTATTCATTTTTTGAAAATATTTACAATTTTTCTTTTTTAAATTTTTATTTCTTGCCAAATTTGGGGATTTTTTTTTTTTAAATAAAACTTTTCAGGGAAAATTTTGAGGAATTTTTGGAATTTTCTTCCTGAAGATTTTGCTAATTTTTTATAAATTTGGGGAATTTTTTGCTGAATTTTTGGATTGTTTTCAGACGAGGGAACAATATTTTTTGCTGCCCGTAAATGAGGACAACAGGAGGGTTAAAAGCCAAAATTAGCTTTTTATCAGTATGTGCATCAGACATGACGGGTCGGGTGTGTTTAGACAAAATAAAGTGCTTCCTGCAGTTTTTCCTGCTCAGACTTCAGTTCCAAATCATAAATCAGCATTTTCTTTATCTGCTCAAAATAATCTTATGTCTTTTATCTTAAATCTGTGGATGTTCTCAGTCATCCAGGTCATGATAAGTCTCAAGCAAGCATAAGTTATGGCAACTGGACTAACCTCGTGTGAGTCGAAAACGTTTCACCTCTCATCCAAGAGGCTGAGGCTCAGAACTGAAGAAGCCTCTTGGATGAGAGGTGAAACGTTTTCGACTCACACGAGGTTAGTCCAGTTGCCATAACTTATGCTTGCTTGAGTCTTTTATCTTATCTCTTATCTTATAGAAAAACTGGCCTGGATAGTTAATGCTCTGCTGTATGAATGTGTGCCAAAGTGGTGCATTCAAAGTCTTGTCTCTTGTCCCTTTTGCACCCTAATTTAATCCACATGCATGTTTTTTTAAGTGTGAAATTGATTGTTCTGTGTCTGCAAGTTTAGAAACTGCAAAGAAAGTTCTTGCAGCATCACTGGGGCTTGAAATCTGGGTCTGCTCGGTGCTAAAAATGCATTCAGAGTTTATGTTTTAGCTCAAAAGAAAAAAAAAAGGGAAGAAGCATCTTTCGAGCCCACAAAAAGTTTTGTGGCAGATTTTACATCCCAGTGACAACACAAAACAATCCGCGGTCTGTTTTCCTGCCGGTATGTAAAGGGAGAGTGGTTCTCCAGGATTGGCTGACATGCCCTGGGGTGCAGCAATAACATATGTGAATTCTTAAAATGAATGGCATTCCCGTCTGCAGACTCTTCTGGCTCGACTCAGAGGCACTTTTCACGGCGTCGTTGGGGCCGGTTTGTGTTTTTCACTGGAAGCAACAAAAATAGAATTTACACACCCAAAAAGAGATTTCAGTTCAGATGGAGTTCTGTGTTTCTGTGTGCAACAAAAATCCCCCCATGAGGCCTCATTTAACCCTCCTGTTGTCTTCATTTATGGGCACCAAAAAATACTGTTCCCTTGTCTGAAAAAAAATCCAAAAATTCAGCAAAAAAATTCCCCAAATTTATAAAAAAAATTAGCAAAATCTTCAGGACGAAAATTCCAATAATTCCTTAAATGTTTCCCTTAAAAGTTTGATTTTTAAAAAATCCCCAAATTTAGCAAGAAATAAAAATTTTAAAAATTAAAGAATTGTAAATATTTTCAAAAAATGAATAAAAATCTTCCAAAAACAATTCTTTAAAATATCTAAAGTGATTACATATATATCAGTAAAACTTCTGATATTTTCTTTCAGAACATTCACAAAAAAATCATTTTTTCTGAATGTTCTTAAAGAAATATTTTATTTAACATTTCTTTTTTTTCACGAAAAAATTTTTCAAAAATTTCCCGAAAAATGTTGAAAATGTGGAAATTTTCACTGTGAAAATATATTTTCCCCACATTTTCAAACTTTAAAACAGCTCAGTTTGACCCGCAGGACAACAGGAGGGTTAACTAATGAGGTTCCAAAAAAACGAGCCTATTTTTCTGCAAACGAAGGCCGAATGCTGAGATGATAACACAGCAAAGAGGAAGAACAAATAAACCAAAGCAGCAGAACTCCGGCCTCCAACCCCCACCAACTCTGCAGGATGTTATGTTGAAATTTGTGCAGCTTCGAGACAAACGGAGGTCAGATCTGAGCGCCTCTGGAAGGTTGTGGAGCTTCGGCCGCTAGTTTATTTGCATTGATCATTTCTGGAGTGATTTTTCTGAGCGCTCGGCAGCTTTCCCTCACATTCAAAGGAACTGCTTTATCAGCTTGTTAATGTCCATGTCGAGCTCCTCGATGTGCCTCTTTATGCTTTGTTTTTCAGGATTTTTATGACTTTATGTAAATCAGAGGTGCCAAACTCATTTAGTTCAGGTTCCACATTCAGCTCAGTTTGATCTCCAGTGTTCTGGACCAATAAAATCACAGCATAATAACCTAGAAATACCCACAACTCCACATTTTTCCTTTGTTTTAGTTCAAAAAAGTACATTCTGAAAATGTTCGCATTTAAGGAATTATCTTTTTACAAAACATTATGAACAACCTGAAATTTATTAAGAAAAATAAATTACATTTTTTGCAATATTATTCCTCAGTTTATCATTTCCACATTACAACTTCCAGATCACAGAGTGTCTACAAAAGTACAAATTATTTAGTCATCTGGAACTGAATGATATAGTATTTTACTTTAAAAAAAGACAAACAACAACAAAACAAGGCAAAATATTACAAAACCGAGACACAAAATTACAAAAGTGAGAAACAAAATGACAAAAAAATAAGACAACACAAAACAAAACAAGAGACAAAAAAACGTGACAAATAAATTTTTAAAAAATGGACAAACGACACAAATGAGACAAAAAAAATGACAAAAATGTGAAACAAAATGACAAACATGATACACAAAACGACGGATAAAGCAAAACACAAAATGACAAAAACCAGAAACAAAACAACAAAAACACCAGCAAAAGGCAAAAGTCAGAAAAAAAACAACAAAAACAAGACAAAATCGTACAAAAATTAGACCCAAAATGACAATAGAACAATCTAGTATTTTACTTTATGATCAGAACAACTAGTTATGGTCAAGAATTTATTTTAAATTTATAGTTTTACTAATTTACAATCTGCAGTTAATGTCTTCTCTGGAATTTTTACACTTTGAGGGCCGGATTGGACCCTCTGGAGGACCGCTTTTGGCCCGCGGACCGCATGTTTTATTTTACTTTATTTTATTTTACCTTCACTTTATACCCTAATATTCTGTGTTATCTTATTATTTACCCCTTTATTGAACATCCATGCTGCTGTAACAACTTAATTTCCCTCCTGGGGATTAATAAAGTCTAAGTCTGGAAAAACTAAAACTACCGTATTAAAAGCTGCATGTCTACTGATGAAACTGGCATTCCCTTCAGAACACTCCTACCTGCTGAAAATATGCAGCCTCTAATTCCTGGAGGCAAATATTTACGTCCTCCCCGCCTGGAGGAGTTAAAGTCATATGCATGAAGAACAAAAAGTCCAAGTAGCCACGTCTCTGGATCATTATGTTGTGTTGAAGTAAGAGCAGGTATGTTAGAGGTACAGTATGTGCTGGAGTTAGAATATCCTCCAGCAGTGTTGTTATGATCAGAGCTTGTGGTCGTGTAGTTTATCTTTCTGCAGGAGACGGAGCAGGAGGTGTTTATTAGTGTAAAAGGCCATATTTCATTGTACATTATCTGTCTTCTGCTCTGAATGTTGCCCTTGAGCTGTTTAAACTGAAGGTGAAATCGCTCCAACCGTCTCCTCCAAGAACAAATAAGAAACTTTAGACGACAGTGGGAACCCAGCAGGAGCTGTCAGGCAGCATGAAGGCTGTTTTAGTTTTCCTCCGAGGCCCGTCCTGTCAAACGAGACGCCGCTGTAGCGTTTAGCGGGTTTCTTTGTCTTTGCAGAGCTTCATTGTGTTGAAGTTTACTCTCCTGTCGCTGGCTGCTTACTGTAATTAGTGATGTTGCACAGTTTCCCACACTGCAGTGTTTAAAACAGTGAGTCAGTGGGGCTTTTCAAACAATGACATGTCTGTTATGTGTCTTCAAGAGAAAAGAAGGGACACCTCTTTGGTTTAAGAGCTGCATTTGTTATTTTCCTCCTGGAATTATGTCTCATAGTTACATTTTGCTGGAGGAAAACCTGCTGTGAGTCGCTAGAATCCGTGTTTTGTGGCTCTCTGCAGTCATAACATGCAGAATAACAACATGCTGAATGCACACATGCAGCCTGTTGACAAAACAGAACAAACTGATGACTTTACCTGCCCAGCCTCCTTTAACCCTCATGTCATCCTGCGGGTCAGATTGACCCGGTTTAAAGTTTGAAAATGTGGAGAAAAAAAATATTTTCACAGTGAAACTTCTGATGTCCACATTTTCAACATTTTTGGGAATTTTTGAACATATTTTGGTGGAAAAAGAGAAATGTTAAAAACGTTTCTGAAGAACATTCACAAAAAAAATGAACAAAGATTTGTTGTTCAGGATTTTCCAAGTGTGGACATCGGAAGTTTCACTGTGAAAATATAGTTTTTTCCCACATTTTCAAACTTTAAACCGGGTCAGTTTTGACCCACAGGATGACATGAGGGTTAATATCTTTCCTGTCCCTTCCAGACGGGCTTTTTTTGGACTCCTCCCCAGCATTGGGTTTGGTAATCTTGGCCAGCTGTGAGCTTTTTGCACAGCTGGATGCACAGCTGTCTGAGGGCACTGGGAGGCAGCGGCTGAGGTTTCTGAGACCTCTGGTTTCTGAGCCTGAGAACGAGTCAGGACGCTTTTGTTTTTTCTCCTTTCCTGTCTAATCCTGTCTGTCCCGAGCCGACCGGTCTGCGATGGGGATTTGTTCTGAAGAATATAAAGAGGATGCAGATTATTTAGGCTTCACACTTTGTTCTCTTTGCTTCGTCCCAATTTTCAGGTGCAGTGCACAGCGCCTCATTAATCTGGAGACATCTTTTACCTCCCAGATTGCCATATTTTGTCGTCTCCTTTCCTTGTGCTTTGAATAATGGCCCCATTTTCACTGCAAATGGTCCGTGCAGCCAAAACAGCCGCTATCCATATTTCTAAACTTTTAACATCTTTATGTGCTTCCTCCAGAACTTTGAACAAAAGTGAATCTTGATAGAAGACCCAGCAGAACCTTTTTTGATCTCTTTTCCTATACAGAAAGCCTTTTTTCCACCCTAAAGAAGACACAAGTACAGATTACAGCTGCAGTAATTGTTCAATTAGTCAATTAGTTACCAACTACTTTGATAATTGGGTTTATTAACTCAAGTAGTTTTCTTAAAAAGTCCAAATTCTCTTATTTTAGCTTCTTAAATCTAAATATTTCCTGCTTCCTTTCCTTATCTATGACAGTAAACTTAATATTTTGTGGTTTTTGACAAAATAACAAATTTAGAGACATCACAAATCAACATTTTTCACCAATTTCTGTCATTTTATAAACCGAATATCTCACTGATTAATTTAGAAAATACTTAATAGAATGAAAACAGGTCTGAGTTTAGCTTCTGTGCTAATGTTTTTTTCCGTGACAGGTGTAAAACATAAAATCAGTGCTGGTTGAGTTCCTTTTAGCTCCTTTGGTTACATGGATCCTGGTATTCCTAAAGCTGGGTCACCATCAGTGGGAGCGTTTTTGGGAGCAGCTGGGATTTTTCGTCTATTTGATGAAGTCAAAACATCAGCTGTGGAAAAAGTCTGTTGTTTTAATGAGCTGAAAACATTCTTAAAATGTTAAAGAACAATATTAAAGCGTCAGTGTATGTTTATTATGGATTGTGGCCAGTTGATTAATCAGCTAATAGTTTTTTTGATTCATTGTTTTTCCTGTTAATCAGAAAACAGTGAAAATCAGCGTAATTTGATAACAAATATCCATCAATTGTTTAACAAACATCCAAAACATCAAAGCATTCAGTCTGGTACGTTTTTATATGATGAAAATACCCACAAAAATTTTATATCTGTCAATCTGCTAAAATATAAATGATCAAAAAATCAATTGCATAGAGTTTTTAGATTCAATTTTTAAATTTAAATATATAAAATCTGTTATTATTTTGTACTATAAATAAATCAAATTGACATATCTGAAATAAAAAAATGAATATTAAGGATTGAAAATGGTTGATTTTGGTTGATTTTTTTGTGAATATTCTTCAAGAAAATATTAAAAGATTTACTGATACATATGGAATCACTTTAGATATTTTTAGGATTTTTTTGGAAGATTTTTACTCATTTTTTGAAAATATTTACAAGAATTTTCTTGCCAAATTTTGGGAATTTTTTAAAAAAAATAAAACTTTTAAGTGAATCTTTTAAGGAATTATTGGAATTTTCTTCCTGAAGGTTTTGCAAATTTTCAGAAATTTGGGGAATTTTTTTCCTGAATTTTTGGAATTTTTTCCAGACAAGGAAACAAAATTTTTTGGCGCCTGTAAATGAGGACAACAGGAGGGTTAATGTTAAAATGATTCTGCTGTTCTTTATTCTACCAGCAGTTCGCTGTTCATCCGTTGAATACCGATGCCAGTGACGTTATAAAAACTCTCCTCCCTGTAAATTTCTAATAATATTCTACGCAGAGAAACAGTCATTGGACTTTTCCAGCCTTTCAATCACTGCTTCAACACATTCACTTTCCTAATCAGTCCCAAATGTTTGCAAAACCTCTTTTTTTTTCTTTCCTTTCTTGACCCGTGTCACTGCGTCTTTTCCTGCAGTCATTTTGTGAATGGATGTCAAGCAGCTGCTGCAGCAGAGGTTAGATTAGATTCAGTTTGGTAAACAACAGCGATAAGATGCCAGAACGGCCGGAGTCGCCGCCATCAATGTCACTTAGTGGCTCGGTGGAAACGTGTCCTTGGTCGGAGAGGAAACATTTGTTAACTCTGAAGCCGTCGAGTTAAATCCAGAAACATGCAGCCGGAGTAATAAGCAGCTCTATTCAGTGACAGGAAGGAGTCCAGCAGCAGATGGTTGCATCTCAGCATCACTTACTCAGACTGGGATTACATGAAGAGACAGAAAAAAATCTGAATTTATCCTCTGATAGTCATTATTTTTCAATCCTCTGAACCCCAAAACCCACTGGTGTGTCTAAGGCATGTTATGGTTAAGAAAATCAACAAAATTACAGCATTTATAGGACCAGAAACTGCAAAAATCATTTCACGTTTGGCAAAATGAACCTAATCTAAGCTTAAATTTGAGATTGTAGCATTAAAATCTCATTGTTCTACCAATTTCTGTTAATCAGATCTCATAACGTACTTGTTATCTTTAAGAAAATCACTAAAGTTACACCATTTTCAGGGCCGGAAATTGTCAAAATAATAAAAAATGGCAATAATGTTTGGGAAAATGAACCTAATCTAAGCTTAAATTTGCGATTGCAATGTTGTTCTACATGGCTAATTTAAAAAAACAATCTATTAACCAGATCCCATAAAATACCTGTTAGTTTTAAGAAAATCACCAAAATTACAGTATTTTTAAGGCCAGAAACTGTGAAAATAATCATAAAAAATAACAATGTTTGAAAATATCTACATATTTTAATCTTAAATTTGAGATTTTCACATTGTTCTACGTGTCTTTTAAAAAAATAACCAGTTTCTGTTAATCAGATCCCATAAAATACTTGTTATCTTTAAGAAAACCACTGAAATTACACCATTTATCAAAACTTTCAGCCAATCGTGTGGCGTTCTGGAAAATTCACCAAATCTAAGCTTAAAATTGCCTCATTTAAAAATATCCAATTTCCAGTAACTATTTTGATTATTGATTAATCAAATTGTTCAAAAAAAATACAAATTTTATACTATATTTGAATCAGCAAAAAAAGTTTTTTTCAGTTTTACTAAATTCCACACTATATCTAGCAAAATGTAAAAAAAAAAAATCGTAATCAATTATTTTATATTTGGCCATAAAATTACACATTTTGTACTATATTTGAAGCAGAAAAAATCTTTATTTAACTGTTATTTTAAAGGTTTTTTCTGTTTTGTTTAATTCCACACAATATATAATAAAATGTGAAAAAACTAAACAAATTAAATAATTGTAATTAGTTATTTTACAATGTTTGACCTTAAAATTGCAAATTTTGATACTACATTTGAATCAGCAACACAGCAATTTGTGTTATTTTGCAGATTTTTTTCTGTTTGGTTAAATTCCACACTATTTCTAGTAAAATGTAAAAAAAACAAAAAAAGAATAATTGTAATTATTATTATTATTTTACAATGTTTGACCATAAAATTACACATTTTTAAGCTATATTTGAATTGGCAAAAAAGAAGTCTTTATTTCAGTGTTATTTTACTGATTTCTGTCTGTCTTATCTAGTAAAATATAAAATAATACTAATAATAAAAATTTAAATAATTGTAATTAATTATTTTTACAATGTTTAACCATAAAATTACACATTTTTATACTATATATCAGTCAGCAAAAAACAATAACAAATGATTTTATAGATATTTGTGATTATTTGAAAGGAAAATAACATATTTTAAGGATTTAAAAATAGTACTTCTTTAATCTATTATTTTGTGGATTTTCTTGTTCTGTTCAATTACAAATAATATTGAAAAAAATGTGAAAAAAATGACTTTACATGTTAACTGTAAAAAAAAAAAAAAAAATCTAAAACTGTACCAAATGTCCTCAACAAAAATCTGTAGAATACATATTTAAATTAGAATAGAATTTCTGAAATGAAATTAGTCAATCTGTTAATGCATATTAAATACACTTTACTATTTTAATATGTAAAAATAAATTATTTGACAGATATGTGTCATTATTTTCACCATTTTTGCTGTTTTTGAACATTGTAGAACCCTTCCTGACAGCTTTTCAGGCTTTTTTAAACAGGATTTAACCTTTTTAACTGTGTTGTAAAACATTCCTGTCATTACTGGAGAGATGAATGTGTTGGAGCTGCTTGTATTTCAGGAGCTCAGACTTCAGGCTGAGGCGGAGGATGTGAACTTCATTTGTTGGGTTTGGCCTTTTGCCTGAATCTGAGCTTAAGCTGAAAATATTTCACACAGAATCTTCATGTAGTTGTTACATCATCTGTCACTTGTAGATGATGATGATGATGATGATGATGATCTGGAAAAAAAAGCAAAAAAAAAATCCAGAAAAACAACATGTCGTCCCCGGAGCGGCAGTGATTGGAGGTGGTAGTTAGTGCGATCATGACGTTCACAGTTGCTGCAGGGAGGCCCATATGTGCTGATGTACAGGAGGCCCGTCATCTTCTACTGTTTTTATTTCTCATTTCCTCACCACCGCTCATTTTCCCGCTTGCTGACTCTTCATCTGTCCTCCTGAAATCCTGCATCATTGGAGCCCAACAGTCTTTCCCTCCGACTGTGGCCACAAACATGAGAATACAGCGACACAGAAAACAAACGATCCGAGGAGCCATTTAAACTCCGGTTTGTCCCACGCCGGGTCTTTTTTTCGTAGTTTCCGGCGGTTACGACAACACTCTGCTTACGGAGTTAATTGATGGGAATGTGGCGAAATAAAGATGTCAGAAGAGGCAAAAAATAGAGCAAAAAGAGATGAGAAAATCAAGACAGAAGATGAAATCTCAGTTGTAAATATCCATCAGACTTTACACACCATATTTACTGCATGTGCTAACTCTTTCTGGTTCTTACTGAACTGTAGAGCTGCAACAGTTTATCAGTTAATTGGTTATTTGTGAACTGTTATTGTCAGTTAATGGGTTTGAGTTGAATTTTTTGAGGAACAAAGTCAAATTTCTGTTTCCAGCTTTATAAATTTTAACATTTTCTGTTTCTTTTTCCACTTCTATGACAGTAAATTGAATATCTTGGACAAAACAAGACATTTACGGCGTTATTTTGTGCTTTGGGAAACATTTTTCATCATTTTCTGACATTTTATAGACCAAACAAATTGGTTTGAGAAAATAAGCAATAGATTAATCATCAATGAAAATGGTTGTTTTGTTGTAACTAGAGTTGTCTGATATTGACTTTTTTGCCTAACCGATATGCCGATATTGTCCTGTCACATCAACTAACACATCATGCCTAATTTTACTGTGACGGCCCATTGGATGCATTCTCAAATGCAACAAGACTTTCGCCGGTAAATGCCGGCAAAATCCAGGTAGCATTTTATCGTTTTTCATGATAGAAAAAAAAAACGGTAACGATACTGACTGACATTACATTTTCATGCAAATATCCCTAGTTGTAACCCTAGTTATTCCACCAAGGAATGCAGTGGAGTTTTGTGACGATCGGCATCTGTCTGTCTGTCCGTCTACAACATTTCTCAAAAACAGACTAATGGATTTGGCTGAAATTTTCAGAGAAGGTCAGAAATGACAGAAGAACCACTTCATTAGATTTTGGCAGTGATGCAGCTTATAGTCTGAATCCACAGATTTGTTAAAGATTTCTGTATCATTGCCAGATAGCGGAACATCGTCACTGTAACCATGACAACAAGTGAACACTACATCAGCTGCCTGCTGATGATCACATGATTGTGATCCTACTACAAATCCACCACTGTGGACTTATCAGGACTTATCAGTCAGAAATGATACAAGGAACAATTGATTCAATTGTGGGGGTGTTTCTGAATCCCATCAATTCCCGCCACCCGCTACATATTTAGGTCACGTGATTCGATATCCGTACATAACGTACACATGCAGAACACACACCTGTGCTCAGTGGAAGGTCGTTTTATTTGTGGGTACATCTATATTAAATGGACACATTGTATGTTGCAGTGATTTCTGATAATCAATAACTAATTAAAAAAATGCTGCATTTTGGACAGTGCCATATGGGGAATGAGCAGCTTTGGAGGAGGACTGCGCTCTCTGAATGCTTTTCTCATTGTGAATGTCATGTTTGTGCTTTGGGAAACAAAAATCGATGCATGGTTTAAAGTTTACTGAAAGACTGCCTCATGTTGTATGTAAATAGTTTGCAGTCTTCAAACTAAATTCTTGGAGATGTAAAATGAAGGCGGTTAAAACAGGAAGATTTTTACTGCTCTGGCTATGACTAGTTAGCCTCCTAGCTTTACAGAAAGAGGAAGAATCTGATCCAGGCACTACGTAACACCTAACTAACCAATTCCAGCTGTCAATCGCTGATGCAGAGAGAGTTTTCTTCCTGAAGGGGGCAGGAAAAGCAGCAGCTCATTTGTTTTCAGAACAAAACAGCTCATTTAAAGCAGCACTAAAACCAGGGTTTATACAATCATGGTGAAATGAACCATCCTTGCAGTAATTTGAGCTGAAAAACTGAAAGATCCACTGTGAGACTTTTGATTAATTTGCTAAAAAAAGTGACACAATATGGGACCTTTAAGACAGTAAAGAGTACAGATCTGCCATAACTGATACAAAAGGTGGCCAAGAATATGGAAAAAAGACTGGTGATAAATTGGAAATCGTCTTTACAAGAGCTACAATGATGAATCTCTGAAGCAGTTAGATGCCCACTTTTAAGTTGGTCAACAGTTATTTTGATAGTAGATTAGGCTGTATGAGTAAAAAGATGGAAAATGCCCAAGTTCTGTGTTTGTAAATGTGACATTTTTTCTGGTTTCTTTCCTATGTTTATCACAGTAAAATGAATATCTTTGACTTGTGGACAACGCAAGACATTTGAGGACATCATCTTGGACTTTGGGGAAACATTTATCGACATTTTGCACCATTTTCTGACATTTTATAACCAGACAACTAATCAATTGATTAAAAAAACAATCAAGAGATTAATCGACCCACCCTCCAAGTCTTTTCTTCCACATTTTCTCTCATTTCCTCCTCACTCTTACCCAACAAGGTCACATTACTCTTTTTGTTTCCTTGAAAGGTTTTTATAAATGGTCAAACACTTGGCTTTTTCATTTCACTTTATAACCTTATATAATATTTCATCCTCTGTCCTTTTTCTGAAGTTCATGGATGGGACATCAGTCTTGAACAGCAGCTGCGCCTCAGTAATTTTATCTCGGTTGTCTCAAAAAGTAAAAAATGTTGTGTGGTACCAGTTTTTAACCCTCCTGTTGTCCTCATTTACGGCACCAAAAAATATTGTTCCCTTGTCTGAAAAAAATCTAAAAATTAAGCAAAAAGTTCCCCAAATTTATAAAAATGTGCAAAATCTTTAGGAAGAAAATTCCTTAAAAGTTTCCCTTAAAAGTTTTATTTAAAAAAACAAAAACTAATTTTGCAAGAAATAAAAATGTAAAAAAAAAAATTTAAATTTAAATTGTAAATATTTTCAAAAAATGAATAAGAATCTTCCAAAAAATCCTAAAAATATCTAAATGATTCCATATATATCAGTAAAAATTCTAATTTTTTTTAAGAACATTCAGGAAAAAAATCAACCAAAATCCAGCGAATTTTGCTGGATTTTGGTTGATTTTTTTCCGAATGTTCTTAAAGAAACATTTTTTTTAACATTTCTTTTTTTCTACCAAAAAATGTTCAAAAATTTCCCAAAAATGTTGAAAATGTGGAAGTTTTCACTGTGAAAATATATCAATTTTTCTTTAAAACGGGTCATTTTGACCCTCAGGACGACAGGCGGGTTAAAAGAGGGTTTCAACGGCTCCACCTTTTCCCCTTCTCGTCTTCATTCGTTGCTGTCGGAGGTACAGCGTGTGACCGGACTTATGTAAGTGGGACGACCCTTCCCTGAGGTTGGTTGTTTGGATATTTTTAAATGCGTTTCTCTTTGCTCTCTGTGTGATTTCTGGCCTGATTATTCTGAGAGTCCACGAGATGGACGACACACAAGCTGGAATACCGTTCAACCGACTCATCTCAGCCAAATGGCACTGAAATGAGGCTTTTCTTTTTTCGAGTGGGTGGCTGAGTGACTGCGAGGTGAAGAGGTGTCGGGGAAGAACGAGGATCAGAAGCTCCGTAGGATGCACGGTCAAGCAGCGGCTGCGTCAGGCCGTTACGTAAGAGTTTATGCGTGTGGAGAGCATCTGAAGTAACGCACACGGAGAGTCCCGCCTCTGCACACCGACAGCGCCGGAGGCGTAGAGCATTCAGACAACGCGCCGCCCGTCCATCCACGCTCGATAAAACAGTCGAGGACGACTCTCCTGACTCACTCTGTTTCCATTATTATATTTTTATCGCTTATTCTCAGGCGGCAGATGAACATTTGGGCTGTTGTGACCTTTCTGTTGAGGCGTCTTTTTATATTTAAATGGCAAAAAATGAAAACAAATCGTGCAATTTTGCTTGTTATCACTCTCACAGCGTCAGGATTTTCATTTTTTTCTGTTATTTATCCTGAATATTTTGGGGGTTTTGACCTGATCAAGTTTTTATTTGCTCCTGATCTAATAACCAAGTCCTAATCCAAGACCATTTTCCAAGATAATCCACACTTCAAGTACAATTAAAGGTACAAAAACTGCTGTGATCAACCCCGATCCTAATTGTAGGATCGAATTTTGATGTGTTGATATCCAAGTTTTTGACGTTTTGATGCAAACGTTTTCAAACTTTTAAAATTTTGATGTGTTAATATCCAAGTTTTTGACATTTTGATGCAAAAAATTTCAAAGTATGACATCTTGATTCAAAAAATTGTAACTTTTTGACATTTTGATGCATTCATGTCCACATTTTTGACCTTGCGATGTCTTTAGCTTTGGACTGTTGTTTAGACAAAAGAAGATATTTTGAAGGCACAGATTTGGGCTCAGGAAAGCTGCAATGTTATTTTTTTTGACATTTTATCCAAGATTATATTCGTAATATTGAAGTTGAGTGGGACACTGGTTTGAACTTTGAATATTTATTGTGACTTTGCATATATTTATCTTAACATGCCTTTTAAACGTGCTGTGAGGTTCAGATGGTTTAAGATTTTAGGGAATAAAAGCATGTTAGACTTTTTACTTTTGAAGCTCATCTTCAGTCCCTTCCTATTCATCGCTAAGAAGCAGCAGACAGAGGTTTCTCTCTGTAGGTTTCTAAAATGTAGGAGGACATTTGAGGTTTGGCTTGGATGCTACATGAGGATGTCTGAGAGAATACAGGACTTTTGAGCTGGAATGTGGTGCTTTCCATGTGGGCTATCTTCTCGCTGTCCAAACAAGGCAGAAATGCCAGTTTTCCCCGCGGAATCACTTCCCACCCGCTGCCCAATTTATCCTTTTAAACAAACATATGTATGATTTCAGAATCTCTGAAGACAATGCTTTCAATGTCCTCGACAAGTTGCTTTTTTTTTTTTGCTCTTGACCACATCTGTGCACCAGCAAGCATCTGTCAAAGACAAAGAGTACATCAGTGTCAATATGACCGTTGAATGATGTCCCTTTTTCTGCTGCACTACTTCCCTGTTTTCTGAATGGCCTCCATTCATGGAGCGATTGTCTCTCTCTGGGTTTGTTTACTTGCCTGTAACCTTTAGTTTGTTATTCTAATGTTCAGGCGTTTGCCAAAGTGCTGTGGGGTGGCAGTGTTTGGAGAAGGAAGAAGAGGGACACCACCCTGTTCCTTAACAGTCCACTGACCTTGTGTTTGTGTGTTTGCATGTGTGTGTGAAGCCTAAAAGCCTGGAAAATACAGGACCTCATTTATTCTCATTACTTATCCTCTATTACACTGCCCTTCCCATTAGGTATCTAAATTTACTTCCTGCATCTCGTTTAACGTAGCATCCTGACAGTGTAGCTGTACTCTGACTGTATGTCGTCATGCTCAGACATGCATACTAATGTTGGATGTTATCAGAGGATAAATCTTTGGCTGCTTATTTGGTCATATTTATCTTGTCCTGGTGTCTTTGTGCCGTGATCTTCTGCATGACATCATCTAAAATTATCGTTAAGGTTAGCGGTAGACCACTATGTTTTTTTTTCAGGGCTGATATGGATTATTATTCATCAAGGAGACTGATATTTAAAATTTGGAACAATGAAGGTTAAGGGTTAAATAACTAGTCAATTAATTGCAGTTAATTTAACTGAATGAGAATATTTTAACATGACGTGCTGGAAAAAAAAAGTGTTTTAGATGAGCTGTAGTACCTGGTTGTGCCACCAGGGGGAATTTCTTACTATTTAAGTGTACGTGTCCACAACATCCTGCAATTTCCCGTCTATGTGAAACGCACCGCATTGCATGCTGGTCCGGTTGCGATGCAGTTCGAGCTGCGATCCTTTGCGTCTACCTGTAGCGGGTCGCAGCTCATTTGCATAAAGTAGACTCGACTTCTACTTCATGCAGATTCAGTGCAGCGTACGGAGATCTGATGCATCGCGAAACTTTCGTAAAACGTCTAAACTAGCCGTCGGTGAACTAAAACGAGCACAGATTCAGCTGCTGCACAGATTATTTCTCGCCTCACATGTTTTCAGAAATACTTTTCGCTGAACTGTTTCCGTAAAAAAAGAGAAAGTTTGCGACCGAGCCGCCATGTTGGTCCGACTTGAAATCCAGGAGCAGACAGCTTCCGAGTCGATGCGTTTGTCCAATCAGGGGCAGGATAGCTGGAGAAGAAGGAAGCAGGAGTTGAACACCGACTACTGGCCTCAAGCACACGCCCACCAAGTGGGAGATTTTAAGATGCGATGCGTTTACATGCAGGAAAAACCAGTGGACACGTCGCATAACGCTGTGGCGATAGAAGGAGGTGATCATTTGGACAACAGGTAGTTCATGTTGGTGAAATTGAATTTATTTTTCTTCAGAAATTTCAGGTTGTTCATAATGTTTTGTTAAAAGATAATTCCTTAAATATGAACATGTTCAGAATGTATTTTTTTGCACTAAAACAAAGGAAACACGTGGAGTTGTTATTTATAGGTTATTGTACTGTGATTTTACTGGTCCGGCCCAATGGAGATCAAATTGCCCCTGAACTAAGATGAGTTTGACACCCCTGATCTGTTTGGTGTTTCTTTTCTATATAGAAGACACATCATTGAGTGTAAATGGAGATGAGAGAGGTGTAGAGGTACATCTAACATCCATTTCAAGGCTAAAAAGGATTATTTTCATGGAAAAAAACTCCTAAATCTGTAACTTTGATACGCTGAGATGAGTTTTTAGGGGTTTAATCAATGACCGGGGAGCAGACTTAATCTTAATCTTACATTTCTCTATGGGATCGAGAACATGCAACCTTTTCTGACTTTTTTTTTTTGGCTTGCTGGGAGATTTTGTCCCTTCTGCCTGCAGATTAAACTCTAATCTTAGCTCTGATTTCTTTCATCTGTCATCTCTCTCTCAGTAATGTCAGATTTTGGAAAACGCCGGCTGTCTGTAAATGTGATCTGAATCGTTTCTCTTTCCAAAGCGGGTCTGATTGTCACTGAAACCTTATTCTGGGATAGAAATCTACCAGTTTCCTTCATATATCGTCGCACAAGAGGCGTGTAGACTTTATCTTCGTTCTCCTTTTTGTCGTTGGATTTCAAAGCGGTGAATTTCTTGGCTTAATTGTTGCATCCTGGAGGCTTGTGAATGAAGTGGGAAAGTCCTCGTGATGGATTGGTGCTGTTTGTTTACGCCAAAGTCCTGTGAAATCTGACAAGTGTGAAAAGGTGGAGGGGAAGGAGATTCTCAGGAAATTGTAAAGAAGCATTCAATGCTTGTATTGATACTTAGCTATATGTTTATTCTGTCACCTTTTTAAGCCTATTTTCACATCTAGGGCTGCAACCAGTGATTATTTTCATTGATAAATCAATTTAAGGTCATTTTCTGAATTAATTAATTAGTTGTTTGGTCATAAAATGGAGCCTGCTGCCGCAGCCACTGCAGCCACTGCAGCCACTGCAGCCACTGCAGCCACTGCAGAAAAAATCCTAGAGGAAACACTGTTTTCTTTGCTTATTTAACCCTGTAAGACCTAAATGTGGAAAATGAATGAGCAAAATAAAATAAAGTAAAATAAACAAACAAAAAATTTATTTATATATATATATATATATATATATATATATATATATATATGTGTGTGTATATATATATATATATATATATATATATATATATTTATATATATGTATGTGTGTGTGTATATATATGTATATACATATACATATATAAACCTAAATAAAAAAAATAGTAATTGTATATACATATAAAAATATACATATACAAATATATATATATAACAATAATAAAAAATAAACAGAAAAAATGGTGTAATTTATTGGTGAAACATTGCTGCAGACTAATATAGTTTATCTGTCAATAGTTTAAATTATTAAATTTGTAAAATAACAGTTGCTTGTACCAAAAATTACAATAAAAGTGTTAAAATAAATTTCTTGCAGTGTAGAGGAGGAAAGAACAGAAAATATTCTAATTTTATGAGCTGGAATCAGTGAATTTCAATGTTCCTTTAACTCATAAAATTACTCAAACCGATTAATTGAGTATCAGAATAGTAATTTAATAACTGACTAATCAATTAAATGAATATTAATTGCAGTTTACATTATCTGCTTTGAATTTTATTATAGAAATTCAAGTTTACTTCAGAGTAGTTTTCTGATTTTCTTTTCTTGGGAGTAAAAATCTACAGACTGATTTAGATGAACTTGTCTTGATTGTCGGTTGACTTTTTCTCAGGTCTGGATGAGGTTCAGTGGGACTGAAAGACGTCTTTAACGGCGTCTGTCTGGGCTGTTAATAACACAATAAAATACTTATCTGTTTCCACTCGTGCTTTTCTTCGTCTTTAACGGGGATTATGTGCAGCAGCAGGTGAGGGGAGCGGCCCTCCAAAGCAAACACCTGTTTATGATCCTCGTGTCGTCCTTCAACACAAACAGCGGATTACTTCTGCAGGGCTCGGGGTGTTTTCAGCGGCTTGGCCCGTGTTGCGGCGTAACGTTTCCGAAGCCGCCTTAAAGCCATCTGGATGGCGCTGCATCACATGTGGGCAGCCGCAGTCTCCTCAGCGCTTCCATCTGTCTGCAGCGTGCTAATGCAGGGTGATGGGCTTGCTAACGGTAGCTTCAGCAAACATCCCAGATCCTACTGATAAAACAGGAAGCACATTAACCCTCCTGTTGTTCTCATTTACGGGCACCAAAAAATATCGTTTCCTTGTCTGAAAAAAATACAAAAATTCAGCAAAAAAATTCGCCAAATTTCAGAAGATTTGCAAAACCTTCAGGAAGAAAATTAATAATATATAAATATATATAATAAAATTAATGATTCCTTAAAAGTTTTATTTTAAAAAATCCCTCCAATTTAGCGAGAAAATATTTTCAAGAAATGAGTAAAAATCTTCCCAAAAAATCCTAAAAATATCTAAAGCGGTTACAGTTTTTTTTCAGTAAAACTTCTAATATTCTCTCAAAAACATTCACATAAAAATCAACCAAAATCCACAGAATTTTGCTGGATTTTGGTTGATTTTTTTGTTAATGTTCTTAAAGAAACATTTTTAACATTTCTTTTTTTTACCAAAAAATGTTCAAGAATTTCCCAAAAATGTTGAAAATGTGGACATCATTCATTGTGAAAATATTTTTTTCCCACATTTTCAAACTTTAAAACAGGTCAGTTTTGACCCACAGGAGGACATGAGGGTTAAACTGTTAATACATGGACATTTCAATCAGTAAGGCACCTGATAAAGCTACATTTAGTTTATTTCAGAGCCATGCTAGCAGGATTTTACCTCTTTTAGTGTAGAAAACTGCAAAATACGATCTCAAGATCTGCAGATATTCATGAAATTCACTTGTGCTTAAATATGAAGAGAGTTGCATTAAAAGTGGAGACTAAAACCTGCAAAATTTGGAAGCTTAAGGTCGGTGCAGGTGATTTTTTTTCTCTTCAGCTTCATATGTTGTTATTTCTTCCTGTGATATTATTTTGATTGCAGAAAACACAACAGCGCCGTTCTGTTTTCCCGTAGTGGCAGGACTGAATATTTGGTCTAAAATAATCTCCGTCTTGTGTGCTCACCTCTGGCTCTCTCCTCGGTCTGTTCTCATGCTCCTCTATTACAAACTTAAATATTGCTTCACCAGTAATATGTCAGTTTAATGAAGTGCAGATGGACTTTTTGCTTCTTTCCAGATGGTGGCAGCGAGCTTTTTTGTCTTTTTAGATGTCAAGGTAGAAGCCGGTGCAGAGCGTTTAGCTTAGGTTTTATTTTCTCACATGGAAACTGAATTTGTCAAACCTCGTGTGACCTTTTCAGACAATGACCGCGAGTCTATGTGGCAATACACAAACGAGTAAAAGAATTCTGCTGTCCTCGGGGGAAGCTTGTTTTGTGGACCAGGTTCTAGTTTTGGTCTTGGGTCTTGTTGACATGGAAAATCCCCCTCAGTCTCAACCTTGTGGAGCTTTTTTTTGCCGCCATGACTCAGATTTTCCTCTTTCTTGCTGACTTCTATAAACACACTTGTCACATTTCAGGTTTTCCAGCACTCCACAGTGGTAGTAGACTCACTGCTTCTCCTTCTGCTGATTCAACAATGTGATTTTTTTCTTCTTTTTTTTTTGTTTTTCGGTCTAGGAGAGCAGAGCTGCACGGAGAGGATGAAGATCTGTTTGCCGGTGTGAGTTTCTGCGATGCGATCTGCTTTCCTAAGGCCTCCAGAAGCTGAAAACAGGCTGTCATTGACAGGTAGGAGGCTGAAATGTGGTTTAAATCTGAACTAATAGGAGCTTTTTAGCTACTTCCTGATAAATGGGACTTATCGTGTGTCTATCTGACCTTAAAGTTCAATTTAATGCAAACAATCTGCAAGAATTTGAACTCTGCTTTAAGTTGAGACCAAAGAATGTGGAGTTTTTTTGCTTCTGAAGAGTCATTTCTGATCGAAGCCGTGCACATCCTGCTTTGTGTGGATGTTAACACATTCCTGCTGTGTGGGAGTTTGCAACAGATCTTAATCACAGATGAGGTATTGCTGTAATTCCAGTGCTGGAGGCATAACCCTAATCTGTTTGGCACATTATACAGTAAATCAGGGCCCCTGCCAGCTCCATACATCCAGCCTATTGGTATGGATTTATTACTGCTTATGTTAACCCTCATGTCGTCCTGGGGGTCAAATTGACCCGTTTTAAAGTTTGAAAATGTGGAAAAAAATATTTATTTTTACAGTGAAACTTCTGATGTCCACATTTTCAACATTTATCGGAAATCTTTGAACATTTTCTGGTGGAAAAAAAGAAATGTTAAAAATGTTTCTTGGGAACATTCACAGAAAAATCAACCAAAATCCAGCGAAATTTGCTGTATTTTGGTTGATTTTTTTTGTGAATGTTAAAGAAAATATTAGAAGTTTTACTGATACATATGGAATCATTTTAGATATTTTAAATAATTATTTTTGGAAGATTTTTATTCATTTTTTGAAAATATTTACAAGAATTTCTGACCAAATTTGGGGAATTTTTTAAAAATACTTTATGGGAAATTTTTTAAGGAATTATTGGAATTTTCTTCCTGAAGGTTTTCAGAAATTTGGTGAATTTTTTTGCTGATTTTTTGGATTTTTTTCAGACAAGGAAACAATATTTTTTGGTGCCCGTAAATGAGGACAACAGGAGGGTTAAAGACAAACTCTTATTTCTATTTGGTTGATTTTTATGTGAATATTCTTAAGAAAATATTAGAAGTTTTACTGATATATATGGAATCACTTTAGATATTTTTAGGATTTTTTTGGAAAATTTTTACTCATTTTTTTGAAAATATTTACAAAAAATTTCTTGCCAGATTTGGTGATTTTTAAAAAAAATAATACTTTTAAGGGAAAGAAATTATTGTAATTTTCTTCCTGAAGGTTTTGCAAATTTTCAGAAATTTGGGGAATTTTTTGCAGACTTTTTGGATTTTTTTCAGACAAGGAAACAATTATTTTTTGGTGCCCGTAAATGAGGACAACAGAAGGGTTAATCTACAAAGGTCCCTCTGTCTTCATTTGTGTCTGATGAGCCACCTCACGGCTAAATTTTCCCACTAGTTTTACTGGGTGGATTGCTTTGTGCCGTGGTGGATTATTCTGGAGGTAAGTGGTCCAAAAGGCCGCCTGGTCGAGGCCGGTTTTAGCTGCAGCGTCCGATGGGAGCGACGTCCCACGGCGAGGCAGCACGGACACTGATGGATGACCTAGCTTTCTGTCGGCTCCCGGTCCCAGGTGGGAGCCGTTGTTATGAAAATATAGAAGGAAGCAGGCTGACGGAGCGCAGAGGAACGGCAGCCGGGAACGTGATGGATGACCACCGGCTGGGCGTCCGCTAGAGATGGAGATAAACTGGAGGAGATGCTTTCAGTGTTAACCAGAAATATGTCAGACAGATGTACCCAATATTACAGCAAAATCACACTGGAATTTTTCATGGAAGTTTTCATGCATGCAGCACATAATAGACTAAAACTAAACATTTTGAGGGGATCAAGGGGAAAAAAGTGAGAAATCTTCATCTAACTCTGCAGTCCAGCTCATAACAGACACACTCAAAAAAGAATTAAAGGTAATTAGGGAGCGAGTTATTAAATAAAGGAGCCGTCACTCTGAATTACAGATAGAAACATATCAAACATCTGCACTGATTAAGAGGAAAGAGAAGCGAGGATTTTAGCATTTTAAGAGGCAGATCTGGAGGTACGACAAACAGAAATAAGAGTTTGTCTTCAACCCTCCTGTTGTCCTCATTTACAGGCACCAAAAAATATTGTTTCCTTGTCTGAATAAAAATCTAAAAATTCAGCAAAAAAAATCCCCAAATTCCTGAAAATTTGCAAAACCTTCAGGAATAAAATTCCAATAATTCCTTAAAAGTTTCCCTGAAAAGTTTTATTTTTAAAAAATCCCCAAATTTGGCAAGAAAATTCTTGTAAATATTTTCAAAAAATGAGTAAAAATCTTCAAAATAATCTTAAAATATTAAAGTGATTCCATATATATCAGTAAAACTTCTAATATTTTCTTTAGGAACATGCACATCAACCAAATCCAGCGAAATTCAAAAAATGTTCAGAAATTTCCCCAAAATGTTGAAAATGTGGACATCAGAAGTTTCACTGTGAAAATTATTTTTTTCCTCCACATTTTCAAACTTTAAAATGGGTCAGTTTTGACCCGCAGGACAACAGGAGGGTTAAAGTCGACATTATTTACAGTTTTGCCCTGTTTTATTTTTAAAAGTCAACATGCAGACATAGTACTTTATTCTGCTTTACTAGATGTTATCTATAATTTAACAAAACTGGGAAAATCTGTAAAATATTAGCTTAAAAAATTACTTACTATTTTTGAATCCTTAATGTACACTTTTAGAAAATATATATTCAATATATATTTTGCTGATTTAAATACAGTAAAAAGCAGACAAATTTTATGGTCAAACCTTGTGAATAAATGTATGTTTTTTTCTCTGATTTCATGAATTAATATCTATGATTTGTTAAACTGGGATGATCTGTAAATTAACAGTACACTGGGCCTGTGATGAATGACATAACTGATAAAATATAGAACAACTGGATTTATGGCCTCTGTGGAGCCACTTCATTGTTAACCAGAACTTTGCTTCCCTAAACCATTCTGTGTATCTACGTAGACGAAATATGCCTGAGGAGGATAAACCAGAAACCACCAGACAGATGTACCCAACATTACAGCAAAGCCACACTGGAATTATTTGTTTTAACTGGAATTTTGCTCTAATTTCCCTGTCGGTTTTGACTTGGCAGATAGAGAGGGAAGCCGCAGACTTTTTAGCTGCCTGTAAATCAGCTCCTAGAAGAGGGGCTGAGTCATGTTAGCCCCGCCCCGCCCCGCCGGTAAAGAGCTGCTGTTAATGGTGGCATTCAGAGGTGATTTGCAGCCTGCGTCTTTATTCCGGCGCTGGTGGCCTCGGGGCAGCTGATTGATGGTGTTTGTCATCCAGATCTTGGACTCTAACTGAGGGTCTTTCTACTTGTGGCGTTTTCTGAGCTCCCGCTGAGATGTGGCGGAGGAGGACGACCTTGAACCGCCTCGCCGGCTGCACGTCTGGATGCCTGAAGGACAAAGTTTGCGTCTACCAGAGTGACCCAGTTGTGGGAGCTGGAGGGAGTGGTGAAGAGAAAGGGACAGATCTGTGTTTGTGTATGTGTTAAGGCGGCGGTGGCGGCAGGGCATAGCCTACTTCTGGTAGCCTACTTTACCCTCGTCTTCATCTGAGCAGCTCCACCACCTCTTCTTATTCTTTGATTTAATTTAACCACATGGTGCATTGTGGCCGGGACTGTTTGTTATGATTTAATAGTCCCTAATATCCAATCACAGGCAGGAAATTCTTCTGTTAATGTTGTTTAAGGTTTAACCAAATCACAAATTAGCACTTGGATGTCCCGTGTTGATTGTAGCTATCAAGAAAAACTTGATTACTCACTGTTTTCAGCAAAAAGAGATCAGATAAACTGATTTTGCCACCTTTCAGAAGTTGGTGAAAGAGTGGAGTAAAGATTTTGGACTTGAAGAGCCCATATTATGCTTTTTTTGTTGGTGTTATAGGTGCTTTTTTTGTGCTGGTGCAACATCTGCAAACTTCTGAAGCCCCAAATCCAGCAGAAGTTATTCCCTCCCAAAGAAAACTCTGCTCCTTATAATATAGGCGTTTAACTTTCATTTAGGCCAAACCGTGGTCTTCTGCTGTTATGTATTTGTCTATAAAGTACAACTCTACATGCTGCTGCAGTTTTTATTGTCCCAGGTGTCGCCAAATCGAGCAAGACTGAAATCTTAAAAGTTAAATTAGATCCATTATTCTTTTTTCTGCGGTATTTAATTTTATCTGAGAGATCTAAGAGCAGAAATTAACACTTGCTCCTTTGAGTCTGCACATATTTTAACCCTCGTGTCGTCCTGCAGGTCAAAATTGACTCATTTTAAAGTTTGAAAATGTGGAAAAATTATATTTTCACAGTCAAACTTCTGATGTCCACATTTTCAACATTTTTGGGAAATCTTTGAACATTTTTTGGTGGAAACAAAAGAAATGTTAAAAATGTTTCTTAAGAACATTCACAAAAAATCAACCAAAATCCAGCGAAATTCGCTGGATTTTGGTTGATTTTTATGTGAATGTTCTTAAAGAAAATATTAGAAGTTTTACTGATATATATGGAATCACTTTGGATACTTTTAGGATTATTTGGGAAGATTTTTACTCATTTTTTAAAATATTTTCTTGCCAAATTTTGGGGGATTTTTAAAAAAAAAAAAAACTTTTAAGGGAAAGCTCCAGATCTGCCTCTTAAAATGCTAAAATCCTCGCTTCTGTTTCCTCTTAATCAGTGCAGATGTTTGATATGTTTCTATCTGTAATTCTGAGTGACGGCTCCTTTATTTAATAACTCGCTCCCTAATTACCTCTAATTCTTTTTTGAGAGTGTCTGTTATGAGCTGGCCTGCAGAGTTAGATGAAGATTTCTCACTTTTTTCCCCTTGATTCCCTCAAAATGTTTAGTTTTAGTCTGTTATGTGCTGCATGCATGAAAACACTGGACTCCAAACGGAATCCAGACTTTCTTTTTCTGTTTGAAACGTGCAGGGAGAGCAGAATGATCTGACTGACAGCTCGCCTTTCCTTCGCTTTCTGTTTTTTTTCCTCCTCTTTTCTTCTTTTTTTTGACAAAAGCAGGAGAGGACTTTGCAGAGAGCAGCTTCTCTGGTGAAAGGAAATGTTAGAAGCAGGGAGAGAGGAGGTGGGATGGAGGGCTCTGAAGAGAGAGAGGAAAGGGGAGGAGACTGAGCTCTCATTCACGTTGGCGGCATTCGGCTTGGAAGTGAAGGAGGAGGTGGGGGGTTTGGAGAAGTTTGGCCGGAAACGGAGCCGAACGTCCAAGAGAGCAGGAACACAGCGAGTGTTTGAGTTAAAGCTGGAGGAGCCGGTGCGATGCGAGGAACGAGCCGGGGTAAGAAACGTTGGAGAAAAGGGGAAGCTGTGTTCTAGTCTGCTAGTCAGGATGTTTGGTGATTCACTGTTTGACTTGTGTAGGAAAAACATGCAAGTTGTGCAGGTTTATTGTGTGTTAATGCAAAAGAAACGGCTGCAGTGCATCCGTTCCAGCTTCACAGATGTCAAAATGTGCTGTTTTTTAAGTTACATGTGACACTAAGTTGAACTTTTTAGACTTCTAAGCAAACTAAAGACTCTATAATCTTCATTTGCAGCTCTAAAAAGTGCAATTTCCCTTCATTGATTCTGTCGTTTCACATGCAGGCGACAAATGACAGGCTGGAGACATGAGTACAAGTGTGAGTGAATGAATGAATGAATGAATGGATAAATGAATGGATGGATAGAGGCCTCTGCTCTCTTTCACTGCTGTATAATCATTGACAGTATTCAGTGCATCATTCAAACAGACCTCATGAGGAATGCCTCTTTAGTTAACTGTCTCCTTTGTCCACAAGTCACAGCTTCTATTAATCCAGCAGGACTACTTAGCTATAATGTACCTAAAGTACTTTTAAAAATTCAGGTTTTTAAAGTTTACGTAACCAGAGAAATTGTAGAGATTAAAATGTTTGTTCTCGAAAGGCAGTTTTACCGCTAAGCTACAGACAAACAGCACAGGACAGACTGGTGCAGAGATATTTAAGATATTTAGAACGTTCTCTAGTTGGGTAATTGGTTAGTTGTGTTTTCTTATGACTTGTTTGAAGTCATTAAACAAGTAAAAAGGCCAAACATTTTATGTTTCTAGCTTCTCAAATGTGAGGATTTGCTCCTTTTATCTGCTTTAAATTGAATATTTTTGAGATTTTGTGAACAAAACTAACATTTTCCGGCACATTAGTTATTATTTTCTGACACTTTGTAGTAATTCTTTGCACTTTAAGTTACAATGTTTATGTACAAACTGAGAAAGGCAGCATTAACTTACAGACAGCACAGGACAGACTGGTGCAGAGATAGCTAACGAATTAGTTAGTTGAGTTTTTATTATTGATAACTTTTTTTTTTACCAAGTTAAAAGCCCAAACAGCTCCTAAAACATGAGGAATCTGTGTTTTTCTCTCGTTTATATTTGTATAAACTGAATATCTTTGAGATTTGTTTAACAAAACCAGTGTTTTCCAGGACACTTGTCACCATTTTCTGATGCTTTATTGACCAAATCAGCTGATGAGCAGAAAAATAAATGTCATTTTGCAGGTTTAGTCATCTGAGAGACTGACTTTCGACACTCTAATGTATCTCGGCATGTTTTTACCTCAACCATTATAACAAAAAACCTGTGAGAAAGTCTGTATTATTGGGTTTCTATTCTTTTATGTAGTAAAAAGACCAAATGTTTAATATTTCTTGCATCTCAGATGTGCAGATTTGTTGCTTTTCTCTGCTTTATATTTGTAGAATTTGAATTTCTTTGAGATTTTTTCAACAAAACCCACATTTTCCGGCACATTTGTCACTATTTTCTGACATTTTATAGACTAAACAGTTGATGAGTAGTAAAATAAATGTCAGTTGCAGGTTTAGTTGGGAAATAATGATGTGAGGGAACTTTGTGTGGTTCTTTGTGTTATAAGGTCTGCTGTCTGCAAGTTTCTCTCAGTTTGTTCGTCCACAGACAGCTCAGGACAGGACAACACTTTGCATAAAACTGGTGCAAAGATAGTCGACTGTTTGGTTTGTTTAGTTTTTATAATTAATTACTTGTCATTTAACAAGTGAAAAACCCCAAAACTGTATGTCCCACGTTCTCAAATGTAAGGATTTGCTTTATATTTGTGTATATTGAATATTTTTGAGACTTTTTGAACAAAACTAGCATTTTCCAATCACAATTTTCTGACATTTAATAGGCTGAACAGTTGACGAGCAGCGAAATAAATGTCAATAGAAACTTAAATTAGGAAATGATGATCTGAGGAAAACGTGTAAGGACAAGCAAACAAATAAAAACAACAAACATTATACATTTCTAGCTTCTCAGATGTGAAGATTTACAGCTTTTCTTTGCTTTATATTTGTGTAAACTCAATATCGTGAAGATTTTCAGAACAAAACCAGCGTTTTCCAGCTCATTTGTCACTATTTTGTGACATTTAATGGACTAAACATTTGACGAGCAGCGAGATAAATGTCAGCTGCAGCTTTAGTCGGCCACATTGACGTTTGGCCTGGTGACCGTCGGGGCTGCCGGAGGAAAGGTGGGTTGTCTGCAGAGCCAAAATAGCTTTGTCACACTTTTCCTCAGTGTTCCTGTTTCGTGAGAGAGACAGAGGGTTTGGAATAAGGAGGTGGGAGGAGGTGACAGAAAGAGAAAGTGGGACTGAGGAGTTTGGGCAGAGTGGAGGAGGGGATTTCGTTGTTTGTTCCTTCATGCATCAGTCTGGAGTCCTAGGTGGTGTTTCTCTCCTCAAATAACACAGCTTTCTCTTTCTTCTTCTTCCCCAACACTTCACCCGGTGTGGGGAATATTTTTAGCCTCTCCTGTGTGTTCATGGTGTGGTGCCAACAAAGAAGGATTTAGTGCCGGCTCGTTTCAAAGCAGGTTTTTGTGACGTTGCAGTTTCTAAAGGGCAGGGCCAGTAAACTGTGTGTACTGTACGTCTGTAAAAAGGCTTTCATACTGTTTGCGTCTGTAATTGCCAATCTCAGATGCAGTCAGATGAAAGGTTGCCCCGCATGCCGGCGAATGTCATCGAGATCCGTCTGGACTTACTGCTGGATGTGTAATAAAACTGGCAGCTGGGATCGGACTGATCTGATGGTTGTCCTCGGACATCTGAGCATTTAAGAGCAGACGTTTTATATTCAGCCAGGTCTGGAGATCCTGTAGACTGAAATCTCAGCAAGAATTTTTTGACTGCATTGATCTCTACGTATTGATTTTTCATCTCTGCGAGGCTCCAATTTCAGCTTCGAAATAAGACGTCGTTTAAGCCTCGGAGCTGTTTGTGTTCAGGGGCAGGTTCAAAGTTGCTTTAAAAAGTTTGGATTTTAATCAGTCTTCTATCCAAACTTTCCTGTCAGCTCTCCTTTCTGTCAGAAAAGAGCGATATACTAAACATTTTGGAATTGTTTAGCATCATAGAGTTTTAGTTCTTTTAAAAGTCTGTGAGTGGTAGTTCTTGTACATTTTGTCACTTGAGAGTTGAATATTAAAGTTTAATTGATTTAGTAAGGACATGGTTTTGATTATAAGATTCAGTACAAGACTCTAATTGGATAAAGTGTATATATTATATAAATACAGGGGGTCCTCGGTTTACGACGTCCTCTACCTACAGCGTTTCGTCGTTACATCAGAACTGGTTACATGGAACTAGTTTACGAGTGGAATGGATGAATACGTCGTCATGGCGCTATCAGACGTCTTTGTTTCCATTCTCTGGTTGTACTCCACCTTGGATTGTGCTACATTCACTAACTTTTTATCCTTCATTATGGCTCCCAGTGTAAGTCAGACTCTTCTGATGCTTGGAAGAAAAGGAAAGCGTCTCCATGGAAGTGAAATTAGAATAAAATGCTGGGAACAGGAAGAAACACCGACCAACATGGGTCCAGTTGTAAAAACAGGTCAACATATTGTAGCGACCCTCTGTGATGAATGAGTGAGACTTTATCTGGTTCTCTGCTGGTTTATTGAACCTTCACACAGGCTACTGTGGACCGTAGCCAACGCCAGAATAACTAGAAAAACCCCATAACTTAGCTCCAGAATTAGCCACCGTTCCCAGCTCTCTCTACTGCTGACTCTCAGCCAATCAGAGGTGAGCTAACTAAACATGGCACATTCACTGACATTAGGTAAATCTGGAACTGAACAATAAACATTGAAGCATCAACAACAATATCAGTCCGTTACAATATTCTGTTATCTTCTAGTAAAATGATTCATACATGCATGAAAGTCGTCGTTATTCATGATTTTTATGAAGAACTGATTGATATCGTGATGCACGGAACGGCTTTATTTACATTTTCGTTGGAGTTCTGACTTACAGCAAAAATCACCTTACATAGATCAGTAGGAACGGAACTCTGATGTAAGTCGAAGACCTCCTGTCTTTGTTTAAAAAAAAATGATATATTTCTTTAAAGTCAAACCCTTGTTCAATATTTCAATTCAATTCAATTAAAAAAACTTTATTTGTCCCCAAGGGGCAATTTAAAAGGGCATATTTACTGTGTTAAAGTTTAAAAATGTGATGGAGTATTATTAAGTGTCACACACGGACAGCATGAATTTGTAAAACCTGTGACATTAAAGTTTAAATACTGAATCAGACACACCGCATAATGTATATTCTAAATTGCAGCCTTTATGATTTGCTAATTGTGTCAAATCATGCTTTCAATTAGAAATCAGTTAAATGTTTGTCAGAGTCAGAGTATTTGGTGCATATTCCTAAATGAATACATTATTGGTTACCTTATTTTACCTGGGAGCCTTTTATGTGATGTGTTTATTGGACTGAATATTGTGTTGTGGCTAATTTAAGTCCTTCTTTGGTCATTGATTTCACCCTTAAAAACTCACCCCAAAGTTACACATTTAGAAGTTATGTTCATATCATTTTACATCTTTGTACTCATGTCTTCATTTTCGCACCACAGTATTATTTAAAGTACTTGTATGTGCTTCTAGTACAACATTACCACCTGTATGCACCACCACAATTTTCTCGATGTCTGGTTTCTATCCTCATTTTTAAACTACTAGATGATTTAATTTTGTTTGGGGTTAAAATTAAAACAGTTTTTTGTCCTCCCACTCACTGTGGGGAGTCAGACCATTCTGCATTACATTATAATTTGACTATATGGTGAAAAAACACTTGTTTGTGTTTCTTTAAACCATCGTATTAAACAAAGTAGAGGATGCCGCTTCGTTCTTTCCTTAAAATAGTGTCAGGTGAATTGTTTTGGTGGAATATTTGCATGCAAAGAGGTGAAAACTGGGACTAAAATGTCTAGTTTGCTTTAAAAACTATCAGGTCTACCTTAATGCACAATCCAAATCCTCTGTAAAACTTGAATTTTTTAATTTGACAGTTGTTTCCTGTAGCAGAGTGGATTTTCAAAATGTCTGGATACAGATAGTGATGAAAATGCTCAGATATGGTGTAGACTGATCATTTTTTCATGAAACAAGCATCTTAAAAGCATATAAAAGCTCCATGTGAACACGTCATGATGAAAGTGAGTTCATTGGAAAGTCTTTAAAACACTGAACGCTGTAATGTTTTGGCTTTGTGGGGTTTTTGTTCTCTGCAGAAAGATTCAGTTGTTAAAAAAAAAAAAAAACTGCAGCAATTGCATATTCTCTGTGCTCTTTCTGTTTAAGTAATTCTATAAAACTGTCAGCGCTGAAAGCTGGAGGATAAAACCCTGAAGCCTTGATGTGACAGCAGATCCCAGAGGCTGCTGCGAAGCAAAAAATGCCTGACGCAGGAGAAATATTCCTCTAAACCTCCTCTTCCAAACTGTGAATGATGAGTTATCAGAAACACGGTGGCAGCAGCGTCGCCTCAGACTGACCGCTGCTCGTGTTTAGTCTTTGTGGAGCTGCATACATTCCTGCTGCCGCTAAAACCTTCAAAGGCTTCCCCAGACAAAAACAGGCCGCTCAGTCACAATCAGCTGACACCAGAGACATTATGGAAGTGGTTTAAGTAGTACTTACATGCACAGTGGGGCTTTTTTGTTGTGAGTGTGTGAGATGTTTTGTTTTTGTGGGAAAATGAAGCAAAAATGGCACCATATATCACAGTAAATCCAAAGTCTATGAGTTTTTGGACTATTAGCTAGGCACAGACTGATTATTGTGGCCGTTTTTCCCAAATATCTGTTTTTTTTTTTTTTTTGCTGATTATTGATAAATTAAATGCACTGCTTCATGTCTCACTTCTTAGAAATGTTTCCCAAGCAGCAAAAACTGAATAAGAACCCCAAAGTAGGAAATTAGCTTCTCTCACAGTGGCTAAGGCTGTGCTAACAGCTAGTGGCTAAGTTAGAAGGCAGCCACAGATTAGCCTGGAACAGAGTCTGGAAAACATTAATTGATAATACTTTAAGATAAGAACCTTAGTGGACAATGAAAGTGATGACTGCTGATGACAAACTGATCAATCTCAGTCGATAAACAGAGGAGAGCGTCCTGATTTAGTCACTCTATTTCTATTTTACATATTCATTTACAGTCACCCTTACTGATGAAGAAACCTATTTATGAATGGCAGGTTCTCTGCTATCACATGCTGTTAAAACATTACATTTAAAGCAGGGGAGTCAAACTCATTTTAGTTCAGAGGCCACATTTAGCCCAATTTGATCTGAAGTGGGCCGGACCAGTAAAATCACAGCATAATAACCAATAAATAACCACAACTCCAAACCTTTTCTTTGTTTTAGTGCAAAAATGTTCACATTTAACGAATTATCTTTTCACAAAACAGTATGAATAACCTGAAATTTCTTAAGAAAAATAAATTCAATTTCAACAACATTCAGCCTCAGTTTATCATTTCCACATTACAACTTCCAGATCACAGAGTGTCTACAAAGGAACACAACATTTAGTCACCTGGAACTGAATGATGTAGTATTTTACTTTATGATCAAAATTGCAAAGGTCAGACAAAAAAAAAGACAAAAAACAACACAAACAAGACAAAATATTAGAAACACAAGATACAAAATGACAAAAGCAAGAAACAAAATGACAAAAAATGAGACAAATGACAGGAAACACAACAAAAACGAGATGAAAAAGTTACAAAGCGACAAAAAATGGACAAATGACAAAAATGGGACAAAAATTACATAAATGACACAAGACCAAAAATGACAAAAGCGAGAAACAAAATGAAAAAAAATAGACAAACGACACAAGCAAGATTTAAAAAAAAAAAACCAAAACAACAAAAACAATACACAAAACGACGAATAAAGTGAAACACAAAATGACTAAAGTAAGACAAAAACACAAGTGAGACAAAAAGGAAACACAAAATGACAAAAACGAGAAACAAAATTACAAAAACATGAAACAAATGACAAAAGTCAGACAAAAAAACAACAAAAACAAGACAAAATATTACAATGACAAAACAATGAACCATCTAGTATTTTACTTTATGATCAAAACAACTTGTCATGGTCTAGAAATTATTTTAAATTTATAGTTTTACTAATTTACAATCTGCAGTTAATGTCTTCTCTGGAATTTTTCCACTTTGAGGACCAGATTGGACCCTCTGGAGGGCCAGTTTTGGCCCGCGGGCCGCATGTTTGACACCCCCGTGTTTAAGTATATCAGTTCCAAATATCAGTTATTAGCCTTTCTTCATCACCAACAATCGGTATCTTCCCTTAAAATCCCGTATTCCTGCTATTAACCGACCAAAACAAGCTCCCTGATACCATTATTGACCAGATAATAGTAATAAAGCTTGACAGGTTAATTTATAATGGGGAAAAAAAGCTGCTTGCAGCTTTATTTACACTATATTATCTCCATTCTCTCCTCTGCTCAGCAGCCATGGATCCGTCCAGCAGTCATTAGTGGTTAATGTCCATTTATCTTCCATTAGACCGACTGGGAGTGTATGGAGGCCTGTCAGAGCTATAGAAGGCTTTAAGATGCTAAGGAGGGGTCCTGGCCTCCCTGTCAGCCCTCCGACCCTCTCCCCTGCTCTTTTTTACTCCCCCACTCTTTCCTCCCTTCTCTAATGATTTGAGGCCCCGGTTGCTATGACGACAAAAGCAGAAACCAGCACCACATGAACATGACGGGGCTTTAAAAGCAGGAGAGTCGCTGCATAGTTTCAGTCATCCTGAGGGATTAGAGCTCTTATGTGGAGCGACCAATGGACTCTCTCATCACAAATAATGATCTGAGGAAGCTTTTTTAATATAGCTCGACTTGTTTTTACCTAAACCACCAGTTTGGCCAATTAAGGCTGGTGTTTGGCATTTTGCAAGTTTGTATGGTTGTTTGTGCTGTGAGAATGGCAGCGTTAACTCTGGTTTGTTGTGTTTTTATTATTAAATACTTATTTTATATCATTTACCCAGTAAAACACCCAGATATTGTGTGTTTCTGGCTTCTCAGATGTAAAGATTTGCTGCTTTTCTTTCCTTTCTATCTGTGTAATTGAATATCTCTGAGACTTTTTCAAACAAAACAAGCTTTTTCCAGCACACTTGTCACTATTTTTTATTTGTAGTGCAACGAATGGACTCCCTGATCACAAATAATCATCTGAAGGAAGCAATAGGAGAAGCCTTTTTAATTTAATATAGCTTGACTTGTTTTTACCTAAACTACAAGTTTGGCCAATTATTGTGGCCAATATTTGGCAATTTGCAAGTTTGTGTGGTTGTTTGTGCTACACGTTGTAGCAGAAAAACTGTGAGAAAGGCAGAGTTAACTTTTTTTGGTTGTGTTTTTATTATTGAACACATATTTTATGCCATTTACCAAGTAAACCATCCAAATATTATGTTTCTAGCTTCTCAGGTGTAAGGATTTGTTGCTTTTCTTTCCTTTGTATTTGTATAAATTGAGACTTTGAGACTTTTTAAACAAAACAAGCATTTTCCAGCTACTTGTCGTTATTTTCTAAGCAAAATTAACTTTCTAATGTTAAATGCTGAAACTGATTCCCAGTGAGAAGCTGTGACGTGTTGCTTGCACTCACAACAGTCTTTAATTAAGATTTCAACATCAAAACAAACTTTAAAATCCTTTCTGTCGATTGTTTTTGTTCCTCCTACGAAACTTAACACCAGTTGTTTGGTTCACATTAAAACACTTTATCATTTAAATCAGCTGCAGAGTTGATTGGAGCTAATTTGTTAGAGCAAAATAAAAAAACATAAGTGTAGACAAAAACTATTTTAAATATCAAGATTTTCTTTCTGATTAAGACTTCGGCAGCAATAACAAACTTTAAAATCCTCTCTAGATTATTTTTGTTCTTCCTGCTAAAATTAACACCAGTTGAGCTCATTGTTTGGTTCACATTAAAGCACTCAGCTGTAGAATCGGTTGAAGCTAATCTTCTTTACCCTCAGTGTAAACAAATATATTCAGAAATATCAGGATTTTCTTGCTGATTACGGTCAGTCAGCCTCATTTGCTGCCATTCAGACAGGATTGTGTGTAACAAATATCATCATGGACTAATTAAAGAATAAAGAAAACACTCAGATTAACCCTCCTGGCTTAGCTCCCAGCAACACATGTTGCTCCTCCTGGCTCTGATGCAATGATCGAAGCATTTAGTAGGAATCTTTAAAGGTCGTTTCAAACTGCATTAACCAAACGAACCAAGTGAATGGATTTTTGACTTCCTAATAAAAGCTTGCAGCGCCTTTTTCTGACAGAAATCCTGCTAAAAATGGAATTAAATGGGAGATTAAAGTGGAGTTCTGGTTGATTTCTTTGTGTTTTCGGTTTTTCCGTATCATAACAACGTACTGCAGCACCAGATTTGTCTCAGTCACTTATAATGAGTCTAAGCAGGGATCAGCCAGATTTCCAGGGTGCTAATTAATGTGCAGTAATCACAGTTAAATCGCTGTAGTAGTCCTTGTAGGCAAACTTGGCAGCTTGGAGAAAGACTTGGAACTGTTCTGACTGCTGCCGTCTACAAATGTGTCTACCCAGCATGCATTGTGTCACCTCGCTAGCCAACATGGACGCCCTCATCCCTCAGGTGTTATCGTGTCGACGGTTTGGTTTAGAGGGCTGTAGAGAAGGTGGAACATCAGGGAATCTTTCACCAGCAAACATGCAAATCTGTGAGTGACAGGTTCTACTATCAGGTCAGGTAGCTAAAGATACGAATAACATGTAGAAATGTTGTCATTTTGTTAGTTTACATCTAGAGATCTGGTTTGGGCTGAACCTGAGTGGAGATTTACTCAAAAAAAACTTGAAACTTGACTCAGAAACAGACTTGAAGTCAACTTAAATTGAAAACCATCCCTTGCTACTATGGATAGACCGATTGTTTACCCCTAGTAGTGATAGATAATCGACCTGACCAATTATTGAGGCTGATATTTGGCATTTTTGGAGTTTGTGTGGTTCTTTGTGTTACAGGTTGTAATAGAAAAACTGTGAGAACGGCAACGTTAACTCTGGTTTTTTTTTTTTGTTTTTTTTTTAAATACTTATTTTCTGTCATTTACAGAGGAAACCACCCAACTATTGTGAGTTTCTAGCTTATCAGATGTGACTATTTGCTGCTTTTCTGTGCTTTATATTTGTACAAATTGAATATCTTTGAGATGTTTTTTAAACAAAGCAAACATTTTCCAGCAGACTTGTCACTATTTTCTATTTGTGGTGCAACGAATGGACTCCCTGATTACAAATAATTATCTGTGGTTCTTTGTGCTGTAAGGCTGTAACAGAAAAACTGTGAGAAAGGCAGCGTTAACTGTAACTTACAGACGACTAATTGGTTTTTTTTGTCATTTAAACAGTAAAACACCCAATATTGTGTTTCTAGCTTCTCAGATGTGAGGATTTGCTGTTTTTTTTCCTTTATGTTTGCATACATTGAATATCTTTGAGATTTTTTAAACAAAACATTTTTTAAACAACGACTGATATGGGTTTTTCAGGGCCGATAACTGATATTTTGAGCTGATATGCATTAAATATAATGTTTTAACAGCGTGTGATAACAGAACCTGTAATTCATAACTAGGCTTCTTCATTAATAAGGATGACTATAACTAAATATGTAAAATAGAAACAGGACTGATTGAATTAGGATGCTCTCCTCTGTTTATCACCTGAGACTGATCAGTTTGTCTCCTGCTGTTCTTCTCTATTTTCTAAATGCTTCAGTGTTCTCTTACTTTTATTGTCCACTAAGATCCAGATAAAGCATTATTAATTATTGTTTTCCAGACTGTTTCAGGTTAATCTGTGGCTACCTTCTAGCTGAACCGCTAGCTGTTAGCATAGCCTTAGCCACTTTGAGAGAAGCTATTTTCCTGGTTTGTGTTTCTTGTTCAGTTTTTGCTTGAGAGGCATTTCTGAGACCAGAGAGTGACGACAGGCAGAGAGAGGAGGCTGATCAGGCCTGAAGTAGAGCATTTAATTTATCAATAATCGGCCAATAAAAATGCAGATACTGGCAACCGGAAAAATGCCAACTATCGGCCACAATAATCGGCCATAACTGGTGTATCCCTACTGGAAGATAATTGTCAATAATGCTTTAAGACTTGGACCTCAGTGGGTAAAAAAAAGTGATAGAGCAGTAAAAGATTAATAGTCTCAATCAATCCACATAAACAGAGGAGATAATTGAATCTCTCCTTTTCTACTTTACATATTCAGTTATAGTCACCCCTATTAATGAATAAACCTAGTTATGAATGGCAGGTTCTCTGCTGTCACATGCTGTTAAAACATTACATTTAATAAATACCTGTACCGAATATCAACCTTTCTTGATCACCAATAATCGTATCGGTCTTTGAAATCTTATATCAGTCGATCCCTACTCTCTACACACTAGCTGAGACTTAAAGACTTAATATTAGGGCAGAGAAGGTAAAACAACGGGGAGTCTCTCTGCACAGCGGGAGTTCACCAACAAAAATGCAAATCTGTGAGTGACGCAGTGAGATCTGCAGTCAGCCTGAAACTCCAGAACGAGACACACCCACCAGTCGGACATCCTCATATTTAGTGAGTCACCGTGATGGTTTTCAGAGCACAACAGGCTCTGCTGTTGGTTTTGTCGTTGCTGCACCGTGACCTCATCATCATGCGTCCTGCTGCTTATTGTTCTGTGATCTTTAACTGTTGATATCTCAGTCTGAGCGTCTGCCACGATGTCAGTATTTACCACAAGTCCTGTGAGAGTGAGGAAGCGGTAAAGTAAGTGTCACTTCTCTTACATTTGATCGATTTAGTTAAATCTTCTCAGAAACTTACGTTAAAAGTTGTCCCAGAAACTTGTCTTCTCTCCTCTGTGTTTGGACTTTGAGGTTATTATCCAGAGCTGTGATAAGATGTGTGCAGACAGTAGCCTTTGTTGCTGTCATGGAAAATGCTAGCATGTTACAAGCAGTGTTACGTCTCCAATGAAAAAGACCCCTTTCTTGTGCTGCCTCATGCCTCCCCAGCCTCCTGCCTGCAGCCCTGTTGGTGCTGCTTGAATGGCTTTAATGAATGGCCTGTCCTGCCTCTCGGTGTGTGGCCCGCCCTGGTCTGGTGCTTCACTCTGCTGTACATCATCTCTGTTTGGGCTCAGACACCTGCTTTGTTTTTTGACAGGAAAAATTCCCAAAAAGCTTCCCCTCTGGGAGATTTAAGGGCTTGAATCGCAACTTATTAGTGCAAAACATGGAGTTTAGTTTCCTAGATAAGATCAGTTATCACAGCAGCAACAGGTCAGGCACCTAAAAACACGACAAACACGGCTTTGACTGGAAAGTGTTGAAAGATTGTGTCATTTTAATAGTTTACATATAGAGAGCTAAAGCTGATTTGGACTCATCTTGAAGTTATAATACTTGACTTGGATCTAACTCAAACAAGATTTGATTTAAATGACAAAACATCTCTTGTTTCACAAAAGCTGAGACTTCCTGTTATTATCGCCGTCAGATTTTTTGAGTCAAGCTTTGTTTCAATTGGATTTTAAAAGATGTGATGAAGTTTTACCATGAGAATTTGACACAACAGATTAAATGCTGGATTAGAAACACTGCAGAGACTACAACTTCAATTTTTTATTTGTGATTAATCGTGGAATTGTCTCTACTTAACTGGAGATTTGCTCGAACAAAGGCTGCAGCTATGGATTAGCTTGATTATTTTTTTAGAACAATTGATTAGTTGTTTTGTCTTTAAAATGCCAGAAAAAGGTAAAAAAATTATTGATCAGTATTTCCCAAAGTCCAAGATAACGTCCCCAACCCAAATACATTCAGTTTGCTGTTAAATATTCGCATTTAAGAAGATGTAATCAGAGAATTTAGACTTTTTTTTACCTTACCTTACCTTTACCTTTTTAACCTTTTTTTTACCTTCCCTTTACTCAGTTATCAAAAATTCTGCAAAAAAATTCCCCAAATTTCTGAAAATTTGCAAAACCTTCAGGAAGAAAATTCCAATAATTCCTTAAAAGTTTCCTTTAAAAGTTTTATTTAAAAAAAAAAAAAAAAAAATCCACCAAATTTGGCAAGAAAATTCTTGTAAATATTTTCCAAAAATTTTCCAAAAAATCCTAAAAATATCTAAAGTGATTCCATATATATCAGTAAAACTTCTAATATTTTCTTTAAGAACATTCTCATAAAAATCAACCAAAATCCAGTGAAATTTGTTGGATTTTGGTAAATTTTTTTGTGAATGTTCTTAAGAAACATTTTTAGCATTTCTTTTTTTCCACCAAAAAATGTTCAAAAATTTCCCAAAAATGTTGAAAATGTGGACATCAGAAGTTTCACTGTGAAAATGTTTTTTTCCCACATTTTCAAACTTCAAAACGGGTCAATTTTGACCCGCAGGACGACAGGAGGGTTAAATGACCTGAAATTGGACTTTATTTTATCTCAAATGTCTTAAATAGTAGTGACCAACAGTCTTTGTCGTGTCTTTCAGAGCCAGTGATCCCTCTGAGCCGCCACCATGGCCCTGGTTCAGGCTCTGCCCATTTCTGCTGAGCCCCACAACGCCGGCCTCAGTGGAGGAGCTCGCAGACGACACCCCTCCGGCCCGTCGCCCCCCGTCAACCCGCCGCCCTCCGCTCTGGACCCCATGGGTTCCGTCGGCAGCCTCATCAGCGCCCGACCCGGCCCCTACCAGGACCACCGCTCTGGAGTGGAGCTGGGAGCCAGAGGCCGCCGACCCACACCGGGAGCTTCCTGTCTGGGCTCCGAGTCGCCCCAGGACCCGCTGCTGCAGAGCGTCCCCCCGCTGAAGAAGCAGAGCTCCACGACGTCCAACAGAGGCCTGGAGAAGGACGGCGGTAACGGGAACTATACCTACGTCAACGAGGACTATGTCGGCGACTGGAACGATAACCACGTCACACCGACCAGTCCAGGAAGCGACGCCGACGAGACTAAAGACGGATCAGGGTTGAATGGAAACCTGGGGGGGCCTCCTCCAAAACTGATCCCAGTGTCAGGAAAACTGGAGAAGGTCAGTCTTTGAATTTATTAACAGTCATGGTGGTTTCATGTTGGAGAATCAGAAATATGTAATAATCAGACAGGAAGGCAGATATAATTAAAGAATCCCACCGAGCTCATTGATTTCCAACAGCACCTGCAGTGGTGGAAAATAACCAGAGAAAACAGTCACTTCAAGGTCCATTTAGTCACCACTAAGCTTCAGATGAACATATATATATTTTTAGGGCTGACATAAACAGATACACATTTGCAGTAAAAATCCAAGTGGTAACATTTAGAACAACTCCAACTCCAGCATAAAACTCCCTTCAAGTATCTTGTTTATTTATGTTTAAATACAAGAGAGCTTCTCAACATTTATGAAGCCAATTAAAAAATCATTTCTGTAAAGCTCTGAACCCAGAGTTTGAAAGACATGTTTAAAACAACAAAATCACACTATTTCTCAGAGCCCGACCCTGTAAACATGAAGAAGATCCTCAAGTTTTGAACTTGGCAACAGTCTTTGAACTACTTATGGAATGATATTTCATCAAAATGAAATTATTTATGTGCTCTTCAGTGCAGCAGTGAAGACATTAGTGATTCAGGTACAGTCAACAGTCGGCTGAACTGCAGGATGTGTTAATATAGAGCAGATAGGAGACAAGTACGGAGACTAATTCTCCATATTATGTCAAGCCACGATTCTGAAAAATGTTCATTTTGATTCCAGGTTTTTTCAGTTTAGATTCAGATAAAAAAATTCAACTTTAGTTTTTACTTTTTTAATGATTTATAACATTTTAACTGTATTACAGTGACACCGTGTCGCTATCTGGCAATGATACGGAAATCTTTAACAAATCCATGGATCCAGACTATAAGCCGCATCACTGCCAAAATCTAATCACTTGGTCCTTGTGTCATTTCTGAGCTTCCCTGAAAATTTCATCCAAATCCGTTATTCTGTTGTTGAATAATGTTTCACACAGACAGACAGACAGACAAACGTACACCGATCGTCACATAACTCCACTGCATTCCTTGGCAGAGTAATAAACAAAACAAGCCAGACTGACATCAGTCGACCCCTAATTTCAATAAGATCACATCATGTTCATCCCAAGTTGTAGATGAAAGACCATTTCTTTTCTGACTTCTTAAAAGTCGGGGTTCAAACCTCTAATGCTCAACAAATGCTTCGTATCGCAGCCTATAAATTATTCGGAATCAGCTGTGTACAGTAATGATTATAATAACTCTAGTATTTACTTGTTGTCACTCCTAGCCTGCCTCTACGTTCATCCTGTGTTTTATTCCTCGACTAGAACATGGAGAAAACAGTGCTGCGGCCCACTGCCTTCAAACCCGTCATTCCCAAGAGTCGAACCTCCATGCAATACCTGTCTCCTCGCCACTGTGCCAACGTACCGGAAAGCCAAAACAACCTGAACCTGCTGAGCCCCGCCCACAGAGAGGCGTCGCCCTCCTGCGCCGAGAAGCGCAGCTCCTACAGCGGCGGCCGGAACGTCGGTAGTCAGTCCTGCTCGCTGTCCGACTCGGGTCGCAACTCCCTCTCCAGCCTGACGCCTTACAACGGCGCCCCCTACGGCCTGGCGTCCGGAGAGGCTTCGGCCGGACACCTGGAGCCCGTGAAGAGCGCTCCGCCGGTCAGCGCCGCCCACGGACACTCCAACTCCGACAGCGGCCGCTCGTCCTCCAGCAAGAGCACCGGCTCCGGGTCGCTGAGCGGCCGAGGGCAGCCTCTGTCGGACAGCGGCTCCAGCGGTCGCTCTCCTGGACCGGTGGACGGATACGAAGGAGTGGTGAGGGACCTGGAGGACAAGCTGAGGGAGAGAGACCTGGAGCTGCAGCAGCTCAGAGACAACCTGGACGAGAACGAAGCTGCGATCTGTCAGGTGGGTGGAAGCTCCTCTTCTAGTGTTTTAGCCCTCGTGTCGTCCTGTGGGTCAAAACTGACCCGTTTTAAAGTTTGAAAATGTGGAAAAAAATATAGATTTTCACAGTGAAACTTCTGATGTCCACATTTTCAACATTTTTGGTGGAAAAAAAGAAATGTTAAAAATGTTTCTTAAGAACATTCACATAAAAATCAACCAAAATCCAGTGAAATTCACTGGATTTTGGTAGATTTTTATGTGAATGTTCTTAAAGAAAATATTAGAAGTTTCACTGATATATATGGAATCACTTTATATATTTTTAGGATTTTTAGTATTTTTTTGGAAGATTTTTGCTCATTTTTTGAAAATATTTACAGGAATTTTCTGAAGGTTTTGCAAATTTTCAGAAATTTGGGGATTTTTTTTTTGCTGAATTTTTGGATTTTTTTTGGTGCCTTTAAATGAGGACAACAGGAGGGTTAAAGAGGTTTTTCACTCTGACCTCTTTGCCTCCTGCTGCTTGTTTTGTCCTGCAGGTTTATGAGGAGAAGCAGAAGCGCTTCGAGCTGGAGCTGGAGGAGTTGAGGCAGAGCTGTGCCACCAGGATGCAGGTCGCCTCTCAGAAGGCCCAGCGAGCTCAGCAGGTGCTTCAGCTGCAGGTTAGAAACGCCGACAACAAGCTGCGTTTTTTTACATTTACACTGAAATTCAGCTCTGCAAATGAAGCATCAGTTATCGCTAAAACTGTCACATCACTAGCTCCATTAGCAGCTGACGAAAAGTTGTGTGATCAGAAAAATGGAAATTTGGGCATCAGGAATTTCATAAAAAGTGGGCAAACTTCATCGAATATAGAATATATGATACGATTTAAAGCTCCAGAATAACAATTATTGGACTCAGTGGTCAAAAATTCACTTTTTGGAATCAAGAGCACGTGGCAAAACCATAAAAGTCACTTTCTGATGTAAAATAAATCAAGCTGGGCTTTAAGAATTAGCTCCAAAAGTCACATTTCAAAATTTTATTTTTGCTTCTGCTTATGGGTTCTTTATCAAATTACACTTGTGCTACTTTCAAATACACATGACTTGAAAAAACACCCAATCTGCCACTATTTAGCTACACAGTTAGTTATGAAAGCTGAATTCCTGCTTGTCAAACTCATTTTAGTTCAGGTTCCACATTCAGCCCAATTTGATCTCAAGTGGACCGGACCAGAAAAATCACAGCATAATAAACAACCACAACTCCTAATGGTTCCTTTGTTTTAGTGCAAAAAAAGTACATTCTGAAATATTCACATTTAAGGAATTATCTTTTTACAAAACATCATGAACAACCTGAAATTTATTAAGAAAAATAAGTGAAATTTCATTTACACATTTTAATTTAGAGATCGCAGAGTTTCTAGAAAGGCGCAAAACATTTACTTACAGTTTTTGACTTTATGAACAAAATGACAAAAGTCAGACAAAAAAGACAAAAGACAACAAAAACAAGACAAAATATTACAAAAATGAGACACAAAATGATAAAAAAAAATGTGACAAATGACAAAAACGAGAAGCAAAACAAAAAAGTAAACAAACACCACAGGAGAGACAAAAAAATACAAAACAACACACGATACACAAAACAACAAATAAAGCAAAACAAAATGACAAAAATAAGACAAAGAACACAAGTAAGACAACAAGGAAACACAAAACGACAAAAATGAGAAACACGACCAAAATCAGACAGAAAAAACAACAAAAATAAGACAAAATATGACCAAAATGAAACACAAAGTGCCAAAAATTAGACAAATGACATGAAACAAAAGAGACAAAAAATTAGACAAAAAAGTTAGTGACAAAAAAAATGGAGAAACTACAAAAACAACACCAAAAATGACAAAAGCAAGAAACAAAACAGCAGAAAAGTAAACAACATAAGCAAGACAAAAAGGAACCACAAAATGACAAAAATGAGAAACAAAACAACAAGTTAGGAAAAAAAGGACAAAAAAACAACAAAAATAAGACAAAATATTACAAAAATGAGACACAAAATGACAAAAAACGAGACACAAAACGACAAAAGTTGGTCGGCGTCCTCCTGAATTATATTATTTAGATGTTCAAATGCTTTAATTTCATCATAAAAGTTTTCTGCACAGGTAACATTTAACTTAAGAGCATTAAACAGGTTTTTTGGGTGATTTATTGTTTTCCAAATTGAGAATTGAAAGTGTGTAGCGTCCTGCTTAGCTATTTAAATGAAATCTACATGTCCATATGCGAAACCTTTTGTGGAAAGAAGGAGAGGATTTTTTAACGATCACTTTCACATTCCACTGTGCTGGTTTTTGTTGACTCTTATCCTGTGAGTTTCTATTTTTACTGCTACTTGTGGTGTCGTCGTGGCTGCAGGTTTTCCAGCTCCAGCAGGAGAAGAAGAAGCTGCAGGAGGACTTTGCTCAGCTTCTGAAGGAGAGGGAGCAGCTGGAGGAACGCTGCACCTCCTACGAACACGAGAAGATCCAGCTGGGGCCTCGGCTGGAGGAGACCAAGTGGGAGGTGAGCGGGCGTCTTCTTTCAGGGACGCCGAGTAACGAGCGCCATAAAAAGAAAACGTCTGGGCTGTAAAGTTTATCGCTGTGCTATCTGTATTGATTTTACAGTTTCACATCCTCCTCTAAAGGCAGTCTTGTTCAGACTCGTGTAAATTATAGCAGAACTTTGATTTCAGAGCATCAGTCCAACCATGGAAACTTGTTCATAATGTGTTTATGGATGCGTTTAATTACTGAACCCTCCTGTTGTCCTGGGGGTCAAACTGTGACCTGTTTTAAAGTTTGAAAATGTGGAAAAAAAATATATATTTTCACTGTGAAACTTCTGATGTTCACATTTTCAACATTTTTAGGAAATCTTTGAACATTTTTTGGTGGAAAAAAAGAAATGTTAAAAATGTTTCTTTAAGAACATCCACAAAAAAAATCATTATTTATGTGAATGTTCTTAAAGAAAATATTGGAAGTTTTAGTACTTTAGATATTTGTAGGATTTTTTTTGGAAGATTTTTACTCATTTTTTGAAAATATTTACAAGAATTTTCTTGCCAGATTTGCAGGATTTTATTTATTGATTTTTTTTTTTTTTTTTCAAAAACTGTTAAGGGAAACTTTTAAGGAATTATTGGAGTTTCTTCCGGAATGTTTTGCAAATTTAAAGAAAAAAAATATTTTCACAGTGAAACTTCTGATGTCCACATTTTCAACATTTTTGGGAAATCTTTGAATATTTTTTGGTGGAAAAAAAGAAATGTTAAAAATGTTTCTTAAGAACATTCACATAAAAATCTATTGATTTTTATGTGAATGTTCTTAAAGAAAATATTAGAAGTTTTACTGATATATATGGAATCACTTAAGATATTTTTAAGATTTTTTTTTTTGGAAGATTTTTACTCATTTTTTGAAAATATTTACAAGAATTTTCTTGTGAAGTGTGGGGGATTTTTTTTTAAAATAAAACTTTTAAGGGAAACTTTTAAGGAATTATTGGAATTTTCTTCCTGAAGGTTTTTGTAAATTTACAGAAATTTGGGGAATTTTTTTGCTGAAATTTTGGATTTTTTTTAGGCAAGAAAAAATATTTTCTGGTGCCCATAAACGAGGACAACAGGTGGGTTAATTAAAACAATCCGAGTTAACAAGAGCAGTTTACTTCTTATTTTTTTCTCTACATACATATTCTCTTACAAAGTGTAGATTACGGTTTTAGAGCCGTCGTTTGTAGTAAAATTATTTGTTATTACATCATGCAGACTATCAGAACACACAGCTTATATGTCTTTACAAGCATAAAACACAGATAAATAACGTGGTGTGATCAGAAGGTTCTAAAACTGTCCAGATTATTCCAGATGTTTTTGTGGCCACCACTATGTGCACATTTGCGATTTCTTTATGGATTTCAAACATCACATTCTGTGTGAGTCAGCAGCTTGATGATCCGACTGTCACGTGGAGGATCGTCGCTAATAGCTGGAAGTGGGTGTGCAGCTACCAGGAGTTGTTTTCTTCAACATTCACGTGGTTGTACACCTAGAATTCATCTCCAAGGGTTGGACTGTTAAGACCTGAAATGTCTGAACATTCGGTGCAAACAGCCTGAACTGTGACGTGGTGGTATGTGGATGTTCCAGTGTCTCAGTGCAGCGAAAATGCCTGACAAAGGGAAGCACGACAAAAATGAGAAAATGACAAAAGTCAGACAAAAAATAATTTAAAACAACTAAAATAAGACAAAATATTCCAAAATGAGATACAAGATGACAAAAAATGAAACAGACAACACAAAACAAAAAGAGACAAAAAATTTGACACAGGCGAGACAAAAGGAAACTCAAAACGACAAAAATGAGAAAAAAAGGACAAAAAAACAGCAAAAATAAGACAAAATATTACAAAAATGAGACACAAAGCAACAAATTAGACGACGTGAAACAAAACAAAAAGACAAAAAAGTTACAAAGCGACAAAAAAATGGACAAACGACAAAAATGAGACAAATGACAAAAGCGAGAAACAAAACAACAGAAAAGTAGACAACAACAAGCGAGACAACAGGAAACACAAAACAACACAAACGATGCACAAAAGAACGAATAAAGCAAAACATAAAATGAAAAAATGAGACAAAAACGAGAAACAAAACAACAAAAATTAGACAAAATATTACAAAAATTAGACAAACGACATGAAACAAAACAAAAAGAGAAAAAATTTGACAAAAAAGTTACAAAGTGACAAAAAAAAGACAAACAACAAAAACAAGGGAAAAAAAGTCTGGTGTACAACCCCGTGAATCGTTGAAGAAAACAACAAACACGCTCCTGGTGCTGCTGACCTGATGTTCCTCCTACAGTCCTGGAAACTGGTTAAAGCTGCTGTTTGGGCTCTGGTTTGTAGCTGCAGACTGACTGGTTACCACCAGCGATGATCCTCCACCCACACAGAATGTCATGTTTGCTCTCTGGTCCAGTTTGAAATCCCAAATGGACACAAAAATGCATTTACCCCAAGCAGAAAGAGTCAACAAATAAAGCTGAAAAGAAGATTAAAGCAGGTTATTACAGAGAAAGTCTGACATTTGGACCAAATTTGCGGTTGTTGCTGATGGAAAAAAAAAAAGACTTTCTAGCAGCAAATGTTCAAGTACTGATACACAGTGGTGATGAATGTGTCACCTTTGGGTTAGAATGAAATACTTGCTCAGTTTTTAAAGATAACGCAGTTTTTCCTGCACATTTAACCCTCGTGTCGTCCTGCAAGTCAAAGTGACCCGTTTTGAAGTTTGAAAATGTGGAAAAAAATTAGATTTTCAAGAGTGAAAACTTGCACATTTTCAACATTTTTCAGAAATGTTTTTGGTGGAAAAAAAGAAGCGTTAAAAAAAATGTTTCTTTCACAACATTCAGAAAAAATCACAGTTTTGATTTTTTTCTGAATGTTCTTGAAGAAAACAGAAGTTTTACTGATATACATGTAATCACTTTGGATATTTTTTCATTTTTGGGGGAAGATTTTTACTCATTTTTTGAATTTTCTTGCCAAATTTGTTTTTATTTTTGAAATAAAACTTTTAAGGGAAACTTTTAAGGAAGTATTGGAATTTTCTTCCTGAAGGTTTTGAAAATTTTCAGAAATTTGGGGAATTTCTTGCTGAATTTTGGGATTTTTTTCAGACAAGGAAACAATATTTTTTGGTGCCTGTAAATGAGGACAACAGGAGGGTTAAAACAAGATACTCTCAAGAAATGTGTGATCTCAGAGCTCAGGAATACCTGTGGCTTCTTCTTGTGTTAATGATCTGAATGCTCGTCTCCACTCAGGTGTGCCAGAAGTCGGGGGAAATCTCGTTGCTGAAGCAGCAGCTGAAGGAGGTCCAGGGAGAGTTGGCTCAGCGCGTCGGGGAGATCGTGTCGCTGCGAGGTCAGCTCAGAGAGACTCGAGGCGAACTGACCAACACCCAGGTGCAGCTCCAGGAGGCCCACGGCTCGACCCGAACACGAACCCTGGAGCTGGAGGTCTGCGAAAACGAGCTGCAGCGTCGCAAGAGCGAAGCGGAGCTGCTGAGAGAGAAGGTGGGACGTCTGGAGGGAGAGCTGGCTCATCTCAGAGATGCTCTGGCCAGTCAGGGGCCGGGAAACAGACAGTGTCAGGTGTTCCAGGAAGCCGAGGACCATCTGCTGGCCTACGAGAGCGACGAGGCGAAGGCCCAGCGGCAGAGCAGCTCCGAGGGCCTGCAGAACGTGAAGGTGCAGATGGACAGGATGAGATCCGAGCTGGCCTTCGAGCGTCAGAGGGCCGAGCAGCAGACGGGAAGCTTCGAGGAGGAGAGGAAGATCTGGCAGGAGGAGAAGGACAAAGTGATCCGCTACCAGAAGCAGCTGCAGCAGAACTATGTGCAGATGTACCGCAGGAACCGAGAGCTGGAGCAGCTTCTGCAGGAGCTCAGTCTGGAGCTGGAGAGCAGAGAGGACGACGAGAGCAGCGGCAACGAGATCAACTTTGATGAGATCGCTGCGACAGAAATCTGATCCTCACGTCTGTCCTTTTTTTTTTAAAATTTGCACTACTGTCGGCTAAATGTTTTCTTCTACACGTCACAGATCTGAGGTCTGGACTACGAAGCCGGATTAGCGGGTATGTTGAGCTTTCAGTATCACGAAGGCGGCTCTCTTTACCTGCTAGATCTCCATGGTAACTGATGCTGTGGAGCTAGATCTCCATGGTAACCGAAGCTGTGGAGCTAGATCTCCATGGTAACTGATGCTGTGGTTAGAGTTTACTAATTTCACTTTGACTTGGCCAAAAGTTAAAGTGATTTCCTGCATTATGGGGCAGTGTCAGACCTAAATGCTCTTCAGGACAACATCATGTTGAACCCTTTAACACCCAAACGTCATACAGGCCGCCTGGATTTTTTTATTTGGGCTGTAAAAGAGCCAGAAATCACTTGATTGCGTGATTGCTTTTACACTTTTTTTCAGAACAACCTAAGCTTTCAATATCTAGCATAAACTATGTGTTTAGACAACATAACAATAGTTTAAAGTGGAAAAAAAAACAAAAATTGACTTGGATTTTTCAAGATTTTACCAAATTAGGAACCTGAGTTGAACATGAACAAAATATTAGACAACAAAAATTTAAAATATGAACTATAATAAATATTTACAACAATTTTAATTTTATAATACTTGTAAAATGAGAGCGGCGGCACTTCTGTGGGATTTAAAGGGTTAAATATATGAAGTTAAACAGTTATAATGTGCAGCTTTAAGTTAGAACTCAGCGGCTGCAGTGAATCCGTAAAATAAATACGTTAACGCTCGATTAGCAGTTTCTATCAGCATTCCTGTCTGGCATCATGCAGTAGCAGCACGTTTTAATATTCCTAGTTGTTCTCCGTTAAAACAACCTGTTGCACAGAGTTTAAAGCAGAAAACCACCTCAGTGACTCCTGCTGACTCTGACTGGGGTTTTAGTTTCTGTAGTTTTTGCTGAGCCGACCTACAAAGAAAGTCCGGTTGTGTCTGACTGGCTTTGTGGTTCAGCCCTCAGCTCTTCTGTCGGTCTGTTTGTTGACGTCTTAAATTAGTTCTGCCTCATCGGTCGGGTCCAGGAGTCTCATTTGGAAGCCGTGGACCTCCGCTAGCCGTCAGCAGGTCACCTCAGCCCTCCACTGATGTCTCCACATCAGAGTCCTGCTCCTCTTTCACAGTTTTAGAAGTTCGTAGGGAGATTCATCGGCTGTGAGCAACTTCTCCCAACCTTTCCATATCCTCTGTTGTGACTCCACCGTCCCTGCTGGGTTTTACACTCCCACTCGGTGTTAGCATTCAGGTCTCATTAGTCCCGTTAATCTGGATGGAGCCCACACTGTTGTCGACTGACAGCAAACGTGGGCTTCAACACATTCATCGTGTCATGAGAAGAGTGAGTGAATCAGAGTCAAGTGCTGATGGCGGCGGCTGAAGCCTTTGTGTGTAAACTGCACCAAGACCAACAAGTAAACGAAATCTCGACTTAATTAACAAGAGTAGGGAGATAAATTTGAATTTTTTCAGCAATATATGGCACAAATTTGATGTTTCTGTACTCCAATCTTGGGGTCTAGCTCCAGAAAAACTAAGTTTAATTCTCCTTAAAGGTGAAGTATTCAATTCTAATCAAATTTTTGCCAAATTTAACAAATATCTCGGTCTTAGCTCTTTGTACTGTGAGGAAAAGTCTGATGTTGGTGCACAGTCCTGGCTCTGCAAATGGGAAACAGGGCACATGCTAACTAGCTAAATATGCTAAATCATCAGTCTTTCTCCACCTTTAAATCGCAGTCTAATGCACAGGGATTAAACACTAATAACTCCTTACATTCAGTGCACTTATCAGCTTTTCTCTCGCACACAAACATTTCTGCAGCACTTTTAAAACAAGTGTCAAAGTATTATCTGACGTCAGAACGTTGGATTGAATTAATATCCTGGTAATTAACCCTCCTGTTGTCCTCAATTATGGGCACAAAAAACATCCAAAAATTCTACAAAAAAATTCCCCAAATTTCTGAAAATTTGCAAAACCTTCAGGAAGAAAATTCCAACAATTCCTGAAACGTTTAATTTTAAAAAAATCCCCCAAATGTGGCAAGAAAATTTTTGTAAATATTTTCAAAAATTAGTAAAAATATTCCAAAAAAATCCTAAAGAGATTACATATATATCAGTAAAACTTCTAATATTTTCTTTAAGAACATTCACAAAAATAATCAACCAAAATCCAGCAAAATTCGCTGGATTTTGGTTGATTTTTATGTGAATGTTGATAAGAAACATTTTTAACATTTCTTTTTTCCCACCAAAAAATGTTCAAAGATTTCTCAAAAATGCTGAAAATGTGGACATCAGAAGTTTCACTGTGAAAATAGATTTTTTTCCACATATTCAAACTTTAAAACGGGCCAATTTGACCCGCAGGACGACACGAGGGTTAAGATTAAATAATCTGTACGTCAGACATTTTATTTTGAAAAGCACAGCTGTGAATAATAACAACTGAATGGCTCAATATATTGTTGTGTAACATTGTTAAATGTATTTTTACGCACCTTTCATAGAGGCAGGAGAAATGCACTACATTTAGTGAGAATGCTGCAGTACAGGATCTCATTCTTTCTGCACTACAGCCGTCAGTGTGGCAGTGAAACTGCTGAGTCTGTTCTATCAGATCAGCTAAGAGGAAATTAGCCCTCATTAACTTAATTATTCACGACTGTGCTTTTCCTGCTTGAAATGTCGTCTGTGAAAAAGGCCAACAGGAAAACAGATTTATTTATTTTTCTCTATAAAGACGAGTTAGCATGGTTTTTTGGGGGTTTATTTTTGCATTCTACTTTACATTCCTCTGATCCATGCAAACAGTTTGTAGAAACACTCTGCAGATGCTACAGAAGTGGGAGATGATGTGAAACTTGATGCATTTATCACTCATTATTCACTTTACAGTCTCCAGCTGCAGCTGCTCTGCCTGGATGTATGTTTGGTCCAATCTGTGGACGTGTCCAGCTGTTGCTGTTTGAACCTGCTGTCCTTCTGTGACAGATGTGCTTATCTGTTTATTTAGGAGTTGAGAGCAGACAGTGAAAGCAGCACGCTACTGCTGCATGCCGTCAGTGTTAAAGGCATTAAAAACACATCTGTTACAGCTGTAATCATAAATGTAGGCTCGGCTACGTCTGTCTCAGTGAAAGCTGCTGAACCAGCTCCTCCAGTTTTCTGTCTTGGTGCCTGACAGACTTTTTATAGAGTCTATCGGCTGCATGTGTCATAGTGCAGCTCTTATGGTTTCAATGTCATACAAAGTCACAACTGTCAAAGCTGCACTATGACACAGTAGCATGTTAGTTCTCCCTCAGCTGCGTCTGTCAGGCACAAGTCTGCACGTTGCATAAAGACAGAAAACTGGAGGAGCTGGTTGAGCAGCTGTATGGCTTCAGCTCTGGAATGACACACATGTCATTGTGCTGTTTGTGTTGAGTGGCTGTAGTGCAGCAGTAGTGTGTCTGAATGCTGCACGACTCCTAAATAAACACATCTGTCACAGAAGGACAGCAGGTTCAAGTGGGAACAGCTGGACGTGTCCACAAACTGAACCACGGCAGCAGCCAAAGTCCGAACAGGGACCGTATAACCAGGAAGAGCTGCAGCTGGATGCGGTTGGAGTTTTCAAAATGAGTAATAAGCGATAAATGTCACATCAATGTTTCTATAAAATAGGCTGGACCAGAGGCAATGTACACTAGTCCACAGAAATCTTCTTGTTGTGACCTTTGAGGCAGTTTCTGGCTACTCCAGCATATTTACTACCTAAAAAATGAAGGTACTTTATCATGTTAACCTTCCATGGATGTGCAACACTGTCTACATGAGGAAAACTACAAATTTCTGAGGCATATTTAACCCTCCTGTTGTCCTCATTCATGGGCACCAAAAATATTGTTTCTTTGTCTGGAAAAAAAATCCAAAAAGTCATCAAAAAAATTCCCCAAATTTCTGAAAATTTGCAAAACCTTCAGGAAGAAAATTCCAATAATTCCTTAAGTTTCCCTTGAAAGTTTTATTGTAAAAAATCCCCCAAATTTGGCAAGAACATTGTTGTAAATATTTTCCAAAAATTAGTAAAAATATTCCAAAAAAATCCTAAAAATATCTAAAGTTATTCCATATATATCAGTAAAACTTCTAATATTTTCTTAAGAACATTCACATAAAAATCAACCAAAATCCAGCGCTGGATTTTGGTTGATTTTTATGTGAATATTCTTAAGAAACATTTAACATTTCTTTTTTTCCACCAAAAAATATTCAAAGATTTCCCAAAAATGTAGAAAATGTGGACATCAGAAATGTCATTGTGAAAATATTTTTTTTCCACATTTTCAAACTTTAAAACGGGTCAATTTGACCCTCAGGACAACACGAGGGTTAAAGTTACAGCAGCGACACTATATCCAAATCTACAATGTATTTAGTCTCACGGTACACAGTGGATCCTCACATCTCCTGCACCAACTGGGGTTTCAGTTGAGTTTCTGGCAAAGTAAATACAGCTAAGACGTGTTTCTCAGCACTAAAGCACACCCACGGCTGTTTTTTTTATCTCCTAATCAGAGAAAACACTAGCTGGTTGATTGCTGTGTGGGCGACGCTTTAAGATTCGTGTACTGAATGATGTTTTTGGTGTAAAACTACTCTGACCTTTAAAGGATAGAACCCGTTTTGTGTATATTTACTTCCCTGTACAACACGACGAGACACTTTTTGTTCCTCTTATGACTGCTGATTGAAGTACTGTCCTGTGTAAATAACCCCCATCCAACACGTGTTAAATCCTCCACAAACACAAACATAGCCACTGTGAATAGACCAAAGCAATGTCGCACACGTTCTATTTTGCTCCTGCGGACACGACGCCTGTATATTACCGTTGGTGTGGATGTTTGTTCCGGTTCCTCAGTATAATTTTATAATCCACGATATTTGTATGAAGACATTAAATGTATATTTTCATGCTGTACATTTCTTGAACAAAACCCACTATGGTTTTAATTAAAAAAGACAAAACTTAACAGGCGTGTCGGTTTGTTTTATGATTTTCTTTGCAGTTTTCAGCAAGTCTTACAGATGTTTTCTCTCCTTTAAGTGTATTGTTGCACCAAATAATCTACATTCTCACTTAGTATTGTCTGATTTTGCAGTTTTTGCACAAATGTTTCAGAATGATACAAATTCCGTCTTAAATCACCAAATTTTTACAACAATTTCTGCTTGACCATCTCTAATTTGCCTTATTTTTGTTTGTCATGAACTATGAATATTTATAAAGATAGTTGTAGAGTTTTAGCATAATATATCCAGTACTATGCAAAATTGATAATACAAAAGAACGTGATGTTTTCTGCAGCACATGTAGCTGCATGTCACAATACATCAAAAAACATAAAAAATATTTGTTAATCTGACGATTTTGTCACAAAAATGAAATGAAGTTATTTTTCTTTAACTTTCATAACTGTGCAGGTATGATGATTTACTCTAGAAAAACTAAAATATTGCTGGATAATCTGACCCAAGAAGAATTCTGGTGTTTCAAAATGATTCTGCAAATATAATAAACTCATAACAATCAAATATTACAGGTTTTTATCTTAGTTCCTGAAAGGTTGTGGTTCAAAAATAGCCCCAAAAATGTGTCAAAAATTAGTCGAACAATTTTTGGAAATTTTTATCTCAGAAAGTATTTGATATGCCACTGAAAATATTCAGAGCTTATGAGAAAAAACTTTGAAGCAAATTAGAAATGGTAGAGGAGAAGAAAACACGATTTAAGATGGAAATCCCACTTAGTTGTTTTTTTTGTTGTTGTTGTTGTCAGATAAACATGATAAACTGTTTTATCTGGCTTGTAATTCTCACCAATGGCAACCTGGCTTTACTACTCATTCTCCAGTACTTATTCTGTGGTTTACTGTCACATTCAAAGTACTTTTCATTACCTGCTGTTCACATCAGAGAATATCACTGAATGGCTCATGTCTGCCCTCTTCAGGTCAAAAAAAAAGTGATTTAAATCCAGTTTAACACTATAATTTCATTCAAGGCACTCAGGTTACAGTTTCCAGTTTGTCATCCTGCACATTTTTAAAATTCTGCAGCATAAACTTACACTTAAGAGCCATTTGAAAGAGTTTTATAGACTAACGCGTGTTGGTACGAGATAAAATGTAAAAAGAACTCGTGTTCTTCGCAGGCACTGGCTCCTGGTTGTGATGAAAGGACAGATTAAGGCTTCAGGAGCACCATTTTTCATGTTTTCACAAAAAATTCATTTACCATAAAAGTCTTTTGCTGTTTGTTTTTTTGTGTGACAGCAGTCCTGTTGTCTTCTCTTAAATATTTAGTCCCAAAGTCCAGTGATCTGCATTCTGTTATTGTTTTTCAGCTCATCTTGTTGACATCCAGAGTCCACGTCAGCTTTAAGGAATGGCAAAATGACATACCTGACGTCAGCAGGATCGTAGCTTTCCTGTCTCTGTGTTCGCTGGATGTTTAAGAAATCACGGTCTCCTTTCAAAGGTTTTTGGGGACTTTGAGGGCGAACACCATGGGGTCTTTGGCCTTGTTGCTGAAGGCTTTCCGGATGACGTCGACGGCGTGCTGGTGGGTCACTCCTTGTAGAGAGACTCCATCAACCGACACCAACTCAAATCCAGCCTGACAGGAGGAATGAGAGCGTTTTCAGACCTAACACTTCTGGCTTCATTAGTCGCTTAACCGTCCTGTTGTCCTCATTTACAGGCACCAAAAAATATCGTTTTCTTGTCTGAAAAAAATCCAAAAATTCAGCAAAAAAATTACACAAATTTCTGAAAATTTGCAAAACCTTCAAGAAGAAAATTCCAATAATACCTTAAAAGTTTCCCTTAAAAGTTTTATTTTTAAAAAAAATCCCCCAAATTTGGCAAGAAAATTCCTGTAAATATTTTTTTTAAATTAGTAAAATCTTCCAAAAAAATCCTAAAAATATCTAAAGTGATTCCATATATATCAGTAAAACTTCTAATATTTTCTTTAGAACATTCATAAAAAAAAAATCAACCAAAATCCAGCAAAATTCGCTGGATTTTGGTTGATTTTTTTGTGAATGTTCTTAAGAACCATTTTTAACATTTCTTTTTTTTCCACCAAAAAATGTTCAAAGATTTCCCAAAAATGTTGAAAATGTGGACATCAGAAGTTTCACTGTGAATTTTTTTCTTCACATTTTCAAACTTTAAAACGGGTCAATTTTGACCTGCAGGACGACACGAGGGTTAAGCTAGTAAATGGATGCAACTTCCATTGACATACCTAATTATACTGTCAAAAGAAAATATGAAATAATTGTAGTCCATGTCTTCCTTACTGGTCTTCTGTCATATTTTAGACACTATAATAACAGATGAGATCTAAAAACTGGATTGTGTGTCACATTAGATGAAACTTAGATTCTACAGAAACTGCTGAAATGTTACCTTGAGCACCTCACAGGTGGAGGCGGCTCCTCCAGGGAAGATCTTCTCGATCTTCACCACCGGCTGAACCTTGGACTCCATCCCTCCAGAAATACTGATGCCTGCAGAATCACAACAACAGAAGTCAGTCGTTTAGATTCGTTTCCTGCAGCATCACGTGTTTCTCAAGTAGTGACTTTTACTCGTAGCTAAAGTTCTGAAAAACAGGTAATTAATCCAAGTATGACCAGGAAAATTACATAAGCAAACTGATGCTGTGCTGTGTTTTTCTGTAATTTAATCTTTTCACTGGCGTTAGGAAAATCTTACAGTTGTAAAACATTGAAATATGATGTATTAGTGCATTTCAAAAAAATTTTAATATTGTGAAATCATTTATTAGTTTGCTTTAGTTACTTAAGGAAGTGAAAAATGTATAAATTGTAGACTTGACTTCACAAAGATAATGTTTCAAACATTTTTCTATTTTAAACCAGTAATTATGGCCTACAGCTAAAAAAACATGCTCAAAATATTAAAATATTTCATTTATAGTTTAAATTACTATTCAGACAGTATGAATACCATGCATATTACTTTATGTGTATTAAGTATTTAACCTTCCTGTTGTCCTCATTCATGAGCACCAAAAAATATTGTTGTGGACATCAGAAGTTTCACTGTGAAAATGTATTTATTTTCCACATTTTCAAACTTTAAACCGGGTCAGTTTTGACCCGCAGGACGACACGAGGGTTAACATATGAACGCTTGCTTTTCTGAATTAAATGAAGAAGAAAAACTATTTTTTTTTTCACAATATTGAAATTTGGAAAAGAGGAGAAATATCTAAAAGCAAACCTAGTTTCCACCTAAACTGTGACTGTTTCAGACCTGATGAGGCCTATTTACCCAGAGACTGCTTGGTCTTGGAGATGCTGACGGTTTGGAGCTCGTACTCCTGTTCAGGCTCGGTGCCGTTGCTCTCACAGGAAGCCTGGTGACCGTTCATCTGTTCGCTTCCCACCTGTTCACCAGAACCTGAACCAAACACCTGCGACAACAACGGCCGACTCCTCCGGACGGCGCTCTGCAGCGGGAACACCGAGTCTTTACTCTCCTTTTTGCCTTTAGAGTGACCGTTTCTGAACGGGGGACGTCCTCTTTCTGAGTTCGTGTCTGAAGTCGAGTGCAGCGAAACCTCGTCGAAGTGGACGGAGCGAATGGTTCCGATATCTGTCCTTAGAGGAGGCCGGGAGTCGCCGCCTCCAGCCAGCAGCCAGTTGGGCAGCATCGGACTGGCGGCAGGAGGTTTCAGGTCTCTGGACTCGGTGTTGTATCCGTCCACCGGTATGTCCAGCAGAGGGGTGAAGGACCTGGAGGTCTGAGGTCTCTCACTGGACCCCCGAAGCCCCGTCAGGCTGAGCTTCTCCAGCTCCTCCAGCAGGTGGCTCTCCTTCTCCACCTCCTCAGCATTGTGGAGCTCAAAGCCTCCTCTGTAATCTGGAGGGAGAACAAATGTTCAGGATGTGGTTAGAAAGGCTTTACTAGAGAGGGGGAAGTATGGAAGTTAGTATGTAAGGAAGGAAATAAGTATGGAAGTAAGGAAGGAAGTCTGTAAGGAAGGAAGGAAAGAAGAAAGTACCTAAGAAAGGGAGTGAGGAAGTAAGGAAGGAAAGAAGGAAGTGAGAAAGTAAGCAAGTAAGCAAATACATTTCACTGTGATTTATATTACGTATAATTGTGTTTGTGATAAATAAAGGTCTTGAATCTTGAAGTATGGAAGGAAGTAAATGAAGAAGGAAGCAAGGAAGAAAGTATGTTAGGTACAAAAGTAAGTATGTAAGGAAGCAAGTATGTAAGGAAGAAAGGAAGGAAGGAAGGAAGTATGTAAGGAAAGAAGGAAGGATAGAAGAAAGGAAGGAGGAAGTATGTAAGGTACAAAAGTAAGTATGTAAGAAGGAAGGAAGGAAGGAAAGATGTAAGTAAGAAAGTATGGAAGGAATGAAGAATGTATGGAAGGAAGGAAGGAAGGAAGGAAGGAAGGGAGTGAGGGAGGAAGGAAGGAAGGAAGGAAGGAAGGAAGGAAGTAAACATGTAAGGAAGTCAGAATAGAAGGAAGGAAGGAAGGAAGTATGGAAGGAAGTAAACGAGGAAGGAAGTATGGAAGGAAGAAAAGTAAGTATCTAAGGAAGGAAGGCAGGAAGTATGTAAGGAAGGAAGGAAGTGAGGAAGGAAGGAACGAAAGTAAGTATGTAAGGAAGGAAGGAAGGATGCAAGTAAGGATGTAAGGAAGGAAGGAAGTATATAAAGAAGGAAGTGAGGAAGTAAGTAAGGAATAAAGCAAATGAGGAAGGAAGGAAGGAAATATGTAAGGAAGTTAGTGAGTTCTCTTCTGCATTTTGGTTGACGTCAGCCTCCTTCTACAAAGCAATGGTTCAGATATTCAACCTCCCTCAACATTTTAGTTTTTAGATGTTTTTAGCTCGTTCATTCAGCGTTCCTGCAGCTGTAGGACTCTGTGTGCCGATGACATCCTGGAGTTTAAAATCTGTATCTGTCACAATCACTATAAAGTCTGAATGTTTCACAACTTTGGCTTGACTTGAGTATTTTTATGTTTTAACCTCTTTTCTGGTCAAAAATGGGCTTCCAGAGAGACGACGCATCCCTCAAAACACAATATTTATATTTTATCTATTATAAACAACACGATATAGCAGGAAAACGTCCATTTCCAGTCATCAAAACAACATTTTAAGAAGCAGTGATCCTTAGAAAGAGTAGACTTAAAAGGACTTCACACTAGAACCAAAGGAAATACTAGTGTTCTCACCTGGGATGGGAGTTATGAGGCGCCGTTTGGGAGCTCGACCAGAAGTGGGAGAACGAAGAGGAGGAGTTCGGACTACAGTGATGCAAATAGAAAAATGCTCATTTACAGAAAAGGCAAAAGGTGTAAAGACTAAGAAAAAAACTATATTTAACAGAAGAGAGCCGCACTATAGACGTGTAAATTTACCATGCATATCTATACATGTAAATCTCCCTGATGAAGGATCAATAAAGTTATCTTATCCTACGATGACTATTTAAAGCTTTTTTGTGTTGCATAAGTATCCGGGTTGCATTAAACATTTCTTAAACTGCAAAAGCACACTTTCTGAAAACCTGGGAATGTATATAATATCAAAAAATGAGCTATCTGAGATTATTTAACCGAGAAAATCTGTAAATCCGCTGCTACAAATTCAGCATATTTACTCATATATGTCACTCAGATAATTACTATACGCACTTGAACGGTACTTGAGGATATCGTAGGCTTCCACTTCAATAGTGGTCACCATGTTATTGAAAAGACTGAGATCAGAAGGAGGAAGCAGCATCCTGAGAAACAAGATGACAGAAGACCAAAAAAAACCCAAAACAAATTAGTTGCCAGAGTGCTATTGTGAAACATTTGAATTTCAGATGATTATCCTGAAAAAAAAATCCTTAAGCTCCTTCTGGCAGCGTTTGTAACACCATTGTTCCTCTGGATGGATTCACACAGAAAGACGTGGGGCACAGTTTGGTTATTAAAAGCAGGCATGAAGAAATTCTCTGGATTTCTGTGTATATTTTAGCTGCAAATTCAAGAAGAAAACTATACAGATCTTGGATTAACTGAATATTTATTTCTGCATCAGCCTCTGGAGTAAATTATTGATAACTTCTACCATTTTCTGCACTTACTGACCTGACTTCTCTGAGCAGCAGCAGCTTTTCAGGTCGATCCAGAACAGCCAGCAGGTGGCGGATTAAGTTCTCCACTGAGCGCTCTGCTATGTACTGTGAGTCAAATAGGCAGATCAGTGTAGTATTGATAAAACAAAGAATGCTGTTCCTTACATTTAGAGCTGAAATGTGATAAATGAGGCAAAGCTTCCAACCCGTCGGCACGTCTTCATCACTTCAGCCACCTCGTCCTCCGTCAGCAGCCTCCGGGCCATGTCCTCCACCACTCTCAGCATCTCGGAATTTGGCATCGCTTTGACCTGTCGCCCGTCTGAACACATCACAAAGTAGAATCAGCATCATTTCTTTCATCCTCAAGACAAGTAGACTCTCACAGAAAGCAGACGTTGAAAAGGTTAGTATGTGGTCCAAATTGTCACAAAAATGTCATAGTTATAAAAATTCATGATGATTTTTTTTTCAAAGAAAACCTTTCTGGAGTGTTTTTGACGGCCTCCTTTACGTTATTTCATCATATGGCACATTTTTACAACATGTTTGAAAAATTGCATTTTTTTTCGACATAGTATAGTAAGGCGTTTTTTTAGCGCCAAAATTCATGATGATTTTTCTTTCAAAGAAAACATTTCTGGAGTGTTTTTCACGCCCTCCTTTACATTATTTCATCATATGGCACGTTTTTACAACATGTTTGAAAAACTGCATTTTTTTTCGACATAGTATAGTAAGGCGTTTTTTTAGCGCCAAAATTCATGATGATTTTTTTTTCAAAGAAAACATTTCTGGAGTGTTTTTCACGCCCTCCTTTACATTATTTCATCATATGGCATGTTTTTACAACATGTTTGAAAAATTGCATTTTTTTTCGACATAGTATAGTAAGGCGTTTTTTTAGCGCCAAAATTCATGATGATTTTTTTTTCAAAGAAAACCTTTCTGGAGTGTTTTTCACGCCCTCCTTTACATTATTTCATCATATGGCACGTTTTTACAACATGTTTGAAAAATTGCATTTTTTTTCGACATAGTATAGTAAGGCGTTTTTTTTGCGCCAAAATTCATGATGATTTTTTTTTCAAAGAAAACCTTTCTGGAGTGTTTTTCACATGCTCCTTTACATTATTTCATCATATGGCACGTTTTTACAACATGTTTGAAAAATTGCATTTTTTTTCGACATAGTATAGTAAGGCTTTTTTTTAGCGCCAAAATTCATGATGATTTTTTTTTCAAAGAAAACCTTTCTGGAGTGTTTTTCACACCCTCCTTTACATTATTTCATCATATGGCACGTTTCTACAACATGTTTGAAAAATTGCATTTTTTTTCGACATAGTATAGTAAGGC